>NC_135307.1:186230450-186533481 GCF_048772815.1 Callospermophilus lateralis | reverse complement strand
CAGAGCCCTGATTAGGGAGGTGCTCTCCTGGCAAGTCCTCGGCCTTTCTGGTGTCCACTCTGGGGACATGTCTTGGCCAGCAGAGTGGTTGAAGGATTACCTCGTTCCATCTGGAATTGTTTATTTGGGTCCTGCTATTTCCCTGGGGCTCTTGGCTCCAGCATCCAGGGCCACAGGGTGGGGCAGGTGGCTGCCAAGAGCCTGGTGCCTGGGTGAGCTTCCTGGAAGTGTCTCTAGGGCAGCATCTTCTGCTGGAAGCAGAGCAGGCAGAGCCACAAGTGCCAGGTGCCCGGGAGGGAAACCCATCCCTGGGCACTAGCAACACAGTGACACAGGCGGCCTTCACTGTGCAGAGTTCTCTTGTGGTCACTTGGTGGTGGTCGGGGGGTGGAACCCCTGGAAAGCTGGGGCCTCTGGGGAGTGGCAGGCAAGTGGGCAGAGGGAGGCAAGCTGGAGGGAGGAGGCTGCAGACCCTCCCTGACAGAGGGGTTCACTGAATGGCCAGAGGAACTGACCTCAGCAGGTCCAGTCCTATGAAACAGTGGGTCTCTCTGCTCCTTTGGTCTGCTGGGAAATAGGAAATGTCAGCCTGTGTGACTTGGGCACCCCATAGCACCAGGGAGTGAAAAACCCCAAAGCTGCAGGACAAGTGAGAAAGAAAGGGGGGGTGCAGCACAGCCCCATCCAGAGAGGTCCCTCGCAGGACCCAAGGGACCTGGCAGATGGCATCTGTGTTCTGGGGCCTGAAGAATGGGAGACCAGAGTGTCCTGGGTTACCCGGTGGCCGGTGGAATCCCCAGGCCCTTGGCGGTGGAAGACGGAGGCAGAAGGAGGCACTGGAGTGGCACAGCTCCAGGAAGCTCCACTGGCTGTGGCTGGCTGCAGGATGGAGGGCACAGCCCGGGCTGCGAGGGCATCCGGATGCTGGAGAGGCCGGGAAACTGTGGGCTCTGCTGAGAGCTTCCTGCCAGTGCCCACCGAGACCCAGCCACTCTGGCCCACAGGGTAAGAGAACGCGTGTGACCGCAGCCACAGGGGGCTGATGCAAAGGAGCCCTTTCCTGGACCCACAGAGGCCAGCGCTGCCCTCAGGTCTCTGAACTCCATGGACAGATCTTGTCTTCACCAGTTGGAGCCCAAGTGAAAGAGGACCCTGTGAGCACAGGTAACAGCCCAGCGCTTGGTGGCACCTTGGTCTCGGATGCCACAAGAAGTCACAGAGGGTCTGTGCCACAGGTAGCTGTCACTGTCGCTGACAGTGTCTGCTCCACCACACTTGCAGTCTGCGGGCAACCCAGCACCGCTCCTCTTGTCCCTAACACACAGAGGGGGGCTCTGCTGCGCCACGTGCCTGCCGCAGCTTGGCTGCGACCTTTTCCTTTGCCAAGTGGGACATTTTCAAGTGTCAAAGCCATGGTTCTGAGAAGGGCTCTCAGGTCTCAGGAGGCTGCCAAGAGCTCCCTGGCCCAGGGAGACCCCTGGGAGGAGGCATGGGCAGGTGAGGCTGGAATGGAGTGCTGGGCGGAGGTGACTCTGCCCCCAGCCTGGGGTGAGAGGGAGCAAGGGCTGGAGCCAGGTGGGCAGGTGCCAGCATGCAGGAGGCCTGCCGGGGGTGGGCAGGCTGGCGTTAGCTGGGTAGCGACTCATTCCAGCTCCCAAAGCCCTGCGAAGAGGTTACTGTCATTACGCCCAGAGAGGTCCTCACCTGCAGTATGGTGAGTGCAGGGGATGGGCTGAGGCCACCCGCTCTCTGCCCTCCCTGCCAGGTGATAGGTCCTCTGCAGCTGGGGCTGGTGGCTCTGCAGACCTGGGCCTCGGTCCCACCCAGGCCCAGCTTTGGCTTATAGCCCCCATGCTCCTGGGTGCCCCCTCTTTGTTGGGTTGGTGTTTTACCGAGAGACTCTTCTGGGACTGCATTTGAGTGGAGGTGGCCGGCACACTCCCCTCCTGCAACCTGTCCCCAGCTTTGAGGTGAGGAGGAAACCTGCATTGCTTTTTCCATCTGTCACAGCCCAAGGATCTGTCCTCAGGGGAGGAGACACAACTCCAGAGTGGAAGCCAGGCAGCCACCACTACAGGCCTCACCCAGGAGGGTCCAACTCAGGGCGACATACCTGCGGACTTCCCCTTCCACCTCCCCCGCCCAGCCCAGAAGACACTGATGTTGTCCCCAGTGTGCAGAGGAGCTGAAGCTTTAGCGGGAGCCAGCTCAAGGTCATGACTGAGGGGGGCTAAGGTTAGAGTCTAGGCTGACTCCCAGCCCACCACGCCACCTGACCCTGAGCAAGGAAGGTGGGGAGGGAAGATGTGCTTCCAGGCCCTGCCGACTGCTGAGTAGCAGCTATCCAGCTGCATCTCCACCGCTTGGGAAAGCTGCTTCTTGTCCCCAGGGACACCTGCCTGACAGTGGCCCAAACACATAACAGGGTCTGGTTGTCAGTGTTGGGTCAGCACAGGGTTTCTCAGTCTCAGAATTACCATAATTTGAGGCCAAATAATTTTTGCTGGTGGGGGAGGGGTGGGGAGCTCCTGGATTGTCAAGGTCAGCCTCCCTGACCTCCGCCCTGAGGCGGGGGGTGTACTCCCTCTCCAAGTCCTGACCACCCAAAACAACCAGCCATTGCCAAATGTCCTCTGGCTTTAGTGTTTTCGGGACCAGTGTCTCTGGATCTTGCCAAAGCATCACAAAACGTTGGTCACAGCTTCGGAGGTCCATCCAATCTCCAGGCAGAAAGAATGCCCAGGGACTGGTACCAACAGCCTTTCTCTCTCTCTCTCTCTCTCAGCAGGAGAGTGGAAGCCTTCAGGGGCCCCATCAGACTTCCACTTGGATACACTGGCCACAGCAGGGTGACATGATATGGTCACCCCTTTCCACAAGGGAGGCGGGCAAAGGAACTCTTTACTTTCCCACCCTCTTGAGCTAGTGGGTGGGGAGCAAGGGGAGGGGCGGGGGGGGGGAGACTACTGTCACCAGCCCACAGGGCCCGCCAGGGCTTTTATAAAGGGGCTCTGTCTCCACCAACATCAACTGCCAAACTGGCTGTGTCCACGTGCTCAGGGAAGTTTGCAGGAGGTACTGATAACGGGGGAGACTTGACCTAAGCCGCTTCAGTGGGCTGAGCTGAAGTTCTAAAGAGCAGGGGCCTCCTGGGTCTACCAGTGGCCTTTGGATCTGGTTTGCTCAGTGCCGTGCTTGCCCTCAGGCCTGCCTCTCGCTTCCTGAGGGGCCCAGCCCCTCGTCACTGGTCCCCTCTCTCATTCTCAACTTACCAGCCTTTCCTGGGTTTATGGGACATATTTCCCTCCGACTGAGAAGCCAGGGGAGCCCCAGCAAGAACCCCCAAGTTAGTGGCCAGTGGTGGCAGTACTGCAGGGGTGGTGTGATGGGTAGTGGGCCCCCCTGTGCCAAGGGCACCCCCGGCAGAGCCAGAGTCTTCTGCTGACCATGTGACAGGTGCTATAATTGTCTCCTGTCACAGAGGGTTGTGGGCGGTGTCCAGGGGCCTGGCTGTAGCCTGCCCCATCCCTTCTATCTACTCTTGGGCAGGCTGTTCATGGCCATACCATCAAGAGCCATGTCAGGGTGGCGTTCTGACAAATGGCCTTTGCCACCATGGTCATGGGGCAGGCCTTGTGGACTCTGAGGGTCCGGGACTAGTGAAGCCCAGAGGCTGGTGTGTCCTGATTGTGTTGAGAACGATCTCTCCCAGGTCCTCTGTGCCCAGCAAGGAGATGACAGTTCATGACTGGTGGGTTGGGCTGGCTGGGGACGCTGAGGGCCACGGAGTTGTGCGCCACCCTGGAGTCCTGCCCTGACTGCTGCTCCGCATGGCTGTGTGGGCAGCTCACGTAGCCTGTCTGAGGTTCCACGGCTCAGCCCCCCAAGTGGGGAGACGAGTCCCCTTCCAAAAGCTGTTTGAGGACAAGATGGGATTCTGCACTGGACCTGCCACATTGACCTCAGCAGCCTTGCCCAAGGGATTTTGAGCCCCAGTCCGCTTCTCTTGAAAGTGGCTCACAGTGTCTGCTTATGGCAAAGGTTAAGTCACCTCGTCCAGGACCTGCCCCTTCACAGGCACTCAAAGGTGCTGACTTCCATCATTATTATTATTATCAGTGACATGTGAGGAATTGGCCACATAGCTGTGTCTCTCACCTCCGAGCCTTTGCATTCTCTGTTCCTAATATTTCATGGCACTGACTCACTCTTGTGACCATCAATTCCAGATGTTGTCCTTGGCTTTAAAGGACACTGTTCACTCTTTGCCTTCTCCCCTGCCCCTTGTTTTTGCACCCTGTTCAGAACCTGCCTGGGGAAATTTACCTAAATATAAACACTGCCTGATATTCAGTCAGTCATTCATTCGTCAGCTCGTGCATCCATAGAGTCATTCGTTGTCCCTTTGTCTCTTCACCCCTTATATAACATGGGAACCCCCGCTTCCCACTTGCTGTATCCCTGGGGCCTAGAGCTCTGTGCATTAATGAGTACATGTTTGGATGAATGGCTGAGTGTTGGTGAACTGGGGATGTGGGGCCACCTGACAGGTGGAGAGGCTGGTGACTGATGCAGGAACCCAAAGGGGCCAGGGGGAGGAGTGTGGAGGAACTGTCCTGGGGCAGCTCCTATTTCAGACAGGAGGCTCCTCCCTGCCCAACCCCCTCCCCCTGCTGCAGCTGCTGATGCCCTGTGGGGCAGGGGAGGGTTGGGAAGGTGACAGTGCTGGGACTTGTAGGGGGCTTCAGTCAGGCCAAGGGAAGGCACTGAGACTGTTAAAGGGAGCCAGCAGGCCCAAGATCACACAGCAGGGCAGCCACTGTCTTCCTGGGCCTCCAGGAGGCAAGTCAAGGTTACGATTTAATCAGTTTTCCAAGAGCTTGGAGGGGCTCTTGGCTGGTCCCCAGCTCTCCTGGCCCAGTTCATTCCATCCTGAATTCACTCCAGAAGCACTGTCTGAGGGCCTCTGTCGCTAGGCCTACAGCTTGAGCAACACATCCACGGTCCCTGTTTTCATGGCCCCACCTGGCAGGCCAGGAGATGCTCAAACAAGCAAGCAAATGTGTACGTGCTGGGGGTCGGAAAGTACAGGAGGGGAAGAAAAAGCTGGTGAATGGCAAGTGTGAGGCACAGGCTCCAGAGGCCAGAGCTGGGGAACAGCAGGCAGGAAAAGAGGCCAGACAGAAGGCTGTGTCTCCAGTACACTTTCACAGACTTGGGGTCCCTTTCATGTGAAGGGGGCTAGGGTGGGGCCACTGGGTCCAACACAGCCTGGGCAGAGAAGAAGCTGGGCAGACACTGGAAAGATAGGGCTGAACCAAGTAGCCTCACTGTGCCCCTCAGCCATGGGGGGCCACTTTCCACAGATCCTACCTCTGTCCCACTGTGTCAAGAGGATGCCACAGGGCTAGGACCAGGAGGGACCCCATATACAGCTGCAGCTCCCCATTCGCACAGGTCCCAATAGCAGTGCCTGGAGATGCACAGGATGTAAGCCCCAGACCCAGCTGCACAAGATGGGGGTGCTGAACCAGGGTCCTTCATGGGCCTGTAGTGACCTCAAAAAACCCAGAACTTCCTTCCAGGCTGTTGCCAAGCTAAAGTTTGTAATAACCTTTGAACAAGGTGCCCTGCGTTTGATTTTTACATGGGCCCCAAGAATTCTGCAGATGGAACTGCCTGGTCCCAAGGAAGCTCCAGGATGGGCCTCCTTTTTATGTCTGGGGACAGGGACAGAGAGAACAGGGATAGCCCTCTGCTTGCTCTTCCCTTAAAGGAGCCCCAAAAGAATCCCTAACACCAGCCCCAGTGGGGCTGGCTGGAGCTTTAAAAGGCCCAGACCTTTCTGTACCCAGCTCACCTTTCAGGGGTGGCCTCTGGGACCACTGAGCCCAGCTCCACTGCAGCTCTCATCTAATTCCTCCGGAATGTATATCATGTATTTACTGTTTAATTACTTCTTCACAGAAGCTCAGAGGGGCCAGGAGGTGTGCTTTGCTGTAGCCTGGTCCCAGAGGGCTTGTCCCCTAGGGGCCCTGATAAATACTCCTCCAGTGAAACTTTTAATATGATTATGCTGTTGGCCCCTAAGTAGCTAGCTAATAATCGGTTACATCTAATCCATGAGGGCAGGGCCTGGGCTGTGGGTCTGGGTACGGCGCCCAGTACTGGGTCTGGCGCGTATGCAGCAGGTACTCAGCTAAGAAGCCCTGGTACGCCCGGCTCCAGGCACGCCAGGGCGCGGTTGGGCGGGGCCGGAACTACATTTCCCGGCGGCCCCCGCGCCTGGGGGCGGGCCCTAGATGGGCGGGGCCTGACGACGGGGGCGGGGCCGGCTACAAAGCCCGGGGGCGGGCGCCTGGGCGCAGAGTCCGCGCAGTGCCGGTGCCGAGCGCAGCGCGGCGCGCACGGCGGGAGCGGCGCGCGAGCGGACGGGCCTGGCGGCTGGACGGGCGCCCTCCCCGCCCCACGCGCTCCTCGCTGCCCCCCATGAGCGCAGCCCCGCGCGGCCCAGGTCCGTAGCGGTGGGGCGCCCCCTATGCTGCTGCAGCCCGCGCCGTGCGCCCCGAGCGCGGGCTTCCCGCGGCCCCCGGCCGCCCCCGGCGCCATGCACGGCTCTCAGAAGGACACCACGTTCACCAAGATCTTCGTGGGCGGCCTGCCCTACCACACCACCGACGCCTCGCTCAGGAAGTACTTCGAGGGCTTCGGGGACATCGAGGAGGCCGTGGTCATCACCGACCGCCAGACCGGCAAGTCCCGCGGCTACGGCTTCGTAAGTGTCGGCGGCCGCCCTCCCCCGCCCCGCCCCTCGACGCGGCCGGGGCGCCGAGTCAACTTAGGAGCTTGCCGGCCGCCTCGCGGGGCCGCCGGGTGCCGCGCGCCCGCACCTGCCGCCCGCTCCCCGCCCCCACCGCGGCCCGAGGGCAGACCGCCGGGTTCGGTTAGGACGGAGCGCCGAGAGGGCCGGGCCCGACGCCCGCCGGGGCTTTTCTGGCGCAGCCCGCGGGTCCACTGTGCCGCGGGCCCTTGGGCCTCCCCCACGGCCCGGCAGCCCCTCAGCCGCCCCGAGTCAGCGTCAGTTTAAGTACAAACGACGGAAGACACGCTTCCTACTTCTGAACGACTGGAGGGTGCCGACTCCTCCCATGGGGAAATTCGGGGGCCCCACCGGTGGGCCCGCCAGGCCGGATCCCCCCCCCCCCGCCCCTCGCCCAAGGGGTTCGTTTTTTTTGCCCTGCTCCCAGGGGATAGTTTCTGTGCTTGAAGGCAAGATTTCCCAGCACTTGAACTTTGAGGGAGGAGCTGGAATCCAGGGGGCAGCCTGGGGGAGGGCCCTGGGCTGGGGTCAGAGGGCACTTGGCCGAAGGGTCCTGAGTAACAGGTTCTAGGAGGGAGGGGAGAGGGGAGGGGTGGCCTGGTGCCAGGGTGATCTTCTGCCCCTTCCCCAGTTCCTCAGCTCAGCAGTGGAGGTCCTTGACCATCTCATCTGTGCTTCTCCAGGTGACCATGGCCGACCGGGCAGCAGCTGAGAGGGCTTGCAAAGACCCCAATCCCATCATCGATGGGCGGAAGGCCAATGTGAACCTGGCATATCTGGGTGCCAAGCCCCGGAGCTTGCAGACGGGTGAGAGCTGTTTTCCTTCCCTGCTCTTCTCAGTTTCTATATTGAGTGTTGGTATCTGCTGGGTGGAAAAAGGCCCCCCCTTCCCCGGGAGTGGCAGTCAGCTATCATGTGCCTGCAGGACTGTCACAGGGCAGTCACCCCCAGCTAAGGAGCTTGGCCCCTTCTTAGCAGTATGTGGCCCTAAGGGACAGGGTGGGGAGGGTACATCACCCCAGTTGTCAGCCGTCCTTGCAGGAGGAAGTCAGCCACAGGGCTGAAGGCCAGGAGGCCAATACAGAGAGGCTGCTGCCACACGGGGCCCTGGGCCTGCTTTGGCCAAGTGTTGGAGGTTCATGAGCGGGGCTGTGGTGGAAGTCTTTGTGTGTGGCCTGCATGGCTCTGCCTCCCTGCGTGTGGGCTTGGGTACCTTGCATGTGCAGGCAGTGTCCCTCACTGCTCTCTCGTTCTAGGCTTTGCCGTTGGCGTGCAGCAGCTACACCCCACATTGGTCCAGCGTACTTATGGGTGAGTCAATGTGGCTGGCTTGGTTGGAGATGAAGTGGGTCTGAAAGGCTGGGGAAATGACAGTTTTCAGAAATATGACTGTTTTGGGGGAGAGGAGGTAGGAGGAGATCTATTGCATTTCTCTATCCCTGGCAGAGGTCACACCACAGAAAGGGGAGCATGAGCCCTGGAGTCTCTGCCTGGTGCAACCCCACTCCCCACCTGTGGTTGGGTGACCTTGGGAGGCTTAACAGGCCATCTGTGTCTAGGTTTCTTCATCAGTACAATGGGGATAACAGCTGTCTGGAAACTGTAGGGTGTACCTGGAGCAGGGTGGCACTCATTCCATGTTTGTTGATAGTGTTAGGGACAGTGGCCTGGGCTGTTTCCCAGGTACTCCTCTGACCTCCAGGGCTGGAAAGGTGGTAGCAGTGGGTCACTACTGACCAGGCTCTGATTTTTGTGAATGCTGCAGCAGGTGAGATGTGACAGGGACCAGGTATCGCTGGTCTGAGTGGGCCTGGCCTATGGGCCTTTTGTGACTCATTTTGGAGCTTTCTGTCCTATCTTTTGTCATCCTAAAAAGACTCCCACATCCCACCTCTCCCTGCTGATGTCTGACAAGACCTCCCAGCTGGGTGGGGAAGGACTTGTGTGATATATGGGTGCCTAGGACACTCCACCTGCTTGTATTTCCCAGCACAGTGATTCATGGGGGCTGTTTGATGTTGTTGATGTGGTTGGGGTACCTGGGAATGGCTGCTCCTTAGACAAGGTTGCTGTTTTTTAAAGCTTTCTGAGTCCAAATTCTGGCCTCTGGATTTTGTACCTGAGTCTCGTGCGCACGCGCATGCGTTTGTTCACACAGTTGAGGCTGGGGCCTGACTCAGGTTACTCTGCGTTTTGGTAGATTACATGACCCAGGGCAGAGTGCTGCTTGCCCACCTCAGGGGATCTTGCCCTGTGAGGCAGCACTGTGGCTCCCTGGTGGCAGAATGTAGCCTGGACCCTTCCAACATGCGCTCCACCCTCAGCATCTGTGTCCTCCTGGGAGGGAGCTTGGAGGACAGAGTATGAATGGTTATGGGCTTCCTTCTCACACATGGAGGTTTTTCATACGTTCAGAGCCATCTTGAAAGCTGCCTGGGGACACCCTAGCCTTTGTCTTCATCCCAGGCTTTCCTCTGGGGTTGAGGCCACACAGGGAGGGCCGTCTTGGCTTTCCCTTGGCCTGCTGTGGTCCAGGTGCCCAGGCCTGGGCAATGGCCTTCACTGCTCAGAGAGGAGGATGTGTGACTTAGCACCTGCCGGCTCCTGCCACCATTGGGCAGGGCCTTCCCCCAAGGCCTGGGCTCTGCTTATCCTTGCAGCTGCCTGTGGGACCCTAGAAACTGTCAGCACTCGGCCTCTGGAGCCCACAGACCTAGGTTCAAGTCAGGGTCACTGCTTACCAGCAGGGTCCAGCTTGGCCAGTAGCATTCTTTTCAGTTTTCTCGTCTGGGAAGTGGGAACAGTGCCCTTTAAACACAGCACACTCCCCACACAAACTTCTGGGGTCATAGCTGGTATTGTCCTTGTTTTATAGATGGGGGATACTGAGGCAGAGACAAGTTAAAGAAAGAATAGCAACCTGTCCAGGAAGTATCCGGGATGAGGTTTGATCCAGGTGGCTGGCTCTGGAACCCACTCTCTTTGGTTGCTCTCTTGTGGGAGTAGGAAGGGCACCCTAACTTTTCCCCTTGCCATCTTGAGCCTGTGGGTGCCACCTGTCTAGGGAGTTAGAGGCTCTGCCACAAGTCTCACTGCCTCATGCTCGCAGCTTCAGGCAGCACCGTTAGGTGTCTAGACCGCGGGACTGGCCATTTAATCTTGTGACGGGGCAGAGGCCTCACTCTATTTGAAGGTTGCCAAGGGATGGAGACCCACATGGATCTTCTTGTCCAGTGAGTGTAGATGCTGGGAGTGTGCTGCCTCCTCTAGGCACTGCCAAGACCCAAGCCTAGCAGCCGGGAAGCCCCTGTGATATGGCCGCAGAGCTGGTGTGGGGTCAGCTGTGAGCTCCAGTTGCTGCATGCCCCTGGCCAGGCTGGAGAGTTGGGCTGTCAGCGTCCCCTTTGTTTTTGCAAACAGTTGGGCCCCCGGGCAGAGCTGGGCCTGACTCAGCAGTCAGTTTTGTTGCTTGGGGCTGGCAATGGGGTGGCCTGCAATGGCCTCGGGCACCATGGGACCTGGATCCAGGGTAGTCAGAGTCTGCAAATGCCTCGCTGAACTTCTCCCAGACTTTTCTGGCCCCAGTCCTGAGCCTGTGACAGCTCTGAAGATTCCACCACCCGCTTTTAGGCTGAGCACTGCCGCTCTATTGCCTGCCTGGTCGTACAGGGAGCCAAGAAGGACTTGCTGTGATTAGAGAGCATTCCCAAAGAACTTCTGTGCTTGATTGTTTGCCTGGGTCCCCTTTTAGGCTGCTGTTTTAATTTGAAGGGGTCCTCTTGGGACTTAACACCCTGTGTGATCCTGCTGTGTAACTGTGTAGAGGCCAAGCCCCAACACATGGAAGAGCTGCCTGGGGTAGGTGGCAGGTGGCTCGTGCCAGCCTCTAGGTCTGGGCGAGGTCACAAGAGGAGGCACACTGCTGCAGACGACCCACCCAGGGTCTTTTTGGGCTCGTAGGACATACAGTGGCCTGCAGGCAGGAAAGGGGGTGGAGAGTTTGGGATCATGTGTCCAGGCAGAGCACTAGCCTGGCCTGAAGGGCTATCTGTCTACTCAAGACCAAAGGCATATCAGGGGCTGAGGTTTATGCCAGGCCTGGCTGGATTTGGAACCTCTCCTGGGGCTATTTTAGAAGGGCCAGCTGCTTCTCTGCAGGTCGCCTTCCCTGTTCTTAAGAGGACCTTGCTGTCAACTTGACATCCATTCACTGAGACCTTTGCTGCATACCAGGTGGAGAGCCAAGTCCTAGGGGTCTGTGATGACGGTGCAGGGTCTTGGGGCTGCTGGGCATAAGGCATGCCCTGTGTTGGAGTTAGAGCTTGCAGGACTGTCCCAGCTGAAGGCCAGGCCCAGTTTAGTTCTCAGGCTCCTCCCTATTAGGGTAATGGGGACAGTGACAGTGCCAACTCACTGGGATTACTTGAGGACTTAGCTAGCACCCATGTGCAGAGCTCATTGATCAGGGCCTAGCCCCAGGAAGCCTGGGGTTTGCCCCACATTGTCTCAAACAGCCTACAGTGAGGTCTGTTGACTGGTCTGCCGCTGTGAAGCAGCTTGGAGCCATGGGAGACTTCTGGGGCTCACCACCAGGGTTAGCCCGAGACAGGGATCTGAGCTCCCTTCCCCAGCTCCATACCTCCTGGTCATGTGGCAGCTCTTGAATGAATGAGCCAGACTGTTGGCCTGTGTAGATCCCTGGCATGTGCCTCCCCACTGAACGTGTCACTTTGGTGACCCCTGCCTCCTCCACATGAGGGTGCCTAGTGCCCAGTGGAGACATGTGGCCCTCACCGTCACCCAGCCGAGGGCCTGAGCAGAGCACAGGTGGGGATGGAGAGAACAGACAGAGCTGCTATGGAACCATCTGCACACCCGGTGCGTGCGGGTACCTGTCGTGCAGGAAGGCCTGGTCCCTGCTGGATCTCAGGTGCCCACGTCTATCTCTGCTGGCGTGGCCAGGGCTGGTGCTGAGCACAGTTGGACAGGAAGCTGCTGTGAGTGCCTCTGTGAGAGCGAGCAGCCTGCGTGGTGAGCGCAGCTGGCTAGGCAGACCTCTGCGTGTCAGATACGAGATCTGCAAAAACAGCACGTGCCAAACTTGAGGAAGTCCAACCTGGGCCTGGTGTTCAGGTCCCAGCCCTGTACATTTCCTGCATGGGAAAGTGCATTTGCTTATGTGGATGCCATCCTGGGGAGGGAACATGGGCCCCCTTTGCACCTTTAAATTTCTGAGGAGTCTTATGATTTCATAATACAAAATGAAAAATAAGGCCAGGACGGGGTTGCAGGTGACGGCAGGGTGTGTGGGTGGCTTTTCATGGTCTGCTGGGGAAGGCCTGCTGGGGAGGGGTGAGGTGGTGAGGAGGTTGCCCCGGAGGTGCCTGGGCGGAGTGCTCCAGGCAGGGGAGAGGTGTGTGGGCAGCAGGCCCACGGGTGGGGTGGGCTCGGCTCAGAGCCGACAGGCCATGGGGGCCTGGCCCTCATGATTTTCCCTTGGGGTGTCTGTTGGGGTGTCTGCTCACTGCCTGCACTGTTGCTTCCTGTTGGCATCTTGTCTGGAGCAAGGCGTAGGCTGCACCTGGCCCTCCCCACTGGCGGCCCTGCCGCACCTGTTGTTTGTCCTCAGCTGCTGACAGAAGTCAGCCTGCAGGCGTTCTCGGGTTCCTCGCCAAGGCTGAGTTCCTCGCCCGCCCTGCGGCCATGCTAGGGCTGGGGAGCCTCTTCCGGAAGCCTCAGGCAAGGGGCCCAGGCCTTGGTCCCATGGGAGAAGTCTGACCACAGGCAGCCACCATGCTGTCCAGAGCAGGGAGCGGCACTAGGTGGGCCAGCCCGCACCCCCATGGTGCTGTGGAGGAGCAACACTGCTTCCTGCTCCCTCTGGAGCCATGTGGGTGTGACCCTGGCTTCCCACCTGGTCCTCAGGTAGGCTCAGCATCCCCACTCATGCTGGGCAGACATGCTGGGAGCCTGCAGTGTGCTCCTCTTGTGTCCCCTTGTGTTCTGGCCAGGGGCTGTGTGCTCACTGGTTAGCTCATCTTGTAGGGGTTTGCTGAGAGAGACCCTGTCTCAGCTTGTAGTTACAGCGCCCCCAGGAGGTACATACGTCTTAGCCTGTCTGAGTGGATACAGGTTGGCCTCTGTGAGGCAAGAGGCAGCCAGGCTATGGAGGCAGAGGTGGCTGGCAAGTGGGGTCGGGGTGGCCTCAGCTTGTGTGGGGCTATAATGACAGGCCCAGGGCACTGGGACCACACTGGGTGGCCTGGTCCTCGCAGGTGCCGAGCAAGGAGGGCAAGTGGACTTATGTTTGTGTTTAAAGCAGCCTCTGTCTGCTGGGTTGGGTCTGGACTGCTGAGGGCCCAGGTGGAGGCTGTTGGGGACAGCCCAGTCATCTGGTCATGAGACAGTGGTGCCCCTAGCAACACTGGCTGTGGGGAGAAATGGTGGGATTCTGAAATATGTGTTTGAAAGGTAGAAGCTTCCAGAGCAAGTGGAAGAATGTTGGACTGGCTTTGATGACGGGGACCATGGCAGGGCATCTGGGATGAGCAGCGGTGGGACGTGGCCAGGGTCAGGTAGAGCTGCTGTCCAGAGCCTGGTGTCGCGCAGAGGGCACGGATCTACCACAGATGCCTTCCCAGCTTGCCTGGCCTCTCTGTGGGACCCCAGAGAACCCGAGCGTCCCATGGCCCTGGCCTGGTTTCTTGCCTGCCAGGAGGCTGCACAGAAGGCACCCCCTGCCAGGCCTGGAGGTGCCGCTCTAGCTGCTGCCACCTTGTTCCTAGCCTGGTGGGACAAGACCCCAGAAGCAGAAAAAGTGAAATGGACTCATTTGCCATTTCGTTTTTATTTTCAGAGGTGGCTTCATATGCAGGAAATGAGCCCTCTTGGGCCGCGGCCAGTTATTTTTCGCTGAGAGTTTTGCTTTGAGTGTGGCGGGGCCCCCGCTTGTCTCCTGGGCACCATCTGCACTGACTGTTGCTCACAATGCCCTTGCCCACTGGGTTCCCAGAGACCACTGCTCAGAGTCACACGTCCTCCCCTGAGGGGCAGCTAGGATCCAGGGGAGAGCCCACTGTGCTCTGGCAGCCGTGACCAGAGGATTGAGGATTGTCCTTGGGGCTTCACTGGCATAGCCAGAGTCTGGACCTGTGGCTCTTGCCCTGGGACCCTGGTCTCCATGGGCTGAGTTTGCAGGGTGCTGTTGGTGAGGTGGGAGCTCAGTGGAGACATGGGCCTGTTGCCTCAGCGGGAGGTAGAGACAGAACTAGTTGTCCCCTCCTTAGCTGCAGCTCCTCTGTCCCTCCCAGAGCCCAAGTAGGGCCCCCCAGACTTGGCCTGGTGCTGTTCTGGTACTAGGGAGGTGGAGAACCCAGGCTGTCCTTCCCCCACCCACCTGCTAGCGGGGACCCTGTCCATGGGCCGTGGACTTATGTGGACCAACTCCTGTCTCATCTGGGCGCCTGAGCTGGCCCTGCCCATGTCACCTTCCCAGGGGTGCCCACTTCTCCTGCCTGCAAAAGTATGGGACTGATCTTCTGGGACACACTGCTGACATCTTGCACATGTGGTGAAGGGACAGTTTTCATGAGAGGGCAGGACTCAGGGCCACAGGGTTCCAGGATAGAAACCTCCAGAAGCCAGGAAGGAAGGGGACGGTGGTGTCTCCTGCCTTTGACATGGTGTCCTGGCTGGGAACAGTCTGTGGTAGCAGGTTCTGTGCCCTGTGGAGAGCACCCTGAGGTGGCAGTGGGAGCCTGTCCCTGGAAGACCATGCAGGAGCCTCCCTGTGGGCCTGGGCCACCTGACCTTTGGGTTCCCTGCATGGAGCCTGGCTGCCCTGGCCGCTGGTCTGCTGCTCCCTCCAGGGCTTGCTGGCAGCCACTCTAAGCCTGAGGCTGATCTTGAGGAAGAGGAAAGGCCTGGTCCGTCCAGCCTTCTTCAGGCCAGAGGACGGGGTCGTTGATTCTGCCTAGGTCTGGGGCACACCCAGCAGTAAATCCTCATGCATCCCCGTGGGCTGGCCTCTCGTGGAGGCAGCAGTGAGGGCGTGTGATGCTGGGTGGGCACTTGACGGGCAGAATGAAGCTGGTGGGCCCTTCCTCCCCTCTGGACCTGCCGAGCAGAGCCTTGCTGCCCCCACCCCACCTGCTGGCCGCAGCTCTTGGAGGCTAAAGGCTTTCTCTGTCATCTTGGGCTGGAACTTCTGGCCCAGGAAGCAGCTAACAACCCGGGGAGGCTCCTTTGCTACTCAGGGGCCTGCAAGTTGGTTCTGCCCCAGATGCTCAGTACTTGGGACATGCTGTTCTGGGCACTTGGGGCACAGAGGTCAAGGCAGAAGTCTCATCCTCTTGGGACATGTGATGCCCATGGCCATTTGAGTGGCTTCAGATTGTAAGAAGAAAACTTAAAGTTGGGAGTCAGGGAGGACCCTGAAAGGTGAGCTTTGAACTGTGGAAAGAACCAGCAGGTGGAGAAGCAGCAGGTGCCAAGGCCCTGGGGTGGGAGGAAGAAGTGGACCAGGTCTGGGGACAGGAAGAGCCCAGGGTAGTGGGAGTGTGCTTGTGGAGGGAGCAGGCAGTAAGGGGAGATGAGTTGGAGAGAGGGGTTGGGGCCTATTCAGGGGCAGTTTGAGTTGATTCTGCTCCTGGGGAGTGACGAGTTCTGGAGGTCTTCTAGACAGCTGCTTCGCTGGCAGGTGGGGAGGCGGTGGTGGGGGCCTAGCTGGAGAAGTGGAGGAGGAGGGGTAGTGAGGGTGGAAGCAAGGGTTCCTGGTGGGTGGGTGGGGTTGCAGCAGTTGGGGAGAGGCTTGGAAGTCGGATGGGACCTTCCCTGGGGCAGGAAGATGACAGGCCATCATGGCCTGCAGGCCCTGGGAGGACAGGCCTGCGCATGGAGTTGCTGAGGTTTAGTGGCAGGACGGCTTGTGCCCCAGGCCTATGCCCTTCCCTGCACGTGAGGGCCAGGCACAGGAGGCTGTGGCACCCGGGCCCTCCTGAACCTGGGTCAGGGTGTGAGTGGGTTCCCCTGCGCCAGGCAGGACTTGGCCTCTGACCAAGGCCCCAGGGCCAAGGCTGCCGTCTCCTGACTGGTGGCTTCTTGTCTGTACGCGTGTGCTCCTGTGTGTGCACGTGCCCTGCCTCAACACCCCGCCTGCCCTCTCCAGCCTCTGGCTCAGGCATCTGTGACTACAGCAGCAGTGACAATGTCTCATGCTGCCCATGGCATGGTAGTTTCTGGTATGTGCGGCAGAGCTTTCGACCTCTGCACTAGTGACATTTGGGGCTGGAGAGTTCTGTGCTGTGGGGACTGTCCTGGGCATTGTAGGATGTTAGCAGTGTTCTGGCAACTGTCCCCACCCCAGCTGTGACAACCAGAGTTGTTCCAGACCCTGCCATTTCTCCTGGTTGGAAGCCACTGCCCTCGTGCAGTCTGTGGCCCCATAGCTAGCCGCAACGGGGCTTGTGAGACCATTCTGCATCATGGAGGTGGCATGCGAACAGAGCCAGGCCGGCCAGGAGAGACTGTGGGAGCCCTGTCGCTGCCCAGGCCTCACGGTCCTCACCCCTGGCCTCCCTGGCCTGGGCTCCTGGCACGGCACAGTTGGGCCCCCTCCCATTCCTTCCTTTTGTTTTGACCCAGGCCTGGGCCCACCAGTCTTCAGGGCACAGGTGCTGTGCAGCAGGTGGGCAGTGGGTGGACTTCACTCGGCCCCTCCTTTGTTGTGTGGTTTGGGCCTCTGAGCATCTTTTTCTCTCAACAAATGGGGCAGAGCTGCACCTGTTCTGGGCTTTGAGGATGAAATATAAGGCCTCGGGCTCCTCGTGTTGGTGGGGCTGACCTGAGCTGTCCCAGGAGGCACAGCCGAAGACACACAGATGCAGGGTGTCCCTGGGAGCCAGGGACGTGGAGGCAGATCCCCTTGGATGGCACTGGGCCTTGGTAGAGGTGGTGGGGCCAGTGGCCTGTGAGTGCTAGAGCCTGGCTCTCAGCAGTTGGCCCTGTTCTGAGAGGCATTGCTGGCACGTGACTGGGAACCAGGACCTGGGCCACCTTGGCAGGTCCTGCCCATCTGACTGCAGTCTGCAGGAGGTCCACCCCTGTGTGACTCAGGGCCTGTGGCCAGGTGCCTTGCCTGTGTTTGGAGGAGGTCTAAGCTCAGGGAGGAGTGTTTCCAAGGGTTCCAGAGCAGGTGGGCACCAGGACTGCAAGGCAGCTGGTGCAGTGTCAGCATGGCTGCCCTGTCTCTCTGTTGTCTCTCTGCTCCCAGCTGGGATCCTGCCTCCCACAGGCTTACCCTGCCCCTCCAAAAAAAACAGCTTTTGATTCCTGCTGGGGGTCATCCAGGGAGCAGGGGCAGTGCAGGGAGACAGCAGCAGGCCTCTGGTGAAGGCCAGGGTGGGAAGGGCCTGCGGGCACTCCCTCCCAGGGAGGGCTAGATATGCATGGGGGGCATGTGCATGAAGGGTGGCCTAGTGTTCTTGTCAAGCCCCTCCAGTGCTCACACTTGCCCCTGCCTTAGACTCCTCTCTACTGTCCTCTGTGGCTTCTTATCCTCAGGTCTCAGTGTGGTCTTCCCACCTTGGAGGGGCTTCCTGTCTCTACAGCTTGCCGCCTCCCAGCCCTCTGCCCTCTCAGTTCCTCAGAAGCTCTGGCTTCTGGCTGATGTGCTTTGTTCTCCCCACCCTGGAACCGAAGCCCTCGAGGACAGGGTCCTATGTTCCGCTGGTCCAGGCAGGTGTGTGGGAAGGTGTCAGCCTGCCTCAGGATCTGAACTCAGGCCTGAGCCATTCAAGGCTTGAGTTCCCTTGGTAGAGGCAGGGTTGGACTGCAGAGGAGCCCGGTGAGGTGAGGGCAGGCAGGCACCTCTGTGGGGGCCTGGCAGAGGCTGCCTGAGCTCTAGACAGTGGCTGCAGGATGTCTTCTGTGCAGGGCCCAGGGTGCTGCCTGTTGTCTGTGTGTGTCATTGCAGCCTCTGGGGGAAGGCAGTTAGCATCTCTGAGCATGCTGTGGCATAGGGACCTCCCAACAGGAGCTGGGGTCCCTCAGGCATGGGGGCATGTGGCCCCTGAGCCCTGGCATGTTTACCCTGCTCTGCTGCGCTCCCCTGCCATGCATGTACCTGCACTGGACACCCCTCCCTACCTCAGGTTGTCCCTGGCCTGCATAACCTCACTGTGGCAAAAGGGACATGCTCTGGACTCCACTGTCTTGACCAGTGCCGTGGCAAGTGTCCACAGAGCTGTGTGGCTACTACCACTGTCTGCTGCAGAAGTCTCAGCCCCCGGAGGAGACTGCTGGAGCCCCTCCCCCGGTTCCCTGCTCCCCAGCTCTTGTCTGATTGGCCTCCTGGGCCATTCATGCACATGGACCCATGGGAGATGTGGCCTGGGCATGCAGCTTTCCTCACTCAGGGTGGCCCTCCAAGGCTCTCCTACGTGGGGCCCGTCACTGCTGCAGATCACACCTCCTTTTGCCAGTCCTGAGGGAGTGGGTGCTGGGGCTCTTCCTTCCTCCTAATCTTTCTTTCTTTTGTTTTTGTTTTTTTTTTTTTTTCCGCACCAGGGATTAAATTCTGGGGCGCTTGACTGGTGAGCCACATTGCAGCCCTTCTTATTTTTGAGACAGGGCCTCACTAAGTTGCTGAGGCAGGCCTTGGGCTTGTGATCTTCCTGCCTCGGCCTCTGAGTGGCAGGAATCACAGCTGTGGCCACCTGTAAGAGTTGGAACCGACATGCCCCCAGCCTCCCTCATCTGTCCTGTGTCCACCCTGCTCAGCAGGGGAGTCAGGAGTGGTGTGCACTTGGCCTTGTCTGGGACACCTGGAGATGTTCTGCATAAACAGCATCACAGGTGTGCTGCTGACTGACCTCAGCAGTGCAGTGTGTGCTCTGGAGGGATCTTAGACACTGCTCTGTTCCCTCCGGTGACCCGGGTTTTTCATGTAGCACCCTGGGGCTGCCATCGTGCCCTCCCAGGCTGCCAGCTCTGTTTGGCCCAACGCATCTGTGTGGCCTTCTCATGGTGGCATCTTTCTGAGTTGGTCCGGGGGTCGGGGCTCCACCTGGGGCACTTTGTCCTGGGTAATTCACAGGGGCACAAGTGGAGGAGCACTGGTGCCATGGTGGCCACGTCTCGCCTTGACGTGGTCGTTCTGCGCCTGACACTCAGAGCATCTTGCAGTGGTGCTCTGTGGGCGCTGCTGCTGCTGCACAGGCTGTGAGGCCCAGGTACGCACAGCAGCTGGGCAGAGCCGCACCCACCAGGGCAGCACCCTCTGTCTGCCTCCACCTCCCTCCTGCTGGCCCTGGGCTGCCATTTCCCCCTCCCATGGAGGGCTAGGGCCCTGTGCCCAGGACACAGGGTGATATCTCCAGTGCTCCTGCGCAGCAGCCTGGTATGTGGCCGCCCATTCTCTTCCCCTCCTAACAAGATGAGGGTCAACTGCTCCTGGGTGAGGAGCACTTTGTGGCTCGCCACCTGTGGCGGGTTTTGCCCTACTGCCTGTGGGATCGCCAGGTGGCCGTGCCCCGGGTCTCCCCGTCCCCTCATTGTCGCAGTCCTTCTGCCTCTTTCTCCACCTGCTGTGCGCCCCTTAGCAGGTGCTCCTCACTCCCACCTTGGCCAGTGCCAGCGGGGTATGAGTGCACTGAGCTGGGGACAGGCAGGACAAGCAGCCTGTGAGGGTGCCCTGGGCAGGCCGTGGGCTGGACTTGCTCCAGGCTTGCTGCCGGGGCTGCCTGGCGTCTCTTCGACCATTCTAAACATCATGCAGGGGTTCTGGGGGAGGCAGGTGGGGCGTGGGGTGGCTCAGCTGGGAAGTTCTCCCTGGGAACAGGAGCCATGGGCCCTGCCAGGCCCCCTGCAGGTGGGGGGCGTGTGGGCACGCAGACTGGGTAGGGTTGCTGGTGCCGATGGTGCCGCTGGGGGATGAGGAAGAGGCTGGGGAGGGGCCCACTGCGTCCTGCTCCACCTGGGCCCTGAGTCTCCCCACTCTGCCTGCTGGCCCTGACTCTCTGCTTGGCCCACAGGCTGACCCCCCACTACATCTACCCGCAAGCCATCGTGCAGCCCAGCGTGGTGATCCCGGCCACGCCCGTCCCATCGCTGTCCTCGCCCTACATCGAGTACACGCCTGCCAGCCCAGCCTACGCCCAGTACCCACCAGCCACCTACGACCAGTACCCATATGCCGCCTCGCCCGCCACAGCCGCCAGTTTCGTGGGCTACGGCTACCCAGCCGCCATGCCGCAGGCCCTGTCAGCCACGGCCCCCGCGGGGGCCGCTTTTGTGCAGTACCAAGCACCGCAGCTGCAGCCTGACAGGATGCAGTGAGGGCCGTCCCTGCTGCAGGGACTGCGGTGATGTTGCCCACCCAGCAGACACATTCGGGCCAGTGGCCGGCCGAGCTCTGGGCACCACCAGCACCTGTGCCTCCAAGACCCCCTGGCACGTCCAGGCGGCGTCTCTTCAGGTTTAGGTCCCATCGTGCCTTGAGGGGGACTTCAGGATGGAGTGACCAAGTGGCTGTCTGAAGAGGCGAGTGCAGGCCTCTCGCCCCTGGCCCGCCCCCAGGCCTGGCTGCCCCCCACACTCCCGGTGCCGTGGGCCACACCGACACCCTTTCCACCGAGGTGCCTTCTCAGGGAGACCTGGCAGGGAGAACCCAGGACTGTGGCCGGCTGCTGTGTGGGGACCGCCCTCTTCCTCGAAGCCGCTTCCTGAGCGGGCTGCCAGGTCCCCCCAGGTGCCAGCGACGTCCCTTTCAGTGGACACACTGCGCCTTTTCCTGTTCTTTGTTTGCTACTGAGCAATTCCAGAATTTCAGTCTATTTTTTCAACAGACACTGCTGCCACCAAGAACCCAGAACCTAATTTTGACTGAGAGACTTGTTTTTGTTGATGGCTCCACCCAGAGACAATGACAGTATTTCTGCGATACAGTGTCTGCCGCCTGCCGGTCTGCCCCTCGGAAGGCAGGCATCATGGGACGAGAGGGCCCTCCTGGGCAACTGTCCGCTGCCTGCTGGGCTGGTGAAGTGTGTCTGGCCACCTGGTGAGTTCTCAGGTGTCTGTCACCACTTTGTTGCCGCGTGTCTCCCTGGGCCCTGCTCCTCCCGCCCGGGAGTGCGCGCCAGCTGCTGTGGGACAGGATGGTGGCAGCCCAGCCCTCTGAGGCCCCTGCAAGGCTCTGAGTGCAGGTTCTGCACCCGCTCTCCTGTCGTCACCTGCTGCACGCAGCCTGGAACGCACCCTTCCTGCTGCTAAGAGGCGCAGTGGGGGCTTCTGGTTCGCTGTGGCAACTCCTGTGGGGCCCGGGACTGGAGGGCGAGGGGCTCCCAGCACGGAGGGGGGCCCCCAGCAGGCGGGCAGCTGGGCTGTGCCTTTGGCCTACCTCAGGGAGCCGAGTGGCCGGTGTCCCATGGCACGCCTGGAATAGAGAAAGCCCGGAGGTGAAGGTAGCTAATGTTATGGTATTTTTATTAGAATGTTCTGATTATAAAAATAAAACTTGTTCTCTGTAAGGAAAGTTGGTCTGTAATTTTTCTCTTAAGCCTAGTGGCCCTGGGGGCCTCTGCCTCTGGCCCTTGCAGCCTGGGCATCAGGGTGACAGAATGAACACAGCCCCAGAGCGCCTTCTTGGGGGAGAGGCAGCCTGCCCAGGCAGGTCCCCTGCAGGTAGGGTGGGCGGGGCACTGCCATCCTGGCTGCACAGGAGGCCTGAGTTGGGGGTGCCTGTGGGAGCTGCCTGGGATGCTGCACGGGGTTAGAGAGGATGTCCGAGCATCCCCAGAACTCAGAGCCAGGGAGCAGGGTGGCCGTGCGGGGAGGCAGCAGGAGTGGGGAGGACGTGGACCCTGCCCACTGCAGCCGCTTGCTCCTTCCTTCCCTCCAAGAAACGTGCGCTGGTCGGTGGGCAGAGTTCTGGGGAGGGTGGTGAGCAGAGCATGGTCCTGCCATCAGGGTCTGTGAGGGGCACACAGGTCACTGGGTCAGCCCGATGGTGACCAGCCCTACGAAGGAGATACTGAGAGGCCAATGGAGAAGGGCGGGCTCCAGGCAGAGGACAGCAGGCACAGAGACTCGGAGGTGGGACCCGTGGACCAGGAGGCCAGTGGAAGGAGGTGAGCTCAGGGAGGTGGTAAGGCTGGCGCTGGGCCCACTGTGGGGTGTGTACACGGACATGCCACCCAGTTCCCTGGGCACAGGGTGATTGGGAGACCCAAAGATTTGTGGGAAGCCTCTGAAGGGTGGCAGGGCAGTGTCACAGCAGAAGGCACAGAGGGTCAGCAGGGCACTCCACACGAGGATCACCCAGTTGCTCCCGAAAGGAGGCAGGTCCCAGCCATGGCTGAGGTGGAGGGAGGCTTGGACCTCTCTCCAGGTGCTCGTACCCCAGCCTCACAGGCAGGGCTTGAGCCCTGGACAGGTGCAGCTCCAGCTGCCCCTCACATGTCATAGTGGCCAGGCCAGACACCACCCCCATGGCCCTCCCCACCACCACACCCCACGTGGCAGATCCGGGGTTTCTGCCTCCTGAGCCTGTTGGGAGTCTTCTCCAGCTGCGGGCCCGCCACCTCCCCTCACTGTCTGTGCTTCATGTCACTGTCCAGAGCTTTCCTCTCCCCCAGCCCCAAACCCTCCTTGGCTCCCCATGGCCCTTGAAGTGGCCGCCGCCCTGGCCTCGCCTGCTGCCCGCCCCTCGCTCGCTCACGTCCAGCATCAGGGCTCCAATCTGTTCCTGGACACACAGGCAGATCCTGCCCCAGGGCCTTTGCCTGCTGGCCCCTCTGTCGGGACCCTGTAGCTTCACCAGCTGAGCACGCTGTCAGCTGCTCCACTTAGTCTGTGTCCTCACCTGTCCTTGCCCGCTCCTGCTGGAGCAGGGACCAGGAGCTTGTACCTTGTTCGCTGCTCAGCAGGGAACCTGGTGCTGACATAGGCTGAGGGGGTGTGGACTTGGTCTGAAGGCCAGCAGGCCACAGGGGTTCTGACAGGACAGGTCCAGCAAGTACCAGTGAGGGTTTAGGACCACCCCCTGGGTGGAGGGTGCCTGGCTGCCAGTGGGGAGAGGTCTGGACACACGCTGGAAAGCGCAGCCTCGAGGCTCTGGAGCAGAGGCACAGGCAGCGTGAGGAGTGGCCACCACCACTGAGCCCTTGGTGCCTCCTGAAGCCCACCTGCTGGCCGACCCACCTGGGGGAGGGATGAGAGTGGGTGCACAGTGGAGTCCACCGTCAGTGCCGCAGGGTCGCCCTTGATTGGCCCTGGGCTTGGAAATCAAAGAAGTCACCCGAGGGGGGAGGATGTCGGATGGACCTTCCCCACCTGCTTCTGGGGTCCTTGGGCTCCCCTTTGGCTTCTCTCAGTTGGTTCGTCTCTGACATGCAAATCGCCCCTCTGTAGTTCAGGCCCAGTCTCTGTCCAGAGGCCTGCAGAGGCCACATCAGGTGGAGTCTGTGGGCTTGCTTTTCTCCCCAGGGCCCTCCCTGCCCTTCCCCCACACTGAAGACCCACGGCCTCCCAACTCAGAGCAGATAAGGGCATGAAGTGCCACGGAGGGGGTTGTGGGCACTGCCAGGGTTATCGGGAGGGCCACTCGCGGCTACTGCATTTCCTGTCCCTATCAGCCAGGGGCAGCCTCTGATATAGGCCTTCAGGACGGCCTCGGGTCTTGGGAAACACCCTCTGGGTTCCAGTACTAAGGACCCTGGATGGGCAGACTCAGGAGAGAGGGTTCCTGAGGTCACCTGTGCTGAACTGAGGTGCAGGGCCACAGGACGCCAGTGAAACCTGGCCCCAGCCGCTGACGGTCGCAGGCTGGCCACCGCCAGGCACTCACAAGCACTTTCCATGGATGGTCTCAGTTGCCCTCAAGAGCCCAGGTGACAGCTGGGAACCGAGACATGGAAGAGTGAAGTCCCTGCACGGTCCCAGGAGGCCTGTGGAGGCACTGCCCTAGAGGTGAAGGGCAGGGGGACCTGGGAGGCCCTGACCCCACCCAGAACATGGTAAGCCCTGAGCCTTGCAGTGCAAGGGGCCACGATCATCCGCCCGAGGGCCGGGACGTCCTATCCTCCGCTGTGTCCCTGGCAGCAGCACAGTCCTGACAGAGCAGGTGTCGAGTGGGTGTGGGCTGCAGGGCATCCTCTCCTGTGTGCCCCTGACCTGTCGGCCTGGCCCAGGTCCCACAGAGCTAGGGCCAGGAGCACAGCCAGCCGCACACCGGGTGCACGGGGTGGGGGGGGTACACACAGGCATGGTCACGCATGTCCACACCGCCTCACGAATCTCCTCCTTCGCCCTGACGCACTCAGGCACGGTGAGCACTTGCAGGTGTGCACATACGTGTGTGTGGAGGCTGACACGTCGAGGGCCAGCCTCCCTGGCTACATGCTACCCGAGAGCCATGTGTCTGAGGCCGGAGTGGCAGGAGGGAGGTGGAGCTGAGCCTGTCAGGTGGCACCGAGGGAGCGGAGAAGGCAGGGCAGGGCTGGCGCTGACCCCTGTGCCCTGCTGGAGCCTCTTCCTTCTGGCCAGGGGAGTGAGCGCTGCCACGGCCCAGGGAGACCGGACCTGGTGGCAGGCCTGACCCTGGCGGCCCTGTGCAGGCCCGGGTGGTTCCGCCCCGTTCCTGTCCCGCCTGGGCTTGCTTGGGGTGAGAGTCCCTATGGCCTGAGCCCTGGTTGCCATGTAATGGCCTGCTGTGCTGTGTGCCCCCAGGTCCCCACCCTCTCTGGCCCTGCTGCCCTGAGTTACCCCCAGGAAACCACTGCTTGTGGGGCTTGTGCAGCAGCAGGGCCGCGGGGAGGCCACGGCCACGGCCACCCTGCTGGGCCGGGCAGGGGAGCCCTGAGGCCTGTGATTGGGGGTGGCTCCTCCTGTCTCAGGAGGTGGTGAGGCTCGGGATGCGGAGCCGTGGCAGTGTGGCTCGGGTCACCGCCCACTGGGCCACCTCTAGCTGTTACCCTGGAAGCTGAAGGAGGACACCCGGGGGAGCAGGACCAGCCTGGACGTGAGACCCGCGGGGGCAAGGGCGGTCACAGGGTCCCGAGAGCCATCCCATCTGTGGCCTTCCTGTCCCCCCACTGCCAGGAACCTCGCCTTGGAGAGGAGAAAGGGCTTCTCCACGGCCACTCTCAGGGGTAGCCACGAAGGGCCTGGGCTGGCCACAGCGTGGGAGCCACACAGCGGGTCACCTCTGTGCTGCTGGCCTGGTCACCCTGCCCGCTGCCTGGGGAGGGCGTCCCTCCTTCCTGCTCTGAACCTGGGTTTCTTTCCTGTACAGATTAGGTGATGCCTGCCCAGGGCCCAGCGCCTCCACGGGCAGCAGCTCTGGGGTTCTCAGGACAAGAGGTTCAGCGGGCTCAGTGGGCCACCCCGCCTGCTCACAGTGAAGACTCTCGCCCCAGCCCCTGGTTCAAGGCTATTTGCACACCCCAGTCGGGGTTGTGAGTCAGGCTGGGACTTACACTGGAACCCGTGGGGGAAGCTGAGCTGGGGACAGATAAGCCCAGAGCTATTGGGGGAGGGATTTGTGCATAGGAAGAGGCTGCCCAGAGGAAGCCTGCCAAGGGACAGTAGAGCCAGGAGTGGATAAGAGCAGAGATGGGTCTTGGTGACATCTATGGGGCTCCCTGATCCCACTCTGCCTGAAGGTGGACCCTAGACTTGTTTATTACAAAAGCTAATGTTCCCCCTTTCACTTAAACCTGCCTGACCTGGTCTTTCAATCCCATGTAACCAAGACTGGACCTATACAATCTCACACAGTGTGTGGTACTTAGAATTAGGTTTAGTGACATATAACAGAAAATCCAGAGTACTGATGTTCATCTGTTTGTCATGTGAAAGAATTCTGAGGTGCACAGTCCAGGGCTTGGGTGAGAGCGGTGTGGCATCGGGAACGCAGGCTCTTATCTTCCCAAGTACAATCTTAAAACATCGTTTCCTTCCTCAAAGTCATCTCATGGACCCAGATGGCCACGGGAGCTCCAACCATCGTGTCCAAGTTCCAGGCAACAGAAGGAAGGAGGAACAGCCAGGGAGGGGGTGCCTTGTTCCCACTCTGTCTGAGCCTAGGTTTCTTCCCTGCACAGATTAGGTAGTGCTGATCCCCTGGGAGATGAGCTGAGCCATGGTCAGTTCAACTGTAAATGGGCTAATAACTGTGGTCCCCTACCCCCAGAGTGTCACAGGACAACAGGACCAGTCAGGTGGCACTCAGTGGAGCCTTGTGTGGTGTTGGGTGGAGCCCCAGCCCCACAGCCAGCAGGAATAGCAGAACAGGCAGCAGAGGGGAGGCGAGAAAGTGCCACTTGGGCCCTGTGGTTCCCGCAGGTGGACCAGGACCTTTGGCCTTGTCAGACACAGCCTCTGCCTCAGCCTTATCCCTGGGCCTGTGCTGTCCCCAGCCTCCTAGGACTCAGGAAAACCACTGTCCCCATCCGTGATCCCTAAGCCTTCTCAGCATCCTATGGGCGCTGCCCGTGCCCACTCCACAGCTGGGGAAACCAAGGCAGGGTCCAGAGAGCAGACTGGTGGCCTCCTGGACCCGAAGCCACGTGGTCTTCCCCAGGACCCGGTGGGCCACCGCCTGTCTTCCGTCTCCCCACTCTAGAGCCAGTGGGTGTGTGCCCCCCGCGCCCCGCTGCTGCTCCTGCTGAGTCACCTGTCTGTCCCCTGGAGATGTAAACACCAAGCAGGCTCCAAGCAGCAGGTTGGGGCTGTCTAGTGAGGGTGACAGGGCGCTGGGTGTCACCCGGGGCATGCATGAGGCTGGCACCTGGCCCTGCAGATACCTCCTGGGCCTCCCGCTGGGGCCGATAGGGCCACCCTGCTTATCAGCCTCTGCCTGCCCACTCCCGGGCCTCAGCGGACCAGTGGGCTGCACCTCAGAGCCCAGCAATGGGGGACGCCCACCCGGCTGAGCGCCACACACCACAGCAGCCCGCGGAAGCCTGCCAGGGACACTGGAAACGCCGTGTTTCCCCAGGTCATGAAGCACGCTCCAGGGCGACTCCCAACTAGACACAGCGTGTTCCAGTAAGATGACCAAACAGGCAGTGACCAACACGAGTGTGGAGAGTCAGTAGCCGGACGGGGCGTTGGGCAGCTGAAGGGGGCGCTGGGCAGCCACGGGGATCCTAGGCAGCCAGAGGGGGTCCTGGGCAGTGGGACAGGGTGCTAGGCCGCCAGAGGGGGCTGGGCAGCCAGAGGGGGTCCTGGGCAGTGGAACGGGGCGCTGGGCAGTAGGACCCGGGGCCTCACTCTGTTCTTAACCAGCTGAGAACTGGAGCTGGACTGGGAGTCGGCGTGGGCTGTTGGTCACGTCACCACACACTCGGGCAGCTTCTGTGTCCTGCATGTGCCCTTTTGTCCCCTGGGTTGAGCTGGGACTGCTACTGCTGCTCCTCCAGCCACCAGGCTCCTGTCTCTGGTGTCCTGCTCCATCTTAAAGCACAGGGCGGCCTGTGCTGTCCCCTCACCCCACCTCCATGACCCATGTGAACTGGCTCTCCAGCCTCAGGTCCCCCTCCTCCCATGTCCCTCGCCCCCCATCGCCCAGCCCTGCCCTGAAGTCACCTTCAGAGAGCCTCGGGGACTCCTCGTCTGAGTGTCTCTCTATGTCCTCGGGCTCTGACGCTCCCTCTCTGAGCCATGTCCCTCTGCTGCGGTCACTGGGATGGGGGAGGGTCTGGCTGTCACTTGCTCCTCCTCCCCCGTCCCCACCGCACAGCCCAGCTGGGGCAGGTCAGTGTGCCCCGGGTCGGCCCATCCCTGCCCTGGACAGTGCTGTCCAGCTGGAGTGGGAGCTCTGCGGCCTCCAGGGAGGGGACGCTGCCAGAACCAGTCCCCCATCTTCAGGCAAGCCTGGACGAGCAGGGGGTGTGGCCGTGTCCCCGGGCAGCAGAACAGGAGCCTCAGAGAGGCAGTCTGAGCCAGTGTCGTGGGGGAGCCTGCCCAGGCCACACAGTGAGTGGCGGAGAGCGGGACCCAGCGCAGGACCCAGCCGGGGCCGGTGCCAACCGTGTGCTCCCGGCCTGCTGCTGGCACCCACTGGTGGCACCCCACTGGTGGCACGTCCCCAGGGGAGGGCCCCGGGGCCCTGAGGACAGCATTGTGGAAGGGCATGCGCGTGGAGACGTCTGCCATGGAAGGAGCGTGGGAGCAGCGGGCGCTGCCCACTGGAGCTGCGCTGCCGCCTGAGGTTGAGCGCCGGCTCCTAGCAGCCCCCACCTCAATTCACTCAGCCTCCAGCCCCAGGCTGGGGGAGAGGGACCTGCCATTGAGGTACAGGTGTGTTTGATCAACTCCCCCATGGATGAGGCTACAGAGGACCCTCCTGCCATTAAGCCCTGGGCAGAGGGAGGCCAGAGGAAGGCTGTTAAGGAGGAAGAGTTGGGGGGGGGAGATGGAAAGCCCAGAAGGGGCGGGGGAGGGAGGGGGATGGGGAGGGCTATGGGGAGGGAGGAGGGGGAGGGGGAAGGGGAGGGAGGGGGACCCCTCTGGGCAAAGCCAGCCTCGCCTGTGAGGTGGTCCCCTGGGAAGGGACAGTCACTCAGGGGCTTTGGATCAGCATTCCTGTGTTTGAATCTGCCTCCCTTTCCTTACCAGCTGTGTGACCTTGGCAAGCCACTTGCCTTCTCTGACCCTCGTTTCCTCATCAGTAAAGAGATACTACTACAACCTCATGGTGCCCCCGGGACACAAAGCAGAGTGGGCACCTAGGGCCTGATAGAGGGAGAAGCATGGACCCCAGCCCTCTTACGTTCATCAGTCCTGGATGCCAGCATCCTCCCCATCTCCCCCCACTTCTAAAGATACCGGGGTCTCCCTGGACCAGTGCCACCCCCGATGGCATCCGTCCCCTGCTCTCTGGCTCTAACCCCAGCTGGACTTGCGAAATCTGTCCAGACCCAGAGATGCCTACGGCAGGCCCAGAAGGGGCCTGGCATCCCCCAGAGCAGCTCTAGGTCCTGGTCACCCAGCCTAAATGTGGCCCTGCCTTTGCCGCAGGGACCAAGCTCCGGGAAGGCTGGCCCCGGCATCTTGCCATGAGCCATGGTGTTCGGCTCCCCTGACTTTTCTTAGGTGCCCCCACCGCCTGCTTTTCCTTTGCTTTCCCTGGTTTCTTGAGCCGTGAAACAGCCCCTGCCCTGGGTCACTGAAGAGTCCACACTGGTTACCTCCAGAGCTCTCAGAGTTCAGTGTGACGATGATTTTTTGTTAATCCACTTGGGGCAGCTGTTTTGGGGGGATGTGGCCCTGCCCCCTTCCCACTCCTCTGTGTGGCTCTGAGATTTCTCCCCAAGCCTGGCATGGGGCTGATTTTATTAACTTAAACTGGGTTTAATAGGTGACACTTGCCGGATGTGGTGGTGCAGACCTGTAATCCCAGCAGCTCAGGAGGCTGAGGCTGGAGGATCGCAAGTCCAAAGCCAGCCTCAGCAACTTAGCGAGGCCCTAAGTAACTCAGCAAGACCCTGACTCTAAATAAAATATAAAAAAGGCTAGGGGTGTGGCTCAGTGGTTAAGTGCCCCTGGGTTCAATCCCTGGTACAAATAACTAAATAAAACTAACAGAGCAGAATCAAAGCACACAGGAACAAGATGCCACTTCACATCCACCAGGATGGCTGGGACCAGTAAGTCCCACTCGCTGGGGATGACACAGAGACAGGAGCCCTCACCCACTGCTGGCAGGGATAGAGAACTGAAAACCGTCTGTCCGGAGCTTTAAGTGATTAGACACAGAACTGGCACATGACCCAGAAATTCTGCTCCTAAGAACACATGCCCGAGAAATAAAAACACATCCATCCCCAACCTGGACTTCACTGTCCTGAGCTGCACTGGGCTTAACATCCCCATAGCAGAAACCACCCAAGGGATACACTCAGTGTGGTGGGCCACAGAAGGAATATTATGTATCCATGAACAGGAACTTAGTACTGATAGCTGCTCCCGTGCCGATGAGTCTTGGAGACACGTTGCCCAGTGAGAGAAGCCAGTCACAAAGCCTCTGGTAGGACTCCATTTGTGTGAAATGCCCAGAATAATCAAATTCACAGAGTCAGAAGTAAAGGAAGTAGACGGGTAGAGTTGCTTAGGGCTGGGGCAGGTGGCTGCCGCTCACCAGGAGCTCCCTTCAAGCAGGCATCCGGAAGCCAGCGGGCCAGAGCTCTGAGGACAAGGGGACTCTGCGAGAGAACACATCAAAACTGGGGAGGGGAGGTCTGCAGGCCCTGCACTGCGACTCCCACCCTCTGTCCTCCCCCTCCTCCTCACCATCTGCACCCAAAGCCCCCGCTCAGCTGGAATCCTGGGATGGAAGCCAGGGAGGTCAGGCACGGCCTGCATCTCGCCCTGGCTGGGGACATGGGCCCCGCTTGGCAGAGGCCACAGGAGCCAGGGAGGAGGCGGGTGGAGTCGGGGGTCCACCATGGGGCATCCCCAGGCCACACTGGGAGCCCCAGCCCCGTGTGAGCAGACAGAGCTGGTCGGCCCCCCACCAGGCCTCTGCTGCCACTCCCCAGCCTCTGCTTCTGGCCTCCGTGACACACACCTGCCCCAGCGTCAGGTTCAGCACAGGACAGGACTGTGAGGGGGCCCTTGGGGTCAGGGTGGGCTGGGCGGAGGGCCTGGAGAGCGGGGACTTGGCACTGTATTCTTATCTTTGTTTCTAGGGACACCCCAAACGTGTGTGGCTCTGTCCTTACAAAACCAATGAAGACCAAGAGCAAGTGCTATGGTGCAGTTGGTCCCTGGCGGCTCCCAGAGGCCTGCAGTCTGAAGAGCAGTCCCCTCTAATCCCGCCCCGTCAGGTTGGATTTGTGGCTCCAGATTTCTTCCCAGCAGCCGGACATTTCCAGAAAGTTCTAAGTGGGAGCTCGCTGCCTTCAGCCTGCCCTTCCCTGGTGCCCCCGCGGAGTCACAGCCCTGTGCCTTCCCTGAGCTGCATCCGCCCCTCCCACCAGCAAGGATCCAGCAAGGAACAAGGGGCCCCTCTTGTCCCCAGGCTCTGGGCTTCCGGGCGGAGGGAAGAGGACACCCGCAGAGGAGGAGACCCAGGTGGCCTCTGGGAAGAGTCACGGCCAGCAGGTGGGTGAGGCCAGTTGGTGGGAGGCTGAAGGCTGGATGGTGGCCGGGTGGGTGGCAGGCCCCCTCCAGAAGACCTCTGGGGGACAGTGGTGGGAGACCAGGAGGAGGAGGTCAGCCCGTGGGAAGTCGGTGCCGGCCTGGGCGGGCAGGGAGCACAGCAGCTGTGCAGGGGCCCTTTGCCTGCTGTGGCCCCGGGCCCCATGGCCAGCTGAGCCCAGCCCCAGAGTGCTGGCCATGACGGCTGTCCTCAGAGGCGCTGAGCTTGGGGTGCTTTGTTAGGCAGCTTATGGTAAAACTGAAACAGATGGCAGAGAGATGCAAGAAAGAACCTTCTAGTATAGATGAACAACAGTCAAAGGTTCTAAAATGTCTTGGGGCCCAGCTCAGATGCACCCGAGGTCCAGAGACTGTTCCCTAAAACTTCATTTTTAGAATTGATCCCTCCCCTGGGCCTTCCCGCGTGACACGGGCCTTCAGTGCCGGGTCCCTGCTCCTGCTCAGGCAGTCGGGAGTGGGGACAGGGTTTGGAAGCCTCTCCGCCCTGGCTAGGGACCAGGGGCACCTGATCTTGCAGCTCGGCCCTGCAGGGCACAGGCCACGGGAGCCAGGGGGGAGGTCGGTGGGCACCAGCAAGCGGAGGACGCGTGGGCTTGTCACTTGTAGAGGGCGCCCAGGGTGCCTGCCTCGGGGGGTGGGCCTAGAAAAAGGCCAGAGGGTGAGCCACAGGGAAGTTGGACAAGGGGAGCAGGGGGAGGAGCCCCCTGACCTGAGGGGACTGTGGCGGAAGGGCCAGCGGGCATGGGGCGCCACCTGGGGCTGGGCGCAGGGAGGCGGCGGGGGCCACTGCGGGGCAGGAGGCCGGATTCTGCGAGCTGACTCAGGGCTCACAGGGCCTGTGGCCGCTGCACACATGGGTGACAGGCCAGGAGCCAGGGACAGGAGTTTGTTTGGAAGGTGGGTGGGACACAAGCTGGGCCAGGGAGAGGGGACTTGGTGGCTCAGAGCTTTCCCGCCTGAGTACCTGGAGCAGGAACGTGCCTCCCGGGTAACTGGGAAGTCCACGTTCCCTCCTGACCTGTGGCCAAGCACGGCGTCGGGCGGCCCGGGCACCTGGGCCCAGGAGGATGGGTGGCCTGGGACAGCACCAGGTGGTCAGCCAGGCTTGCTGCAACTGCTGCCAACCTCCGCCTCCCTCCAGGACTGGCCTGGAGACCCTCGGCAGGCTGCGGTAGCTGCTGCAGGGAGGGTGCCACGGCCCCTCACCCTGCCTGGAAGCCGAGCTGTTCCCACGCCCGGGGCCTGGCACCCAGAGGGCATGTGCACCTGTGCATTCTGAGTGCAGCATCTGCCACCCACTGACCCGCGTGGCTGGCTCTTCAGGGGAAAGGCCCTGGGCGCTGGGGAGCCCAGCTCGGGCTCAGGCTGGCCTGGACTCGGCCTAGGAAAGGCCCGTGGGCCCTGCTGGGGAAGGGGTCCTCGTCTGGCAGGAGGGGCAGAGGCTGGCAGAGTGGGTGAGAAGGTGCCCCTGGGGTCTCCTGGAGGCCCGGCAATGCTGTGGTGGACACACTGCTGCCTCCAGGGTCCTGGGGGACAGCCTCGCTTCCCTTCAGGCCGCAGACTCCAATTTTGACCATATTTGCCGCCGAGCTGTGTGGCCCCCTGGGCCGTGGTATAAATAACAGTTATTTGCTCTGCCTCCCAGTGAAGCAGCCTCCAAGGAGCCCGCGGCTCCTGTGCGCGGCAGTGCAGTTGGGGACATGGCCCTCCGCAGGGGGCTGTGTGGGGCTCCGCTGGGCTGGGAGGGTTCTGGAAGTTTTGACTCATCTGTGGGATGCTGGGGACAAGGGTGTGGGTGTCCCTCTGCCCAGGGCAGCCTACAGAGTGAATCGCCGGCCTCCAGAAACTAAGGTGAGGCCACCATCCTCAAGGGTGGGCCTTGACCTGCCCCTCTCCACCCGTGGTCCCCGAGGCCGCTGCCTGAGCTCCCACCGCTGTGCCCAGGTTTCTCCTGGGAGCCAGCCTCCTTGCTCCCAGCCCCGAGTCTCGTGGGTCCAGCTCTATACTGGAGAGGCGTGTGACCCAGAGCTGGTGAACAAGGACACTGCATGCTACCAGCCTCAGAGACTGGCTTAGGAATGGACACACGGCCCTGTAGAGACAACGGGACAGGCTCTTTCCACAGACATTCACCTGGAGCCTGCAGCCCGAAGCAGCTAGGGCCACCTCCTGGAGGGTGAGCAAGGAGCAGCGCAGGAGGCAGCCATAGAGAAGGCAGAGAAATCAAGTCCTGAGAAGTGTTGAGGCTGCTGGATCCAGCTGTTCCTGAAGTGCACCTAGGAGAGGGCCAGTCATCTTTTTTCATTAGACTGGTGGACTGGTCCTGACTAAATCATGACTAAGACTGTTATGTCACAGCGTTAGGTAGAACTCCATTATGACGTGCTCCAACCAGGTCTGCAGTCTGAGTGTCTCTCAAGCTCCGAGTCCTTAGTAAAGGCTCTGGGGAAGGATCCATTTATAGACCCATTGCTTCGGCAGGTCACGGTCCCTACAGGCCACCCACCTTCCTTCTTATGCTTCCCACATGATCCTTCAGAAAAGACCTCTCCATTCTCAGCCTCCCTCTTGCTGCCTCCAGCTGGAGAACACTCTTGAAGGTCCATAACCTCAATCACATTTGCAAAGTCCCATTTGCCATGTAACATATTCACAAGTTCCAGAAATTAGGACATAAACGTCTTGGGGGGCATTCTCCACACCATTGCAGTCTGACTTGGGCTTTCTGTCATCTGCAATAGAAAGGCTTTTGATTGGTTTGCTCTCTTTTGGAGATTCGTTGGACTTGATTGGTTCACATAGTTGAAGTCTAGCATCAGGAGTGGCTGGATCCAGCAGCTCAAACACTGCCTTAAAGACTGGATTCTCACCATTTCTTGCCTGTTATGTTATTTGGGGACTTGGGCTCCACAGATGGCCCCTAGCTTCCACCCTCTGGATTAGTCTACAGGAGAGAAGATGTGCCCCTTTCCATTGGATCCTAAAACAAAGTTAATCTCCTTTTTTCTTGCAGGAAAGTCTATTTCTGTTCTTAAGCTCCTCACCTGGGTCAGACTCTGATGCTCCCCTTGATAATCTCAGAATCACTAAATATTTCCCCGAGTGACTGTACATTGAGCCCAAGGATTGCCCTTTGTTCCTGCTGTGTGCCGGTGACAGTCGGGAGGGGGCAGTGGGAGAAGTGGGTGTGGCCACGGTGGGGCCTGTGAAGGGGGGTGACAGGCGGGGCCAGTGGGCGGGGCGGCACTGGGGCCACCTACCTTGGAAGAGCTGGCGGGGAGGCGACAGCCTGTGTCCACCCCTGGAGCGAGACCCGCTGGGCCGGGAGGAGGTGGGAGCGGAGGCCCAGCAGGGGCCGTGGTCTCCCGCCGCCCTGCGAGCCGGAAACCCGCGGAGGCTGTGGACAAGCAAATTTCTGGGGTTTGGGCGCTCCCCCGGGAGCCCCCAGCACGCAGGGTCACACGTGCAGTGGGTGGCTCTCACTTCCTCCCGCCTCCGGGAACAGCGCCGCCGCCGCCTTGGGGTTTCCACCTCCGCCGGCTGCGTGCCCGCTGCCCCTCCCCGTGGAGGGGCCCCGGTTGTTCTTAGGAGGAGCCGGGTTGCGGGGTCCGCTCGGGGTGGGCAGGGTGCACAGTCCCCACTGGGGCGGGCCCCTTCACGCCCTTCCCGCCGGCCCAGAGCCCCGCTGTCCCCTCCTGCTGCTCAGGGACTGGCCGGCTCCCTCTCCTGCCGGCCGAGTGGGCCTCCTCCAGCGGGGGTGCCCGGCGCCGTGGGACCCACAGCATCAGGTGCTGTGGGTGCGTTTCTCCTCCCGCAGCCCAGCTCCCGCGCAGGCTGCACGAGGTTTGTGTCCTGCGCCCAGCGGGGTCTGCCTTTAGCACCAGCTCAGCTTGCCCTTCCTGCTTGGTGCGGGCTCCTGGAGCCAGTGGGGTGTGCCTTCCTACCTGTCCCCTGGGAGGGGGCGGAACTCCTTTCCAGTGGGCTGAATGTCTGGCAGGATGGCTGGTCAGTGTGGCCAGGCTCCCCAGAGGGTCATGGCCCCGCTCAACGGGGCACACGGGGGCTGGGGAGCACCTCCGGGCAGGGGGGCATCACTTGCTTGATTCTTCCCCCAGTTTGTGATCCAGCTGGACCTCGGCTTCTGGATGGTTTTCCTGTCATTTCAGGGGCCACATATGTCCCATGCCAGCCTGGGAGAGCGTTGGGGGGTTCCCCCTTCCCCCAGCTTTGCTCTCTCCTGCTCACGCCTGTCACCCCCAACTAGGACCTGGTGCCTGCTCAAGGTCGGCCTGCTCTGGACTGGGGAGGTGGGAGGGGGCCCCCATGACCCCTCTCCATCTGCCTCACCTCTCCTGTCCCTGCCCTCCTTCCTCCCCACCCCCTCAGGGAGAAGGACCCTGGGCCCGAATGGGGACAGTAGCCTGCGGGGTGGGTGGAGTAGAGACTGGGCAAGAGTGGGTCCTGCTGTGGGGAGAGGGCTGCCTTACAGCCCCATCAGCCCCATCCGCCCCCACTGAGCTCTTGCCCAGTGCAGGGTCCTGGGGGGAAAGCCAGAGTGCACTGTCCTTGCCGGAATGACTAATTCAGCCTGATACGGGCCACAGCCAGTGCTGAGCCCTCCTGGCTGTGCTGTCCCCACCGGCTGGGCACTCTTCTCCCCCACCTGCTGCAGGCTCCCTCCTTGCCCAGGGCCTCCTGGTGGCTCCAGGCAGCTCCCTTCTCTCTCTTCTGTGGCTCTGGTCACACTCACACCTGCCGTCCCTCGTGTGCCCCTACCTGATACAGCGATACCACTCATATGTCCATCACTGCTGGGCCCCATGGATGCCAAAGCTTGGGGCGGGCATCTGCCTGCCATTTATTTGCCGCCCTCTGCCCTCCGCCCAGGACCTAGAGAAGAGCCTGCCACCTGCTCGCTGCTCAGCAGGTGTCCCTGAGCACTGCACCCTGTCAGCTCCTGGCTGTGGGTTGTCCTCCTGCTGCAGGGGACAGATCTGGCTTTTGTGGGGCTTGATGTTCAGACAAATTTGGGCCCCATCTTTAAGGACCTGGAGATGGAGTTCTGTACAAAGCCAGCCTCGGGCCTTGTGCCTCAGCTGAAGGTAAACCCGCTCCAGCTGAACGGAACCATGTCCCAGGGACAGAACCGCGTGCAGAGGAGCCGGCTGCAGACGTGGGGAAAAGGGCGGGAGGGTGGGGATCGGCGGGGATCAAGGAGTGCTACAGAACCCGGGGCTCAGCCAGGAAGTGACGTGAGGGACACGTGTGGCCCTGCTTTCCCGGGGATCTGGGAAGAGAGCCCAGAGAGATGACCGGTTTCAGCAGGACTGAACCCTCTGCCAGCCGGTGCTTTCCCACTCGTTGCTGGCCCCCCACACCCCCGTTGGCTACCAGGAATGTGTCACCTCAGTCTTGGGGTCCCTGGGAAGGCTCCTCAGGCCTGGCTGGAAGCTTCCTTCCTCCCGGGCCCTGGGTGGGAACCTGCCCTCCTGCAGCCACCGCCAGCCCCTTGCTTCACAGATGAGGCGGGGACAGGCTCCTGGGCCTGGGCCAGCAGGCTGGTGCTGCCCTCGGTGACTTGAGGACACAGGCCTGGATCCAGCTGCTGCACAAACTGCTCCTCCACCAGCTGCCTAAACCCTGTCCCTGGGGAAGGGTGCCCTGGTCCCAGCTTGCCTGGGATCCGGGCAGCCCTCTTGGAGGCAGGTGGAGCCAGTGCCTGCGACCTTTTCTCCTTGGCTCTCAGTGGCACCTGGCTGGAGGAGAAAACCATGGCTCAGGTGGGTGCCTGACGTGCCAGGACCACTCAGCTACACCCTGCCATAGCTGCCACCAGAGCCCATGTCTCTCTGCTCTAGAAACTGCTGGGAACAAGGCCTGTCCTCTTGAGTAGTGCCTGCACTGGCCCTGGGTGTGGTGGGCACCATAAGCTTCATGCTGGAGCAGTGGCTGAGGTGCACGTATGAGCCCCCTCCCCTGCGAGGTGGGCCAGCCTCTGCATGGCTCTGGTATCCTGCATAGCTGGGCATGCAGCGGGTGTCCATTAAGTGCATCTGGAGTGAACTGAATAAACAGGCGCCCAAGCTTTGGGGACCGTTCTGCTTTGCACTGTAGCTTCTTCCCAGATCAGTGCCCAGGCCAAGCACAGGGCCTGGCCCCCAGGGGGGTGTGGAAAGCTCTCTGAGATTCCTGGTGACTTATCACAGACCTTGCCTTCCAGCCAGTAAGCTTGGGGTTTCCCGGCTTGTGGGGGCCTCTCCTTCTGGCTTCCCAGCTCTCCAGGGCCCTCTGGGGCTCTTCCCTGCCTCAAGGCCTTTGCTCTCGCTGCCCCCCTCTGGACATCTCCTGGGCTGGCTGCTCTCCTCCCTAAAGATGGCTTCAGCTCAGGCACCTGCAGGGGCTTCCTGGGCGGCCCTCAGCATGGCGCTCAGAGCTCCCTCTGCCTCTCCCAAACACCTCCCCGGCTTGTTGGGGCTCTTTATTTCTTTTCTTGAGTTTTGCTTCCAGGGCCTTCAGAATGGAGGAGGGAGGGAGGGGCCCAGATGCCTAGAGAAAAACAAAGAGGAAGGAGAAAGTAGAGAGGGAGGGAGGGAGGGAGGGAGGGAGGGAGGGAGGGAGAGAGAGAGAGAGAGAGAGAGAGAGAGAGAGAGATGAAGAAATGGAGAGACCAGAGGCAGAGACAGGAACAGAAACTGAAAGAAAAGGGAGGAAATGGAGAAAGAGTGGTGGGAGCAAGGGGAGGGGAGGAGGAGGCAGCGGCCGTCTCCCTCGGGGAGCGGGGACTGGTCGGGGTTGATGGCGGTGGCCGTGGTGCAGCCTTGGCCTGCGCTGGAAGGTGGAGTGTGCAGGCCTTGGGAAGGTCTCCTTGGGAAGCCCGGGAGCGCGGAGTACCCCAGATGGAGTCCGGCTAAGGCAGATCCGCAACGTGCCCTCGCTCTGCAGCCTGGTCAAGGCCATGAGAGACAGGAACGATGGGAACCGTCCCTGGTGGCAGGGTGATGCGAGATCGTGGAGCAGAGGACTGGAGGGGCTCGGTGGCAAGGTGTAATAGGGCCGTGTGGCCTGGCGAGCTCTTCCATGCACCGGTCCCTCGGTGTCTGCAGACAAATCCTGCAAGGTCCCTGCCCTGTGTTTGAGGAGGAAGAAGGCACCCCACACCTGGCTTCCCTGTGCCAAGAGGAAAGGGGCCCACCTCAGGGGACACTTCCTGTGGGCACGTGCCTCTGTCCCCTTCTACTGGCACCGGCCTGTGCAGGCACACAGGGGCTCAGCTGGTGGGGGGGTTTCCTGGGCGCCTCCTGCATGGGGCGGGGGTGGCGTCCATCCTCCCAAAGTGAAGGACACAGGAACCTAACCCCATGCCACCTGTGGTGCATTAGGAGACTCTTCTCACATTTGTCACAAAGCGCTCTCTCTCTCTCTCTCTTTTTAAAAATTCTTCAAGAAATAAAAGGCCATGCATGCACATGCCTGCTGCCACTGCCCGCTGGGGCTGCACCTCCTGCTGGGTCTGCACTCCCGAGTTGGCAGCTCTGTGGGCCCCACCCTGTGGGCACCACCCTGTGAGCACCATTAGCCAGCTTGTGCCGTCGCAGGGCTTAGATTTTCTACCTACAACACATTGGGGTGCACAGATGAGGGTTGAGGGTGGGACCCGCCGTGGAGGGAGCAGCCCACAGGCCTCTGTCCTGCACCGCCCGTCCCTGGTGCTTCAAGTGGAAACCCCCGAGGACCCCAAGAGAGAGCAGGTGGGCGAGGGGAGGAGGGCGGGGGTGCCCTGGGAGGCGCAATCTGCCACTGTCCTAGGGATCCTCACGCTCCTCCCACAGGAGTCCTGGTCACCATGGCTCAGTCGGCCATGGTGTGTGGCCTGAGCCCCAGGGGTGCTCAGAAGGGCCCTGAACTTGGGTGATGCTCTCCTGGCCCCGTCCTGAAATCCTTAGTGACTCTCCAGTGAGGGACTATGCGTCCCCTTGTCCTCAGACCTCACAAAGCCACCGCCAATACCCAGAGAGCCCTTGCCCTGGGCTGGCCCCGTCCTGGCAGCCTCTCCCTGCACCATCTGTGAGAGGCGCCTGGCGGTCACCCACCTGACTCAAGCGGGGACACTGAGGCTTGGGAGCGGGCTCCTGACTCAGGCCCCACCTGCGTGGACTGTCAAATCTGGCCCACCCCCCTTTCTCTCAAAACTGAGATCAGAGAGGACTCGCTGGAGGGGACCCTGCCCACGTCCTGCAGAGCCAGGTTCCCAGCTGTCCCAGCCAGGACCAAGGCCACCAGTCTGTGAGTGCCGAGGCCTGTGGGCCTGGCGGAACTCCTAGCGACACCCTCATCTCCCCTGGGGCTGAGGGACCTGTCTGGGGCAGGGGTGAAGAGAGCAGCCGCTTCCTGTCACCAGAGACCTAGGCTGGTCCTCTCACGACCTGCCTCTATATTTAGATCTGGCTCCCAGGCTGGGTGTGGCTGGCCTGCGGCTGCTTCCGCCCCAGGAGGGAAGTTTCCTCCTGTCTCCCCCAGCCCTCTGGGCCAGCGGGGCCACTGAACAGGGTCCCTGGCTGCCCTGTGGCCACCCTCGCAGCCACGTGGGTGGGCAGGAGAACCCAGGTTCTCCCAGGGCTGCTGAGTGTCCCCTGAGCCCCAGGCCAGACAGGGCTCCTGGCCGCATGGGGCTGCGCTGTGGTGTTCTGAGGTTCACCCTGGTGTCACGCGAGGAGAAGCAGGGCCTGGCCAGCTGGAGGTGGTCTGCAGTGGTCCAGAGCAGTGGTCCTGCCCTGGAGGCCGTTCCTCTCTCCAGGGGACTTGGGCAGTATGGAGGAGGAGCCACCAGCATCCAGCAGGGAGGCCAGGGGTCGGAGCTTGGTCCAGGAGAGCAGGGGAGGTGGCCAGGTGGTGGTGTGCAAGAGGGGGGCGGGCCTGGGTGGGTCCTGAAGGGAAGCAGCAGCCAGGACAGGGGACTGCTGGGAAGGAGGGTGAGGGGTGAGCTTGGGAAGAGGGTGACAGTGAGCAGGGGCTTTGGTGACCAGCGACCCCTGGGAAGACCCAGAGACCACTGTAGAGGAGGGAGCTCTGAGGTGGGGCGGGGACAGCTTCTGCATCTGAGACCCAGCACGTGGCAGGGTGGATGGCAGAGGGGAAGTGGGCTGGCCAGAGGCTGCAGGGCTCTGCAGGAGGGGCCTGGAAGAGAGGCAGCAAGAGCCCCGCACAGGGCCCCCAGAGGCCGCACTGGGTCTGACCTGGCTCTAACTGGCCAGGACTTAGAAGAAATCAGTTCTGAGGCTCCGTCTCCACCCTGTGTAGTAGGTCAAGGCTGCCTCTGAGCCCAAGGGCTCCGGGCAGGGCCAGAGGAGGGGTGTGGAGCCCCAGGCTGTGCAGGACGGATGAGTGACTTGGCATTCTGCTGACTGTCCTGGGGCACCCCGGGGCCAGGAGCCTGAGTCCAAGGACAGGAGACCCTGAGGCCCCAGCAGGGATCCCACCCACTGGGGTTCCAGCCCCATGCTCAGCAGCGCCCCTTGTGGTCGCCAGAAGCCACGCGGCCGTGGTGGAGAAGGCTTGGGGTCCTTGATGGATTCAAAGTGAGTCGGAGGCCAGAGGGAGGTCCCGGGCTCCCTGTGATGTAGACCGCAGACACCAAGCGTCCAGGGCGGAGGCACTGGTCACCAGGACCGCAGGTTGCCGGTCTATGGACTCGGCAGGGCCTCCCAGGACAGCCTGGTGGGGGCCGTCGCTGACTCGGAGAGGGGCGGGCGGGCTTGGCGCCTGACTTGCTTGCTGCTCAGGAACAGAAGCAATTCCTTTGGTCCCGCCTGTCCTTGTCCCGGGTCTTGGGGCACTGTGGTTTGTATGATGCAGGCTCCCTGACCCCAAGACCGCGTTGCCCCGGCTGGCAGGCGCTGGAGAAGCTCTGGTGGAGGGAAAACCTTCCACGGCTTCCTGGCTTCAACCCCTCGCTTCCTGTTCAGAAGGCCCTCGGGTGGCCCTGCCAGCTGTCAGCCTGAGGGACCATCCCAGAGGCCACACGAGGAACAATCCAGGGAGCTGAACTCGGGGCTCACCCACAAAGAAACAGAGACAGTAAACAGTTGCCCAGGGACACACAGCCTTGCAGGCAAGGAAAGAAGTGCAGACTAAGGCCCTCCCAGGTGCCGCCGGTCAGTGGGAAGAAGACATAGATCCCAGAGCGCGCAGGGGCGGGAGAGCAGGCTGACTTGAAGCTGACTCTCTAGGTAACAGCAGCACTAGGAAATTGTCACCTCCAGGCCAGAGTGGGGCCCGCATAGCCTCAGGGTCAGCAGAGTTCCTGGTGTCACTGAGAAGTGGGAGGAGGAAGACACAAGAAGCCCAGATGCCCTGTGCGTCGCCCTGAGTGCCCACGCGGTGGGAAGTGCTTGACTCTGTTTCCACCATTTGTAGATTGTGTCCTTGCTGAGTGACCAGGTGACATATGGAGTCCAGCCCTTCCTCCTCTGCCACTCAGGTGGAAGGTGGCAGGGCCGGGTTAAAGCCCAGGCAGCCCCACCTGCAGCCTGGCGCTCCTCCCTCCCCGCTGTTCCTGGGTAACCTGAAGGAGTTGTCCCCTGAAGAGGAGGTGACAGCAGCCCCGTGGGTGTGTGGCTTCCAGGATGCCACCTCAGAGGAAAGGGCTTCTCTCCCTCTGCCTGGCCGTGCGTGCAGGCCGGCCGCCCAGCAGGCACGCCCCGGCCTGTGGTCTGGAATGTGGACCCGCCACGGGAGACCTGCCGTTGGTGGCCTGGCCAGACCCGGCTCTGGACCTGGGCAGTGCACTCTCTCTTTGCTCAAGGACTGAGCCCTCAGCCCGCGGCTGCCTGAATGGTAGCTGGCCGCTGGCCTGATGCCCCGGTTCTCAGGGCTTCCCTCTGGCCAGAGTCCCAGGGCCCTCCAGGGGGTGAGTGCTGGCAGGAGAGAGGCCACTCTGGCACCTGAGGGAGGCCCGGAGGCCACAGCGGTGTGTTCTGAAGATGCCCTGCTCGGGCCAGAGCTTGGGGATCGCTGGCTCCTGAGAAGGGGCAGGAGGGGACCACCCTGTGGAACAAAGGCTGATGGGAACTCTCAGGGGCACGTGACTCTGGGTCTTGGGAACGCACCTCCCCATCTCTGAGGGACAGGGCTGGCTGGGGCGACTGTTGGCAAAGCGGCCCCCAGGCAGGCAGGGACCCCAGGATGCTCCCGCGGGACCAGGAGAAGCTGCTTCTTCCAATGACTTCTCTATCCTGGGGCTGGGCCAGCTTGGCGGCCAGGGTCTTTAGTACTGGCCACCACCTGCTTGTCCCTATATTGCCAGGTCTCTGGTTCACGGTGGGGACAGGCCGCGGTCTCTTCGGGTCCTGCCATGGGATTCAGAATGCTGACACTGCAGGTGGCCTCTCTCCGCTGCCATGAGGGAGCGTGTCCTGCCGCCAGCGATTCTCTTCTCCCTCTGTGGGCACTGGGGGCCTCCTTTCAAAATAGACATGTTTAACTATGAACAGAGACAAGGTGATTCATTTTAAAGAAAAATATGCAGCAGAGGTCAGACGGGACGGAGCGGGTCACTGTCACAGGGTGCTGAAGGTCTGCAGCTGGGAGTCACATGAGGGCCCTCCTTGGATGCTGGCGAGGGGGCTCCAGACCTGGGGGTGTCCCAGCCCCGCTCCCCGTCCTGCTCGCCCTCCCCTCCCCTGCTCTTCCTCCCCGCTCCTCGGCCCTCCTCCCTCCCCAGGGGCAGCGGGGGACACAGCCCTGGGTCCTTCTCCTCTGGAGGCTTTCCCTGGGCCTGCCCTGGTGTGGCCGCTCCATTTCCCAGGCTCCCTTGCTCCTCTGCCCTGTCACTTCCCCGGGGCAGAAGTTCCTGCTGGGCTGCTCCAGAGTCACCTGGGGGGGCTTCTTCCAGGTGTTCCCGAGGAGCCTGCTCCACCAGGTAGCCGACCCTGGGCCTGGCGCCCTGTCAGAGGCTCCGGGTTGTTCTGATGAGCGTCCAGGGCGGGGCAGCCCCTGGTCTGGACCTCTGCTCTCACCGCGTGGCCCTGCTGCTCCTCTTGCCATGTGCATGGTCACCCGCTGGCCCGCTCTCCGTCACTGTGGCCGAGGTCACCCGCTGGCCTGCTCTCCTTCACTGTGGCTCTGAGCTGGCCTGGGGTAGTGACCTCCAATTCTGCCCCGGGGAGGTGATGTTTCAGGTCCATGGACCACACTTGAAATGGAAGGGGCAGATCGGGGGCAGCAGGCCCCGATGGACTTTTTCCACTTTGGGGGCTGCGGGGCCTGCCAGACCCCACTTGTCCACTGCCCCAGGAGGCGGTCTGTGAGTGAACGGAGTCAGCTGTGTGCCTAGGAACTGAACTCACACATCCAGGTGCTGGACGTGTTTGGCCCACAGGTCAGTGACCCCAGTACAGACTACTGTTCCTGTGGTGGCACTAGGGGACACCTCTGCAGCCCTCTGCAACAGGCCACTGTCTTCTCTGAGAGGCCAGCAAGCTACTGAGGATCAGAAAGGACCAGCCACTTGCCCCAGGTCACACAGCCAGCCAGGGCCAAGCCGGGACTCAAACCTGGCTCTTCTGATTGCGGAACTCTTGTCGCCTGGCCACAGGGAGTCACTGAGGTGCTCAGAGCGGCACTTTCCCCATCGGGCCCATCACAAGGCACGACTCTGTCTCTGCAGCTGTCAAACCTCCCAGGGTCGGTGTAGGCTCGATGTGAGAGTCACGGGCACACACATGCACACACGGGCACACATGAACACACATGGGCACACACAGGCACACACGGGCACACATGAACACACATGGGCGCACACGGGCACACACAAACACACATGGGCACACACAGGCACATATGGGCCACACATGAACACACATAAACACACATGAACACACATGGGCACACATGGGCACACATGGCCACACATGAACTCACATGAACACACATGGGCACACACGGGCACACATGAACACACGAACACACAGGGCACCCATGGGCACACATGGGCACACACGGGCCACACATGAACACACATGGGCACACATGGGCACACATGAAGACACATGAACACACACGGGCACATATGAAGACACATGAACACACATGGGCACACACGGGCACACATGAAGACACACGAACACACAGGGCACACATGGGCACACACAGGCACACATGAAAACACAAGAACACACACGGGCACACATGAACACACGAACACACAGGGCACCCATGGGCACACACGGGCGCAAACGGGCCACACATGGGCACACATGGGCACACATGGGCACACATGAAGACACATGAACACACGCGGGCACATATGAAGACACATGAACACACATGGGCACACACGGGCACACATGAAGACACACGAACACACAGGGCACACATGGGCACACACAGGCACACATGAAAACACGAGAACACACACGGGCACACATGAAGACACATGAACACACATGAACACACACGGGCACACACGGGCCACACATGTTGGATATATTTCATTTGCTCCCCGGCTGCTGGGCACTTGCTTCGTGGGAAGAAAGCAGGACAGGGCGGGGCGTGGACGCAGGCCTCCGTGGGGTCCGGGTGCCCTGCCCTCCCCAGGGCTCTAGGCAGCCCCAGGTGGAGGCTCCAGGACAGACGTGGGGGCTTTCTGCCTCCCTCTGGGGTGTCCAGCTCCCTCTCACACTGGCCACGGCCCCTCCCTGAGAGCAGAGCTCCCTCAACCCCGTCCCCCGTGTGACTAAGGGACCGACAGTTGCAGGGGGTTTTCAGCCTTGGTCTTCGCGTCTCCCTCCTTCACGGAGCCTGGCTTGCCTGGAGGGGTCCCTGTCCCTGTCACTCATCTGGGAAGCACACAGAAGCCTTGCCCTCTTCCTGATCTAGAGAGCCGCCCCTCATCACGCAGGCTGGTTCCCGGCTTTAGCTCCTTCCTTCCCCACAGTGGACCCAGGTCCCTTCTACCCTCGGTTCAGCCACTCTCCGTGCCTTGGCTTTCAGTCCTGTTGCTTCATGTTCACAAAGTTGCTGCCACTGCTCCAGAGCTCCTGAACTTACAGTAGCAGCGTGAGCAGGACGGCAGGCTTATATCTCATTGGCTAGAACCAGGTCAGGAGGCTACCACCTGCTGCAAGGGAGGCTGGGAAAGCCAGTGTCTGGAAGGGGCAATGAGAGGGCTGGGAGGAGACCAGTGGTGACTCATCCATCCACAGGGCAACCCGTCACTGGTCCAACAAATCTGGCAGTTTGGTGGCAAGGCAGAGGTGCGAGTGAGACGGGGTCTGGTGGCCGGGAGCTCTGTCCCTGGAATAGCCTGCCCCATCCAAGGGCACCCAAGCCCCTGTCTGCCCCCTCCTGCAGCCGCCTCTCTTTCCCTCCGACCTGCCCTCTGGCCTGGGGTCTGGTCCCTGGCGCAGCGTGGGTGCCCGACAAGCCCTTGTGGAGTTAACGGCTGCCCCGGGAGGTGGGTACCACTCTCAGCCCTGCTTCACAGACGTGGGACAGGCCCAGACAGACCGGCGACTTGCTGTGGTCCAGTGATCCTTGGTTGGTGGAGCCTGGAATTGGGCCTCAGGGGCTGGCTCCAGAGCCCATGCATCCCACCCCTATAGAGCCCAGTGTCCACTGGGGCCGATGGTGGAGGTTCCCCAATCCATAGCTACCAGCTGTGTGACCCAGGGCAGCTGTCTCTACCCCTCTGGGCCTTGCTCCCTGTCTGCACAGAATAACAGCCTTCCTCCCTGGGGCACCTGAGCATTCTAGGAGGTGGGCACACGCCTAACGTCCAGTAACCTCTTCCACTGCTTGATGGACAGGCTGACCAGGCCCAGGGGGTGCTCAAGGTCGCAGAGGCTGTGGGTGCAAGGCAGCCCTGTGTGACTCAGAGCCTCTGTCAGGAGCGAGCCCTCCTGGTGTGGCCAGCTCCCAGGCCATTCCCGCTGCTGGGTGGCAGGCCAAGGCCGGGAGGGGGAGCTGGGTGGCCACATGGTCACTATTTGCCTTCCTCGCCCTGACCTTGCCCACCTGGGTGGAGGTGCTCTGGGACCAGGTAATGGGTGGGCAGGACACCTGGCTGTCCCCTCCCCAGGCCCCTGCTGTGCTGGCCAGGGCAGGGGCTAACTGGCCGCCCAGGGTTGAGGGTTTCTTGGGAAACTTCCTTTCAGTTCTAGAACCGGTGAGTCCTGGGCAGAGCTCGGCACGTCCGTCACTATACCTGCAGGGGACCAGTGGACACACTGGAGGGACGGCAGGTGCTAGAACAGCCACCTCCAGACACGCCCCTCCAGCCAGGTGGCCAGGGGTTCTGTCCCCAGCCTGACATTGGCACAAACAGAGCCAAGGGAGTCCCTGTCCTGCCCCATCCCAGTGACCCCACCTCTGGGGCCTCTTTCCTCTTTGACAAAATGGGCACAAGGACGGCGTCCCCTGGGGATGTGGAAATCTGACGAGAGGGTGAACCAGCAGACGGAGCAGCATGGAGCCATCGGCGCGTGACTGTCCCTTAGGTGCCTGCTTCAAAGCCAGCTTCTACCCCTCTTGGATCCCGACCCCGACAGGCCCTTGAAGGGCCCGTGAGCTCTGACCACATGGCCTCCGCTCCCCCTGCTCCTGGCCCACGTGCTGGTTGGACAGATGGCGCTCCCTGCCCCGTGGCCTTTGTGTGTGCAGCTCCCTCTGCCTGGGGCACCGGTCCCCTTGCCCAGGACTGGTCCCCTCCCCTCTTTGTGCTTCAAGTCTGCCCATGTGCAGAGGCCTTCCCTGTCCCCCTTCTTTGTGTGTGCAGCTCCCTCTGCCTGGGGCACCGGTCCCCTTGCCCAGGACTGGTCCCCTCCCCTCTTTGTGCTTCAAGTCTGCCCATGTGCAGAGGCCTTCCCTGTCCCCTTATTTGAAGGGATGTCTGTCTTGGAGAGACAGGTCACCTCTGGGCTGGCTCGCTGTGGCCCTAGCCTGGTGCCTGGCCTAGAGGGGAGGGAGCTCAGAATGTTGTTGGGTGGACGAGCGAGTGGACATCACCTGCAAGTCCCTGGAGGCTGCAGGCAGGAAGCCCCTCCTCCTGAACCTTGGTTTCCCCCAGGCCACAGGCCCCGAGGAGCACCCAGCTGCCCGGGCTTCAAGAGGCACCCAGAGGTGACCCTCGCGGGGTCTGTCCTCCACCTGGCCAGGCAGACCTGGACTGGCAGCCCTGCTGCTGGGACCAGGTGCCCCCCCCGTCGCCCTCCACTGGCCCTCAGGACCCCCACACTCCCACAAACCAGGACAGGCTGAGGGGGCGTCTCTGCTGCCTGCCCCTGCCCCCTGCCCAGCGATCCCCTCCCCCTGCAGGAGGCCCCTTGGAGCAGCGGCTGATGGTCATGTGTCCACGGGCCTGGCTCTGGCGGACGGGCTGCCCCAGAGACTCCGGCACGGTGTCCGCCTGTCAAACGATTCCCTGCCAGGTTCTGCAGGAATTCAGAGCCAGACGCCCTCTTAAGACAATACCTCTGGGGCCCGGGGCCAGCCCCAGGCGCCCGCCGCCGTGCTCAGCCTTATATAGGCAAAAGCTAGGGGCTCCCTCTCCCTGTCTGGGGGACATCTGCCACCACACTGACCCTCAGAATCTCCTGCCTCCAAACCTACCGCCCAGGGCCGAGGGCCAGAATGAGGAGGCCAGGTGGGCAGCAGTGGGCTGCCCTGCCTGGCTGGCCCTTGGGCCCGCTCAGAGCCTCCTTGTGTCCTGTCAGCTGGCAGCCTGAGTGGCCAGGCCGGCACAGGCTCTTACCAAATAAGGCCTGGGCAGCGGGCCTGGGCAGGCTCACATGCGGGCAGCCGGGCTGTGGCGGTGGCCTGCCTGTCCGTCCCTCCACCCTGGGCTGCCGCCCAGCCAGCTGACCCTGAGAGCGTTTGCCCTCAGGAGGCTCCAAGGCAGCCCCAGCCGAGGGGCAGGCCAGACCTCTCAGGGTCCCCTGGAGAGGAGCCTCGGAATGTTCATCTGCATCTCTGAGAGGGCGAGTGGAGAGAGACCCAGGGACCCCAGGGACCCCGTGCAGCTGGGAGCCCACCCCATGCCTGGAGGGAGGGACGCAGAGAGGGCGTGACACTGGCTAATGAGGGGCCTGCCCTGCAAACCCGCTCAAGCGGCCCCCAGGGAGCCATCCTGCAGTGTGGTGGGGACAAGTGTCAGGAGCTGCTTCAGAGCAAGGTGCCCGCGTTGCCCGCTGACGTCTGACAAGCAGCTGTGCTCTCGCAGCCTCAGTCTGACCACCCTTCAGACGGGTCCACCGCTCACTGTCTCCAGGTGGCTGCGGGGATCCAGGGGGCCGGATACGTGGGGCCCCGGGGGCTGCCTGAGCGTCGGGCCAGACCCTGGGGTCCTGCTCTTCCTGGAGCTGGAGAGCGGGGCTCTGCCTGATCCTGGGGCTGCCTCTTTCCGCATCCTGCTGGGTCCCGGGTCCCTGCCACTCCCAGAGCCGACTGTGTGGGGCAGTGTCCGCTCTCGCCTGTGTGTGCGCGTGACGGTGTGCGACGGTGTGTGAGGGAGTGTGTGACTGTCTGGGTGTGCCCCTGTGTGACCATGAGTGTGTGGGGGTGCGTGCCCCTGTGTGTGTGTAAGGGACAATAGAGGCACCGCCGTGGAGGTGGCTGTCCTGAGCCTGGCGGGCGAGTGACCCTAGAGTGTGGCCCTGCCGGGCCACACTCTAGGGTCTGGTGGGGCCTGTCTCGGCCAGCTACTCAAGAGTTCCAGGAACTCGTGGGAATGGGGACCCCTGCCAGGCCCCAGAGTCCCTCGCCCAGGACTGGGGACTAAAATTGGGGACCTTGGTTCAAAAAGGACCTGGGCTTTGAAGAGGGCAGCAGGAGGGCGTGAGGGCAGGAGGCCCTTCTGGGGGTCCTCGTCCCACTGAGTTGGTCCGTCCCGCCCTGACCGGCAGCTTGCCTGTGTGACCTGGGCGGCCCCCTGCTCGGGTGGGTGTCACCAAGGCTGCTGCTCGGCTGGATTCATGGGGACCCCCAGGGTGGGCAGGGCGTCTGCAGAAGTCTGTTCCCTGTCGTGGAGGTGGGAGCCCAGGTGGGACACACGGCCCTGATAAAGGGCGCTCTGCTGGGTGGGCGGGTCCCTCTGCGGGGCGTGTTTGGGGCGTGGCCGGCAGCGTTGGCAGGACAGTGCGGGAGGCTGTCACACCTGGGATGTCCCCATGGCCAGACAGGCAGTGGGCAGAGCCGCAGGTGGGCAGGGCCAGCCAGCTCCCGAGAGCCCTGGAGCGTCCTCCCCTTGACTCGGCCCCGGGACCTGCACTGCTAGAGGCAGAATTTCTCGGTTGTCACCGGACCCCCCCAGCCCTGGACCCTGCCCCCGGGGGTCACAGCTGTCCTGTTGGAACCTCAGGGATCCGCTCAGAAGCTCCCCGATCTGCTCCCCGATCTGGGCACTGGGTTTGGCTCATTCCCAGGGTCCTCAGAACCTGGGACAGTGTTGGCACAGAGGGACAGGGGGCCCACAGCCTTCCTGCACGGCTGGAGGGGGGGGACACCCCCGTGTGGGCAGGACTGGGAGCTGGTGTCCACCGAAATCTCCGCCGAGGCTGGGATGGAGGCCAAGGTGACCGACAGCCGTCAGCGTTTCCCTCGTGCCACACCTTCTTCCTCGTTTGTGAACTAAGAAGAGGACACTTCCTGGGAGTGGGCGGGGCTCTGTTCATGAGCCACCTGCTGACACCTCTGCTGCCCTTGGCAGTTGCTTGTTCTCCAGTGGACAGAGGAGGAATGTGCTCTGGAGACAGTTAGCTCGAGAGCCCGACCCGGCTGCCATGTCCTCCTTATTTATGTGGTGAGGACCCCCCGCCCGAGCTGGTGCCGGGTGTGAAGAACAGAGGGAAATGAGCTGAAGGATGTCCTGCTCATGTGCATCCGGCTCAACTTTCTGTCTGACAAATGAAGAACTGAGCACCAGAGAGGTCGTGTGAGTTATCTAAGGCCACACAGTATGCATGTGACTGCTGGTTCAGAATCCTTCTTTGGGAATCTGGGTGGGAGTTTCACCCCACTACTGTGTCTCCTTGACTGCTCAGAGTTGTGCGCTGATTTATGCCAGCCAACATCTTGGAGCCTCGGATTCGGGTACCATGGGGACCCTGACCACTGGCTCCTATGGTCACTCAGCAGGTATCTGTTGAGCACCCATCCTGCGCCAGGCGCCGTCTGGGTGCTGAGACACAGCCACAAGGAGCCCTCCTGTGGGAGTTGGCGGGAAGTGGCAGAGCAGGTCCTCATCTGTCCTCACCTGCGGGGACAGGTCAGTGGCATGAGGAAGACAGGGTGACAGGGTGAAGGGAGAGCAGCACGGGGGCCGGGCCGGGCCGGGGGAGAGCCGAGCCTCTTCCTGTGCGGCCCGCCTTCTGCACAGCCGTCAGCAGGTGTTGGGCACCAGCTGATTCGTGTTGACCTGGTCAGCTCTTCCCTCCCCGGGACCCCCAGGGCCACCCAGCAGGCAGGGGCTGCATTTCACAGCTGAGCCAACTGAGGCTGAGCCGGTGGCGAAGTCAGGAGCCTAAGATCACGCCTTTTCTTTTTTTTTTTTTTTTGCATTGGGATTGAACCCGGGGCACTCGACCCCAGAGCCACACCCCAGCCCTTTTTGTGCTTTATTTAGAGCCAGGGTCTCACTGAGTTGTTAGGGTCTCACTGAGTTTCTTAGGGTCTCTCTGAGTTGCTGAGGCTGGCTTTGAACCTGCAGCCCTTTTCCTCCGGCCTCAGCCTCCCGGGCTGCTGGGACTTCAGGCCTGCACCACCGCGTCCGGCTCAGGACTTGCCCAAGCTTTTAAGTACAGAGGGGACAAAAGAAAAGAGAGAGCGGGCAGGGGACAGGGCAAGAGTTTGAGGGCCTCTGGGCTTCCTGGACCGTCCCTGTTTGTGTGCAGGGCAAGGCCTGGCCCTCCTCAGGCTTCTCAGGGACGCTCCCAGGGGCACTTCCCATTGTCCTCTGGGCTCCCAAGACCCCAGGGCACGAGGCAGCTGCTGCTCCTCCTGGCGATGGCGGCCCTGCCCTGGGGCTGGCTTCCCTCTGAGCAGGAGCGGGCACCTTGGCAGCCCGAGGGGCTATTTTTAAACCTGTCAGCTGGCTTTCATCACGGCTGCCGTTACTTCGGTGGAAACTGCAGGTTCTGCCAGCCTCTGAACCCGCTGCCTGGGAGCAGAAGAAGCTCCCGGGGGAGGCCAGGGGACACCAGCGCTCTGTCCCCAGGGGAACCCTGGGGAGGGGGCAAGGGTGTCGGGCAGAGATCCTGGAGTTGGGCGTGCTCCCCAGGAGAGACCGGCCGAGGCAGGAGAGTCCAGAGCAGGCGATCCTGGTGGCTGTGGGCTCTCGTGGCCTGGGTCCCTCTGGGGTGACAAGGTGGGGGCCTTCGGCTGCGTGTGAGGCGGGCTACCCGCTGCCTCGTGCTGTGTGCCAAGGCACCCCAGAAGTTAGCTGCTTCGGACACACAGTGCCACCAGCCAGCACTTCAGCTGGCACCGGGGCTGGATGGCCCTGGCCTGAGGGTCCCTGCCTCTGTAGTCAGTGGTGACTGGGCTGCAGGCTTTGTTCTGGCTGCCGTCCAGGGTGGCGGGGACAGCTGGGCCAGGTGGCTCTCTTCCTCTGCAGATCTGTCCTCCCAATGGCCGCGGGGCCTGGGAGAGGGCTGTGTCCAGGCTGCTCGAGACCCTGGGTGGGTGCAGCCTCCCCTGCTGGGATCCAGCTGCAAAGCAAGTCCTCAGGCCAGCCGGGGTCCAGGGATCACCTCCAGATGGGGGCAGCAGCACAGCCACCCACAAAGGGCTGCGGCTCCAGGACGAGGAGAATCGGCACCATTTAAAAATCCGCTGGGCACCTGGGGGCCCCGAGGGCTCCCACCCGTAGGTGGACGCGGGGCTGCTGTGAGCACGGGGAGGCCTCGCCCGCGAAGCTCTTGGTACAGTGCTTCCTGCAGATGGCGCGGCGCTACCAGAGCGTCAGGAGGACCTTGAGGGGTGACCACTGCCGCCCATCCTGGGAAGTGTGCCCAGAGACACTGTCTGACGCCAGAACCCGAGTGGCAAGAAGCCAGCAGGACCCGGGGCCTTGTTGTAAATGCTTCTTCCACCCTCTGCCTCAGTGCAGGGACACAGTGTCACACTGGGCACAGGCACGCACACACGTGGGCACACGCTGCTCGCAGGCACCTGGACTGACCTGCGCCTTTCTCAGTCAGCCTGGGCCTCGGCCTGAGGAGCTGGGCAGAGTCCAGCCCAGGGGACAAGAGACCAATCACCCCATTCAGCCACCAGGTCCTGTGTGACCCTGAGCGTGCTCCCTGCTGTCTCTGGGCCTTGGTCTCCTGACCACAAAATGACCGCCGTCAGCCTTGGTTTGAGATGCCTGGCGGCCCCAGGTGGCTCAGGGGCAGACCAGGTACAGGCATAGCCAGGCCAGGGACAGGGACAATGACCTGGTGCAGGGCAAGGGAACCACTCTGCTGGCTGTTGGGAGGCCCCGCAGCCCTGGCGCCCGCCCTCCTGTGCACCGGCCCTCGCTTTACCCGGTGGCTGCTGCCTGCTCTGTTCCAGGGCCAGCAAGCTGGCCGCCCCAGGCAGCTGTCCTGTGGGCTTGGGGTTCACTCGTGATGAGCTGACCTGGCTGCTGGTGTGGCCACCTGGACCGTCAGCCCGTCATCTCTCCTGGGCAGGGAGCGGCTGTTGTGAGAGTCCATCTTCTCCTCAAGGTCCTGGCCTGGGAACCGCTGGGATGTCAGGTTGTGATTTTTACCAGGCTTCTGCCGGTGCTCGCCACTCGCCCTGTGGAGCCTGGGCTGGGAGGGTGAGGCCGTGGGCCTTTGGATGTGCCCTCTTCCCCGGAAGATGGCCACGGAGGGGACAGTCAGCTCGGGCCCCCAGACTGGGCACCCCGTGAGCTGTCCCTCCCCTACAGGAAAGCGCTGTGCTGTTTTGCCTCCTGGCCAGGAACAGGGCCCATGTCTCTGTGTCCTCCTCAGTGGAGCCGGTCATGGGCCAGGGGACACCCAGGACTGCATGCTCAGGCAGCCCACGTGGAGGTGGACCCTGGATGGCTCGGCCAGGGCCCAGGTGGGAGTCACTGGCCCACGCTGGCCCAGGAAGTGGGACGGTGAGGCTCCCCACAGCGCAGCAGCTGGTGGTGCAGACGTGGAGCCGGGTGGGGGCCGAGCTCGGCTGGACACGCCAGTCCCTGACCTCACAGCAGCCTCCTGGGCCAGGTGGGCCTCTTGTGCCCAACTGGCAGAGGCGAACCAGGGGTCACCAGCCTGAGGGCCACCTGGCCTGAGGCTGCGGCCCTGACCTCTGGGCCTTCTCTCTGCACCGTCTTGAGAGGGGACTTGCCGCCCAGCCACAGAGGTCACCAGGGCGCTTTGGTTGCGAAAGAGGAACCGGAACTTTGGAAGCCGCATTCTTATCTGCTCCCCTCGAGGGCTGTGCCCTGGTGACACCGAGAGGGTCCAGCTCACGTGGTCACTCCCTCACCGGCTCTGCCGTTCGCCTGGCCGGTTCTGAGGAGGCCTCCTTGTGGAGACCTTCTGACCTCGAGTCAGCGTGAGCTGGACCCTCCCGGTTTCTCCGAGTGTCTGGCTCGCAGCTCCCTGTCACGGTCACTGGACTTAGCACCCCCCCTGATGCAGCCTGGCCCCCTCTCCCCCAGCTGCGCCTGCAGAGACCCACTTCTGATTAAGCCCCTCCCGAGGCTCGGGGTGAACCTGAGTCGGGGGGCGCTCTCTGGCCCAGTGCGACACATTAGAACTGGGAAGAGAGGACACGTCCAGCGGGCATGCTAGAGGGCAGGACCCCCAGGGCAGTGCCGGCAGTGGTGATGCCACCGGCCTGGACGTGACCGTGACCGTGAGTGGGAGGGAGTGGCCAGGAGAGAGGGACGGAGGGCGGAGCCCGCGGGGCCCGTGTGGCATCACCCGAGAGCCAGCGTGAGACGGGTGGAGCAGGCTCCCGGGACGCCAGGTGCAGCTGGCGCTGGCAGAGCACCCTGCTGCTTTGAAGTGACGGAGAGATTAGTGCCTCCGGGGGGACGGCAGGGGTGGCCTTGCTGTGGATCCCCAGGGCCTCTCCTCCCCAGAGCAAGTCCTGCCCTGGGCTGGCCTCCTGCATGGCCTGGCTGTGGGCCAGGGCTGGTGGCCACTCTGCTGCCCTGGGCTCTGCCGGCCCCACCCCAGCCCCTCAGCTCTCCTGGGCTGCCGGGCTTCTCTCCAGCCTCTGCCCCTCAGCCTGGCGCTGCCGCCCGCCCGCCCCGCCCTGCGCCTTCCTTTGGTCTTTCTCTCGTGGCTGAGGCGGCCTTAGTGCTATGCGCTGCTCCTAGGTCCCCGCCTTCTTCCCTGGCAGGCCCAGCCCAGTCCTGCTCCCCAGGAGCGTCCAAGAGGGCCCACTGTCCTCTTGTCGTAAATCCCCTGGCTCCTGGGGTCTCCTGCTTCGCACAGGTTGAGTCAGCTTAGACAATCATTCCTGCACAGACCCGTCACTGCCGCGTCTCTGTTGCTAGGACCCGGGGACCTTGTGTCTGTCCTGGTGTCCCAGCATGCATGGCCTGGGGACGCTCATAGCAGCTGCCACGTCCTACACCTGCGGATGCAGAGGTGGATATCTCTGAGGGCAAGGTGGGTCTGTGCTCTGAGGCTGGGTCCCGACACTTGACCCGGGTTAGTTCTGGCTGGCTTTCCGCCCTCCCTAGGACCCGAAGCTGCTGCTCAATGCACAGCACAGGCCCAGGCCGGGGAGCCAAGGAGCCCCGGGTCCAATCCCAGCTCTAGCGCTTCCCAGGGCACACCCTGGTGAGGGGACCAGGGGCCCAGCTCCGCCTCAGTCAGGGTCTGACCCAGGCCCCAGTGGAGGCCAAGCTTGATGCGGGTGCAAGGGCTTCACCGGCTGAGAGGGGCCGGCGGCCTCCAGCCTGCACCTCCTGTCCAGAGGGAAAGCCTTGGTGTCTGCGTCTTCCAGAGGACCAAGCGTTCAAGTCCCTCTGGCCAGTAAGCACCGCTCGCCTGTCCTGGGACTCTGAGGCCCAGGCTCCCAGGTGTTGGCGCCCAGCCTGCCCACCCTGGAGGCCACTCGACCCCACGACAGCCCGCCACGCAGCTCGAGCCTCCGCCCTGCTCTGTTGTCCCATCTGCAGAGGAGGAAACAGGCCACAGAGGGGAGGGGGAGGCCCATGGCCACAGCCCGGGGGTGCAGGGAGCAGACCCGAGTGGGAGCAGTGACAATGGCAACGGCAGACCCCTCAGGTGACAGCCACGGGGCTTCGCCGCCTGCCAGGCTCCAATCCCTCGCTCAACGGCCACAGCGAGCCCAGGCTGTGTCCAGGGGGCCAGGAGCTCCCCGCTGCCCCTCCTGTCCCCAAAGGAGCTGTCACCCGCTCTAAGTGCTCAGGGGGCTCACGGTTGCCTGGCCCACCCCTGCCAGGTGCTTCTGAAGGGATGCCACCCCCGGCTGTCACCTCCCCGTCCCAGGACAGGGGCAGGGGCAGGGGCCACTTAGCTGAGCTCTGCCCAGAGCCTGGCAAGGCCGCCTTCTGGCTATCAGTGCCCCTGAACCCGCCCAGAGACCCACCCAAGAGGCCACTGTGGGGGGACGGCGTCTTCAGTGACGAGGGACGGGCAGGAGGGGCTGTGCTCACTGAGCAGCTTCCCAGCTCCGGGCCGGGGGTGCAGAGGCAGAGCAGGGATAACGCGGCCCAGGGACAGGCTGGCACGGGGAGGGGCACTCAGGCCATCTGGGGGTCTTCCGGGCGCTCGGTGCCACCTCCCCTCTCCTTTCCAGTCATGGCGGCTGTAGGTGTCTGAGCCTTGAAGTGGGGGAGAGAGAAGGCGGGCGAGTCTGCTCACGTCAACCTCTTGTTACAGTTTGGACAAAACATTTCTCAGAAGTTCAACGTGTCTCCAGGCAGAGCAGGGCCCAACTGACCCAAAGGTTAAGGCAGCAAAGGGGACGGCCTCGATGGGAGGACGGAGGCCAAGACTGCCTCCCGCTCCAGTCACCAGGGGGCGTCTGCAGCCCAAGTGCAGTCAGCGTCCTCAGCAAAATCGGCCCTCGGGTCCCAGAGGAGTAACCGAGGCCACCTCTGTCATCACGACCCACATGTCAGAGGTCATCTACAGCAAACCAGGGGGACGCTGGCAATGCACGGCCTGTGACCTCCAGAATTGGTCATTTTAAAGCCAATGAAGAGCAAGTGCCGCTGGAGGCTCTGTTCAGGTCCTCCTGGTGACCATGGGTGCAGACCCCTTCCCATGCTCACCAGCCCTCTCCTACCATCTTGCCAGCTGTTGGCTGGGGCATGCTCTCAGCTTCCAGAGGTGGCTCACAGGTCCTGGCCACATGGACCCGTCCTCAGGCCTGTCCACTCTGCCTCTCAGCAGGACACAATCCCTTTTTAGAGCCCACCTGCTTAGGCCAGGCCCCCCAGGCCCATCTCCCCTTGATGACCCTCAGTCGGGTAACTAACTTCCGCGTGGGAGTGATCTCTACACCCAGGAAGGGCATTCCACAGAGCGCCTCCTCCGGGAGGGTCCCAGAGTCATCTCAGCATGCCGCGTACCAGGCATGGTGGGGCGGGCCTCTTCTGCCCTGTGAGGAGTGGCAAGGGCTCTCTTGGGCGGGACTCCCAGCTACAACGCCTCAGGAAGGAAACTTAGCAAGAGGCTCCGGCCCTTTCCAAGGTCTTCCTTCAGCCGTCTTTGGGAATTCTAATTCTGGACACTGTCTGGGAATCAAGTGTGGATTCACATCCGTATGGCTGAAGCTTTCGTCACAGAGGGAGTCAGCATATGGATAAGGGTGCTTTCATAAGTGAGTGACACGAAAAATCTGACTCAATGGGCCTTAGAAAAAATTCTGTGTAATTGAAATGCTCTTGGTTACCTGGCTTCAGGCACAGCTGGATCCAGGGCTTCCAGCACTGATATCCTTTCTGCCGCTTCTGGCTCTGCCTTCTCCAGACGTGCCTGGCAGCTCATGGTTTACCTCCCACCTCTCCTTCCAACAGAAACTGAGATTCTTTCTTCCCAACAGTTTCCTTCAATTGCCATGGCAATGGGTTAGGGTCATGTTCCACCCCTGAACCAGCCACTGAGCCCAGGGACGGCATAGAGATAAACCTGAGTCACATGTCTGCCCTGGGGCTTAGGATTCCAGTGGGGCTGGTGGAGGGTCCTCTTGGACATGTGGAGTTTCCAGATGATGTGGGAATGCACGGGCGGTGTGGGGGTAGAGAAGCTCCAGGTACAGAAGGCAGTGATCCGGGTGCAGACAGCAGTGTTCCCAGGTGCAGACAGTAGTGCTCCAGGTGCAGACTGCAATGCTCCGGGTACAGACAATAGTGCTCCAGGTACAGACAGCAGTGCTCCAGGTACAGACAGCAATGCTCCAGGTACAGATGGCAGTGCTCCGGGTGCAGACAGCAGTGTTCCCAGGTGCAGACAGTAGTGCTCCGGGTACAGACAGTAGTGCTCCGGGTGCAGACAGCAGTGCTCCGGGTACAGACAGCAGTGCTCCAGACGGACGTGCTCCAGGTGCAGACAGCAGTGCTCCAGGTACAGACAGCAGTGTTCCCAGGTGCAGACAGTAGTGCTCCAGGTACAGACGGCAGTGCTCCGGGTGCAGAAAGCATTGTTCCCAGGTGCAGACAGTAGTGCTCTGGGTGCAGACATCAGTGCTCCAGGTGCAGACAGCGGTGCTCCAGGTACAGACAGCAGTCCTCCAGGTGCAGACAGTAGTGCTCCCAGGTGCAGACAGCAGTGCTCCCAGGTGCAGACAGCAGTCCTCCAGGTGCAGACATAAGTGCTCCTAGGTGCAGGCAGTAGTGCTCCCAGGTGCAGGCAGCAGTGCTCCAGGTACAGACAATAGTGCTCCCAGGTGCAGACAAGCAGTGCTCCAGGTACAGACAGCAGTGCTCTGAGTGCAGACAGGAGTGCTCCGGGTACAGAAATCAGTGCTCCGGGTACAGACAGCAGTGCTCCCACGTGCAGAAAAGCAGTGTTCCAGGTGCAGACAGAAGTGCTCCCAGGTGCAGACAAGTAGTGCTCCAGGTGCGGACAGCAGTGTTCTCAGCTAGGGAGAGAAGACCAGCAGCGTGGCACTCCCCCCACCCCTGCGCTGCCCATACCACCTGGGAGAGTACAGCGAGAGGAGGTCCTGGAGCCAGGGCACTGGCTAAGGGGAAGGGGTACTCGAAGCCCCTCTGGAGGAGGGTGAGGGAAAGGAGAGAGGGCCCTGGGGAGAGGGGGACTCCTGGTCTGGAAGGGAGGCTGGCCAGGTCTGCCCGCGAGTGGCGGGGGCAGCAGGGCCTGCTCCCAGCAGCACTGGGCCATGCAGGCCCAGCCTCAGGGCCTCCAGCCTGGCCAGAGCCTGCTTCAGGCCCTATGCAAGGAGGGCTTCAGGGAGACCAGTGTGGACCAGAGACCAGGGCATCTGGAATGTTCCACGGGGCAGAGCCCTGGGTTTTCATGTTCCCTGGGCAGAGGGGCAGGAAGGGCCCGTGTACGACTGTGGCCAGTGCCCAGAGAGCATGTGGATGTTCTGGTCCAGCAGCCCTGAGTGTCCAACGGGCACCGTGGAGCACTAACTGCTGCTTCTGAGCCCAGGGCCCTGGGCCTGCCCGGGCCACGTTGTGAGGTCAGCCCAGACCCAACGGGGAGCCCAGCTTTCCCTGGGAAGTGGAATTTCATCCGACTTAGAGAAACCCAGCCTCGTGGCGCCTCCTGCCTACAGGGTCTTGATTAGGCATCTGAGCAGCCCCGGGCTGCGCTGTCTGTCACCGGGGCACTTCCCCTGGGCCCCGCCCTCCTGGGCTGCAGTAAAAGGAGAGCCTGGCTGACCTGTGCCAGAGGTGGGATTGCTGCGCCCACAGCCCTCACTTCAAGAGAGGAACACGAGCGAGACCAGGATCTGGGTTTGAATTCTTCGATTGCCGTTGACCAGCTTTGCGACCCCAGGGTTCCTGTCTGACCCTCAGGTTCTTCCTCTGTAGAGTGTGCGTGTTCATAGTGGCACGTCAGAGAGCCATCTCTAGGTTAGCTGAGCCCGTGCAGTGCTGGTGTGGCACCTCACTGGTCACTGTGACTGCTGGAGGAGTTCTGCGAGGGGTGGGGTGCGCTCCAGGGAGGCACCTTCCATCTGTGGTCACTGTCATCTGGACACGGTGTGAGTGGGCCTGGTCTTCATCCATGGCCACCTTGCCTGGCCCGGGTGGGGTGAGGAGTTAACCCCTCACTTCATCTTCCCTCCCCCTCCTGCACCTGCCTCCCCAGCCACCAGCCCCTGGCAGCTGACCCCATGTCCCCCAGCCAGGGTCCCTTTGCTTTGTTCGGAGGGCTACCTCTTTCCCTGCCCCTTGCAAAGGCTGCCGGCGAGTCCCAGGTGTGACTTGGGCAAGTGCCCTCCCTGAGTCTGTGGGCCTTGGGCCAGTCCTGCCAGTGGCCACTGGCCAGAGGTGTCCAGGGCTGTCCTGGGAACCTGTCCCCAAGCTACAGTTTCCGCCCAGTGCTGGCTCCACCCTGCAGCATGGTTAGGGTGAGGGCAGGATGCACAGTGCCCATCCACTGCCCAGAAGGGACAGCCCTGCTTGGGAGCGGATTGTCTTGTAGACCACAGGGTCCTTTGTGCCCCACTGTGAGGGTCTGTCTGCGGCTGGCTGCCTGCCACCAATCGGTTTATCTCCTGGACCTGCCTGGTGACAACCTGATTTTTCCCAGAGCTCCCTCTCCATCTCTCCCTGCCTCTCCTGATAAAGCTGTGGGCCACTCTGACCTCTAGATCCATTTGAACTTTGACCAAGGAGGAACCCTGGAGAGGTGGGGGGCAGGCTGCTAGGCAGAGGTGTCTGTCGATAGCGGTTTCTGAATGGTGCTCTCTGAAGGCAGACGCTCAGAGCCTGGCTGGTTTGTGGGCTGGTGAGTCAGGAAGCACACGGGGCCCCAGAGTCTGCGGAAATCTAGGCTGCTGTTTTTGTCTCCCTCGGTGGGTCTACATATAGCTCGTATCAGGACTGTCCTGGGCCTCGGCCCACGTCCCCTTATGGCCTCGCCTGGGCCTCAGGGTTGCCTCCCAGGGGACTCGAGGGGCTGCCTGCACCAGGGTCTCCGGGATATGCCTCAGGGAGCCTTGCAAAAGCCACTAAGACCATTTCTTTGCTGCAAAGAGGAAGGTGCTGATTAGGAGCCTGAGCCCCAGAGGCCTCATGCCCAGTTGCGGGGACACCGAGGGCTCCTGCACATAGTGGGGTCCTGACACAGGGGCCCCAGGGTTTCTCCTTGGAGGGAAACAGGCTTCTCAGACTTGGGGAGGCCACTCATGCCTGGGAGCTCTTACCTTCAGAGCCCAGAGGTCCCCAGCAGCCCAAGGTCCTCCGTGCCTGACCAGCCCCGCGTGGCCCTGCTGTGCCTGGTTGGTGGATGGTGCTTCTCTGCAGGGGGAGGGGGTGGGGGCTGCTGCTGCGGGTCACCCAGGGCTTCTCCTGGAAGATTCCTAGCCATGCACCTTGGAGGGTGAGAGCAGCTGTCCAGCAAGCTCCCCAGGGCCCCGTGCATCTCAGGGGGTTCCCTTGACCAAGTGTCCTCTCCCCTTGGTGGTGAGAGGCCCAAGGAGACAGGCTGGAAGCTTCTGTGGTGTCTGGTCCTAAGAGCTCTGGCCGGGGGCCTTGCCCTGCAGTGGGAGAAGCCGGGCACTCAGGCCCTACTGGAAGGGGTGCTTCTGGCCCCAATCCCAGCCCCACCCTCAGGGCCTCAGACCCTCAATTTCCTCCTCTTAAACATGGGTTAATGCAAGTTCTTGTGCAGTGGGGTGGTGCAGCAGCAGAGGGCTGGCGCCTGGGGAAGCTCAGACTCTGTGGGTTTCCTGGTATTCGAAATAAAGCCAGAAGTTGATCTCCCAGAGTGGCCCAGGACTCCAGGTGCCTCACCACTGAGCGAGATCCCCAGTCATTTTTATCTTACTTTTTGAGATAGGCTGTTACTAAGTTGCTGAGGTTCTCCTTCAGTGGCCCAGGCTGGCCTCCAACTGGCAATCCTCCTGCCTTAGCCTCCTGAGTGGGGAAAGTCAGGCATGGCCCCCGAGGCTGGCTAGGGCTGCATCTTCCCTGAGGGAGGGTGTGGCTATACATCTCCTGTGGTTGCAGAGTCCTGGATTCAGCACACAGCAGGGATTCCGGAGCTCGGGTCTAAGTAGGGTGGCGAGGACCGTGAGGACTGTCACAGGATGTGGTCTCTTTAAACCTGGAAGTGTGACCTTACTGGGGGAAAGTGACCTTGAAAATGTGATTAAGATCTTGAGATGAACCCATCCTGGATTAAGGTGGGCCTCAAGCCCAAGGCCAGCGTCCCTAGGAGAGAAGAGAAGGGAGGTGACAAAGGAGGAGGAGGTGCGAAGTCCTCCTGGAGGCCAGGGCCTTGCAGAGGCCACCAGCCGGGAAAGCCCAGAGCATCCAGAAACAGAGGGGAGGCAGGAAGGATCCTCCCCCTGGGGCTTGAGGAAGGACTGCGACCCTGTGCCACCTTGATTTTGGACATCTGACTCCCAGCACCTGAGGGAGCATGTTTCGACAACCTGGCTCCTGGATCCTGGTGGTTTTTTTTTTTTTTTTTTGTGGCAGACATGGGAAAGGACCACGGGAGCGAGAACTATTGTCCTTCAGCCAAGACGTGTCCATCTCCCCTGCTGCGCGGCGGGGCGGGGTTCACGGCAGCCACGCCCCGTCAGCCCCGCCCCCTTCGCCCTGGCTTCCTCAGGACCCAGTCCCTGCAGGGTGCAGCCCCCAGCTTTGCCCTGTTGCGACAGGGTTTCGAGGAAGCGTTTCTGACACCCTGCAACCTGACTTGGCCAATTTCCTTGCTGAAACCAGACCTGGTCCGCGGCTCGGAGCCCAGTGCCCTGTCGACACGGGCTCGGGCCGTGGAGCGGGCAGCGCTGGGGTGTGGTCCCGGGCACTGGGGGCACGTCCGGAGGCCTTTCTGTTCCCTTGGGCAGGGAGCCAGCGAGAGGAGTTCTCAGCATATTTGGGGGAATGTGGCTGAGACATCCCTGGGGAGAAGGTGGGTTAAGAACCATCCTGCATGGACCCCTGCCTGTCGTGATGGCCGAGGGTCACCGGAAGCCAGGCCACGGCTCAGAGGTCCCCCTGATGCATCCGTGGAGGCGGTGCTGTGCTGGAAGGACAGCGGGACAGTGCTGGCCTCCGTGGCTCCCTGGGGCTGAGTGCCACTGCTCCTGGTTCCAAGGACATTCTGGGTGGGCGGGACTCCCACCTGGTAAGGGTTGTGAAGGTGGGTTTGGAGGATTAGCACCCTGACCAGGTGCCCCCGGTGCTGGAAGGACCCCTGCTTCCCATCCGGCGCAACATGTCCTTTGGTTCTGGGACCCAGCAGACAAGAGCTGGGGTTTCCCACGGGCCCAGCCAGTTCCTGGTCCCTTACACCAGGTCCCCTGCTCTATATTTTCCACTCTTGCATTCAGACCCCTGGGCGGGTCTTTCTCCCTCTGGGCCCAGGCGCTCAGACAGCTCAGACACATTCATGTCCTTACGAGCGAATGTTGCAATCAGGTGGTGTTCAGAGAGCCCTGTGTGCTTGCTTGGGGTGTGGCGCGTGTGCTGGGCGCTGCTGGCCTAGGTGACCGCTAACTGCTGCCACCTGCCAGGTCACAGTGACAATGGATTTCAGTTGCCAGTTGGCAAACACGGGAGCCTGTGGAGCCAGGGCTTGCGTCCCTGCTGCCTGGGTACCACTGTCCCCAGGGCTGCGCTCTGAGTCGACCTTGCCCGGCTGCTGGCTGGGTTTCCCTGCCCACTCTCCTTGCTCGTCAAACCCATGTCACACCAGCCTAGTGGCATGTGCAGCCCTGGCAGATCCCCGGTCCTCCTGGCCCCAGGGGTCCTCCTGGTCCCTGGGGCACTTGACTCAGCTGGCCTTTGCTTTTCAGGGGATGGGACCCGGACTCTAGAGCCCTGTGAGGGTCTTCTGCATGTATCACCTCATTTAATGCCCACCGTACCCCTGCCAGGTGGCGGTGTGAGGGTCACGGGCTCAGGTCAACAGGGAAATTGATGTCCCCAGAGCTCAGGCGGCTGCCCAGAGCCACACAGCCTGCAGGGGGCAAAAGGGGGACTTTGACACCGCAGTGTGTTCCTCGGAGTCACCCAGCCTCTCCAGATCCCTGTGAGCAGGGCTGAAGTTAGGGGAGGGCAGACAGGCCTTCTCCTCAGGACCAGACAACTCGGCCCAGGAGAAACACTGCTGGAATACCCTCTCCGCGCCCCCCAGGCCCAGTTCCAGAAGCATGTTGGTTGATTGGTTGCCAACAGCTGGGAGGATTCCAGTCTCCAAAGTGTGCGCGGCTCCTCCCACCCCCAAGTTCTATTAAGGTAGCGTCCAGTGGTCAGGGAAGTGGAGAAGAGGGCCAGCACCCTGGTGCTGACCACAGTACCCCCAGGGCATGGCTGGGCGCCCGGGCAGCTCTGGCCTACGCTGGCCTGTGGGACCCGGGTATGGAGAAGGCTGGTGTGACCCAGGCCTCGCCAGTGAGTGGACCTGTATCCATATCTGGTCTCAGTTTAGAAACCCCTGGTTATTAAGTGCTGGACTGTCCCCAGTACGTCCCAACCAAATCTCATTTAGTCCTAACAACGTCCGGCTTTCAACCTGTCATTTTCTTCCCAGGGGACACAGGTGACGTCTGCAGACACTTTGGGCTGTCGTCCTGGGGAGGGGAGCTGCTGGCATCTTAGGAGGGCACAGGGAAGCCGTAAGTCCCTGCACTGCGTTGGATAGCCGCCCAGGCCTGCAGCAGGGTCACCACCTGGAAGTCAGAAGTGCTGAGGCCAGGCCCCCTGCACGGCCAGGGTGCCATCCCTGTCACTGTCCCTGTTTGTCAGGGGAGAGACTGGGGCTTAGAGAGGGGAAGTTCCAGAATGGCCACCCAGAGGTGGGTAGCAGGGCCGTGTCAGCCCCCTCGGAGGGTCACTGTGAGAGGAGCAGAGGTCATCAGTCAGCCAGCTTCTTACAGAGCCCCTGCTCTGTGTTACGTGCTGGGATCATTTCAGGCATTGGCATCCAGCAGGCACTCCATAAATGCTGCTGATGTTCATAACAGGGGAGGATGAGGCTAGTTCACTGCCCAGAGGTACATAATGGCCCTTTTCAGTGACTTGGTTTCCATTTGGACACGAGCTGTCCTTGCTGGACCGACTGACGCTTCCCTGTCCCTGGTGCCCAGCTCAGGGCCTTGCTGCAGACCAGGCTGCCCTGGGGTGTCCCTGGAGGCCTGAGCTCCCAGCCAGGCCCATCTGCTGCTGTGGGGGGTTAGCATCTTGCCCAGGTGCTGTCTGGAAACCTCCATGTGGGGGACAGGCACAGGGCTGAGGACACAGGCCCCTGTGGGCCACACAGCCAGAGGCCCAGCAACACTCAGGCGTGCTCACCCCAAAGACTGGCTTGTTGTTGTTGGAAGTTCCAATGAACCGGGTGCCCTGCATTTTCCTGGGAGGGTGCTTTCTGCCCCTGTAGTATTTTGTGTACGCTTTAATGAAGAGGGGAAGCCACGTGCGGAGCAGTGCACAACACTAAAGGGCCCAGATGTGTGACAAACACGCCAGGTCACCATCATCAGCTGAAGGGGAGGGTGACCCTAGGAATCCTTTGTGCCCTGCCGGCCTCCCCGACACTCGGGGGCAACAGCTGTCCTCCTTTCAACTCCACACTCCAGCTCTTCCCACTCTGGATGACCACAGCGTGTTCCGGGTCGGGCTTCCACTCACGCTGGGTGAAGGAGTGTCCCAATGGCCAGTGCCTTACCTGTTCTCAGCAGCCTAGAACATTCCGTCATCTGAGATGCCGCCATTGGGATGTCCCTCCAGACCCAGTTGGTGGACATTTGGATAGTTTTCTGATCTGGGCATGTCACAAATCAGCTGCTAAAAGCACTCTCACATGATCCCCCCCAAACTTCATCCCAGCCTCTGGTCCCGTTGGACGTCCAGTGTTTCATCGTGGCCTTGTAGTGGGTAAAAGACCCAGATGGTCTCCAGCACACTACCAGCACACAGTAGGTGTTCAGTGCCCCCTGAGGAGTGAAAGAGCACCAGTCCCTCTCTCCCCGGGCATCTCGAGTCGGGGCTCTCCAGGGACAGTGCCCACTGAGGGTTAAAACCTCGGGGCCCAGAGCTTGGATTTGCATACATTTGCCTGAGGACTCCAACAACTGCCAGGCAAATGTTAGGAAAATGGGGTCCTTGGGCTCTGGGAGAGGGGGACGTCTGCGGTCTCCCACCTGCACTCAGTGTCCTATTTATAGGGAGCCGCGGGCTCCCCCACTCTCCCAGACAGTCTCCAGTGGGAACATTCCACCCTCTCCGGCTCAGGGATGCACGATGAAGGATTCCAAGCCCAGCACAACCTGGCCGTCCAGACCCTCGCTCTCAGTCCATAAAAATAGCCTGCTCTGGCTATTTTGGGTTATGGAAAACCACAGAGAGACAAACTGTTCTCAGGGAGGCCAAGAGGGGAGCCCAGAGCCGCTACACCAGAGGGTGGACAGAGGCCCACAGGCAAACCCCGCTGCAGGGGGATCCCCTGCAAATAGGAGAGTCTACAAATTTCAAATTAGCAGCCTGTGCGCAGGAGCAGCGGGAGTGAGGACAGGCAAGTCCCAGGGCTGCCTCCTGTCCACCATCTGGGCTGCTGGCCTGTCTGGCCCGAAGGTCAGTGAGCTGCTGCGGCCTGCATGGCTTGACTCCTGCTGGGCGGGCCTGGTGGCTTGACAAGGTCTTGGCAGGAACACACTGCACCACAGTGGGGCAGCCAAGGGCGGTCACACTGCGCGTGGACCATGAGGAGGCCGAGGCCGGCACACACCCTACTGTCCGGCAGAGGGCTTCCCTCGACGGGAACGGCTCCCTCAGAGCAGCCCAGTCCCTCGGAGTCTCTCTTTTTCTCTGTTAAAACAAGGTTGAAAGCTAATTTGAGAAGAAAGAAGGCGGTGCAGCCCTGCGGTGGCCCAGCCGCGTTCCATGCTGCCTGTCCCTTCCCACAGTGTGATGCACCACCTGTCCCTTCCCAGTGTGAGCTCCGCCCACCGCTGCCCATCAAGTGGCCTCAAGTGCCAGGGAGGAGCAAGGACCTTGCCAAGGTGCACGTGCAGTGGTGGTGGCCACTGCCCACAGACGTGCAGGGCTCTCCGCAGGGCTGACCGGGGCGTGCAGTGGCCGTAGTTCTGCACCCTGGGCTCCACCGTCTTGCTCCGGCCAGCCAGCCTCGGCCCCCCAGCTTGATAAATGGGGCCAGTGACAACCTCACAGCCGGTTGTGTGGGCCCAGGGTGATGGGGGGAGGGTCCACACCGGGGGCTGAGCTGCCCCACGGGTGCATCTCTTCCCTGTGTCCCCGCAGCCCATTTCTTGGTCATTTTAATCCCATTTGTACCCCGGGGCTCTGCAGTCCTGTGCCCACTCCCGTCTGTCCCCCTCCTCAGGTGTGCCTCTGGGGAGCAACGTGAGCACCACAGGCCTGGCCTCAAGGTCCAGCGGCCAGCATGGTCAGTGCCAGGCTGTCTGAGGACCACGCCACTGGGTGTGGTCTCTGTGAAACCTCCACAGCTGTCCCCAGGGTCCCCGAGCCTGGCTCCACTGCCCTTCTGGTCAAGGAGCCTGTGTGTGCAGAGGTGCGGCCCAGCCCCTGTGGCCAAGGGCTGCTCGGGCCAGGTTAGGGCGCCCTTCCAAGATCAGAGAGGCCCAGTGCCCTGGGTGTGAAGGGACAGGTGAGACTGGCTTCCTTCTTATTCCCACCCACCCCGTGGTCACCCCCCGGCTGTCACAAGCGGCAGCAGTTTGATGTAGGTCCTTTGGCTCCTCTGACCCTTGAATCTACCTGCAGGTGGGCTGGAGACCGTGCCAAGGACACACTTCACTGAGCCGGACTCACTCTCCACGTCTATTCCCAGTGAGCAGCAGGGGCAGGGCTGGCCAGTGGAGCCAGGGACGTGGCCACCATGCTCCTGGGGCATCCCCTCTCTCTCTAGAGTGACACTGGGGTGGAGTGACTTGGGGGATACTGAGGCCGACAGGGAACAACCCCTGCCCATCCCAGGCTGGCCTTCCCTGTTGGGGGCCTGCTCAGGCACCCTGTACCCAACAGCCCAGTCCAGTCCCAGGATCCTAGACACCCTTAGCCGGGGGTGTCTGTGTGGAGATCTGGAGCCTTCTCTCCCAGGAGGCAGAGGAGGCCCGGGCAGCAAGGGTGGTGAGGGGCAGGCCGTCTGGGCCTGGGCCTGGCTGTCCCCTCCTCCCCATGGCTGACAAAGGAAGGTTGGGCAGCTCCGCCTGTCCTTCCCAAGATGCCTCTGAGTGGACCATCCCTGGAGAGCAGAGGATGGACGAGGATGGCCACTAGACCTGCTTCTCAGCAAGTGGCTCAAGCCCCGATCCCCCATGGGGCTGGGGACAGTGGGGGTGGGGGGCGAGGGCCAGGTCTCTGGCCGAGGGGGTGGGGGCTTGTTGAACTGTCGAGGGGCCAGGCTAGACTTCAGCAGAGGCTCGAGGAAGCCCCCAGACAGTGTGAGGCGAGGATCGGGCTTCGGGGGAGAAGAGCCACGTGTGAATCTGGGTTGGCGCCTCATGAACATGACCTCGTCCCTCTGCCCTCCAGCCTCTATATTTGTGACACGGGCCATCCCGTGGTGCCCAGGGCATCACTGGCACCCCCATTGCACCCCAGGGCCTTTGCCCGGCATCCTGGGTCCCGTGACTCTCCTGTGCCCACGCTCTGATCTCTGGCTGTCCACCTCCCTCCCAGGGCGCCTGTGCCACCCCCTTCCTGCTTCCTTCTCTGGTGTGAAGCGGGCTCCCCCGGGACCTTTCACTCGCCTCCTCATGGCCGACTTTCCAGTGAGACCAGCCCTACCCGGGTGAGCTCGATGCTCCATCCCGGGCACCCAGGGCCTGTCCCAAGGGCAGCTCCACAAATATCTGTCCAATGGATTGGCTCGTTTGCTAACGGTGTGGCTTGCTGCTCACTGCTGGTAACGGAGCTCAACCCTACGTCACCAGAACCTTTAGCCACCTTGCGCTGGGCACAGGAGCTGTGGGCTCCACTCACATGCCAAGGAGCCGGTCACTATGCAGGACTGCTCAAGGGTCAGAGGCACCCCAGCCCCTCGGCTCTCGGCCTCATGAGTCTTCTTCTCCTCTTGGGAGGGGCGGGCTGTTGGCATCTCCCCCTTCCCCTCTCCTGGCCGGAATCCCTGGGGAGCTTGGGTGCCCCCCAGCCAGGCTCTACCGAGGTTCTGGAGTCATTGGTCCAGGTGTGACATGGACACCAGGATCTCCCAAGGGTTCCTGGGAATTCCAAGGCACGGCCAGGCTTGAGCCCCACAGGCCGCTGGATCTGGCGAGGGGAACCGTGGTAACTGCCCTGGGTCAGGCCTGTGTGGCAGGATGCTCTTAGCAAACGTCACACACCAAGCTCCCTCAGGGCCAGGCAGGGGCTGGAGCTGCAGGGTGGCTGTGAGAGGCCACAGGGAATGGTGGAGACTGGGGACAAGGTGGGTGGGAGCCAAGGACTGTCCTAGAGGAGCAGCCACGACTTGGTGGCTGGTGGGCAAGGTCCTTGGAGCAGGCCCCATGGGCGGGACCTTCTAGAAGTCTAGAGAATCAGGGACGCTGAGCTTCAGTGTGAAGTCAGCCAGTTTACAAACATCAGCAAGGAATTCAGGTTGGGAGGAGGGGCCGGAGCAACCCTGCCCACAGGTGACCCCTGCCCACAGGGCCAGGTGAGGGTTTTGCTCTGCGTCCATGGTAGTTTTGCTCCCTGTGGCACCCGGCCTTAGAGACTGCTGTTCTCTCTTCAGAGATGAGGAGGCAGACTCGGAGGGAAGTGGAGGTCGAGCTTCTGGGGAGGGTGGTACCCCCAGGTGTCCACACCTGACCCTGAGTCCTGCGACGGACGTGCTGCTCACAGGCCAAGGGGGACCCAGGCCGCCAGTGGACTTCTGGTTGCATGGAAGTTGCGGTGGACTTTCCAGCTGCATGTTGGGGGTGACAAGGTCCTTTCAGTGTGGACAAGAGAAGATGGAGGGTCAACACCAGGGTAGAAAGACAAGCCTGGCCTGGGCTGGCCTGGAGGGTGGAAAAAGAGGCTTCCAGCCAAGGAACGCAGATGGCTTCTAGACCCGGGAGGGCAGGGACCTCGGGCAGGGGCACAGCCCCGCGACATCTTGGTTCCAGCTCATCTCGGGGCTGTCAGGGGTGACTCTGGGTGTGACCACAGACAAGGCACTTAGCCCTTCAGGCCACTTTTTGCTGGTTTTCAAAATAACTAACGTGGAACCACCTGTCTCTAATGTCTCTTTCCGTGGATCTTTCTGTGAGGCTAAGATCATGTCATCAGCTGCCAAAGACAGTACCTCGAGCTGCAGATGGAGTGAGGGCTGCCTGCGTGGCCAGGCTTTGTGTCCTGGGGGGGCCTTGGGGACATCAACCCCTCCTGAGCCAGGCCCTCACGGATTTGGGGGCTGGCTCTGGATGAGTAATGGCAGAGAGCAGGGTGTCACTTATTGCCATCGGCTGCACCAGGAAGCTATCTTCACGAACAAAAACGAAACAGGAATCACACTGGTTTCCTGCGGCTGCTGCAGTGAGCAGCCATCAATTCAGTGGCTTAATCGCCTTGGATTCATTGCCTGGTCGTTCTGGAGGTCAGCAGTATGACCAGGCCTCCCTGGGTTAGGGTCAAGCTGTCCGCCCCTTCTCGAGGCTTAGGACACAGCATCTTCATGCTCCGCGGGGGGCTGCAGGGCTCAGAGCGTGGCTCCAGATCAGATGCCGTCTGCGGACGGCAGGAGTGCTCTGCCTGCCCCACGAGCCTGCTCGAGGGTGGATGGTGGGCAGCGCTGGGGAGCCGCTGTCAGAGACAGATGGTCTTCAGGAACCTGCTTCAAACCGCAACCCCCTGAGCTTGGTTTCAGCCGCCAGTGAACCCAGAGAGGGCAGGGCCTGGGCTGGGTCCCAAGAACCTCTGGAAGTGACCCTGCACAGCGAAAACATCTCCCGCTGGCCACAGAAGCCTGCCGTGCTGGGGCTCCTCCTGCCCAGCCCAGGTCCCTGGGTGGCTCACCAAGGCCAGCTCGGGCCTCCTGGCTCACATCTCCTGGCTAGTGGGCCCCCACCATACTCAGAGTCTGGGCCCAAGACAGTTTCCCAGCCCCAGACCCCTGAGGTCTGAGAGGACAGCTTGAGATCTGTGGGCTAAGCGCGAATGACAAAGTGACTCGAGAGCCCAGGGAGCAGAGCCGTGGTGCCCCCAGGCAGCACCCACTCTGAGACAGGTGCAGGCAGGCTCTGGGCAATGGGTCCACGGGCTTTGGTGTCTCCCTGCCCAGGGTCAGGTTGAGCTCTGTGACCTGCGGCGAGTTTCTTAACTTCTCTGTGCCTTGTTTTCATTTGTAAGGGAGGGGAACGATGGTGTCCCTCAGGTTTGAGGCCCACGTGGTGTCGTTGCTGAAACCACCCAGCCTGGGGACAGCCAGGAGCACGGCACCTGGGCTCTGGCCTGCCATCGCTGCTGCATCAAGGTGGGTGCAGCTCACAGTGGAGTGGCCAGGGCAGAGCTCCGTGCGTGGGGGACACTGGCTCCCCCCGGGTTTGCCCCTCTGCCTCTCTCCTTGGGATTCCCTCTGCCCTTCAGCCCCATTTCACAGTCGCTCGCACCCCGGACACCTGCTCGCGGGCTGCCCAGGTCCCCACAGCTTCCTGGAGCTGTGTCCCTGTGGTGGGCAGGGGTTTGTCCTTTGGCAGGCAGAAGGACTGAGCCCAGAGACACGAGGCCTGAGGTCGTGGGGGCTGGGTCCTGCCAGCCACCCAGGGTTCTTCCACGTGACCCCAGTCGCCTTGAGGCTACAGTAGCTGGTCCCTTTCCATAGGTGATGGCAGAGATGACATTAATGACGGCAGGAGAGACTTGCTAGCACTCGCTGAGGACGTGGGTCTGTGCCAGGCACACAGCCCCATGATATCTCGTTCTGAGATTCCCAGAGTCACAGGGACGGCTGTTTTACAGAGAGACACCGAGGCACGGGGAGCCCCCACCTGCCAGGGCAGCGCGACCCCCACCCGAGGAGGTGGTGGCGGGGTCTGCAGGCCAGGGGAACCTCGGACCCCGGGCCCTTGGTGATCATCTTGGGATTTTGTGGCAGCGTCGGAGAGCTGTCACCCACGTGCCCTCCTCGGGGTCCGGGCTCTTTCTTTCTCCACCTGAAGAAACAATATTTCAGGATTTAAAAAGCCCCCCAGACACCCATCTTCTTATTGACACCACAGTCTCCACGAGGCTGGGAACGCGTCTGGGGTGGACGCGGAGGAAAATACAACTTCTTCTGGTTGAGGCAGGTGGCCCGAGTGGACGTCCCGGCAAACCCAGGATGCCTCTCTACGGGACTTCAGCGTGGAGGGTCAAGGCCTGGCCTCCACCAGATTTGGGAGGCCCACGGAGAGCTGTGTGGCTAGAAAGCCGAGTGCTTCCCATCTGGTGAGGAATTTGGATCTCCCATCAGGTAAATGAATCCCACCTGTTTAAGAGAAGGAAGCTCTCACCTCCTACACCCACCTCAAGGGTCAGAGGAGCTCCTACAAGCTACAGGCCAACTGCAGTTCGGAAAGTTCCGGGCCCACCTGCTGAGGAGAAGCCCATCTTGGGGAGGCCAGCCTGAGTCTGCCTCCAGCTGCTGCTTTCTACCCCTGCTTTCCATTCACTGCGAAACTCACCTTTGAAAATGAGTTACCGTGGGGCGTGGTAGGGCACGTTTGTAATCCCAGGGGCTCAGGAGGCTGAGGCAGGAGGATCGTGAGTTCAAAGCCAGCCTCAGCAATTTGGCGAGGCCCTAAGCAACTCAGTGAGACCCTGTCTCTAAATAAAATATTAAAAAGGGATGGGAGTGTGGCTCGGCAGTTAAGCACTTCTGGGTTCAATCCCAGGTGCCATACCCAAACCCAAAAATCACTTTAAAAAAAATAAACCTAGCAACGTTACTACTGTCACTGGATGACACCGTCACTTGCCAAAGCAGGAACAGACACAATCGCTGTAATGCACACCCCTTGAGCTCTCCGGCGGGTTCTGCGGCCGCGTGGCGCCCCCCCTCCTCCCTGCGTGAAGCTGGGTCCAGCCTCCCACTTCCAGGTGAGGAGAGGGTGGAAATCTTGCAGTCTGTCAGCCACGGTGGGGACCAGAGGTGACCGGGACCCCCTCCCCAATCCTGTCACGAGTGTGAATCGCCTGATTCCTCTCTGCTTCCTGGCTCCTGCTTGTACTTAAAAGCTTGGGGACCTGGTATGTGAGCCCCTGTTCCCACTGTGATTGCCAGCTCTCTGTCCCCAAGGCCTGGGGTGACCGACGTAGAGAGAACAGGCCCGTGTGGCCCACAGGTTGGGAGTTTCAGTGGATTCTGGACCTGTGGGGAGGCAGCCATCGCAGTGAGCGAGGGCAGTCCTGCCCCGCTGCTGACCTCGTGGCCAGGATGGAAAACAGAGAGGAAGGGGAAGGACAGGACCACTGTCCCCTCCAGGGCATGCCCAGTGCCCAGAAGGCCTGGGGCCGGCCCCACCTCTCTCATGGGCCAGAGGGTGAGGACCAGCCTTGGGCCTCTGGGGACAAACGACAGCACCTCCCACCCGCTATGAAGCACTTAGACACCCAGCACCCAGCACCTATCAGCTAGGCAGCCCCCAGGGCCTCCAGCCTCACTGAGGAGGGTGGGGAGAGGATGCACCCCCAGCACAGGGCGTGTGGTAGGTTCTCAGGTGAGGGAAGGAGTGACAATTCAGACTCTGCCCCGGGGACCTTCCTGCCAGCTCAGCGGGATGTGGGGGTGCCTGTCCGCCTGGGCTCTGTCCTCTGTCCTCACCTGCACAACGAGGCTGTAGGTGCCAGGGGACCTCGCGTGCCTCTCTCGGGCTGCTGCACACATTGGACAGGTGAGCCAGCTACGAGAACCCTGCCCTGACCCCTAGGGACGGGTGCAGCCGTCCATCCCTTGCTGGGACTGTGGATCTGGGAGAGGCCGGGCTCTTGGAAGGAGCCCAGGACACTTGGCTAGGACCCCAGATGCTCTTGCCTGTCTCCCCCCACCCTGCTGGGGTGCAGCCTCCGCCCAGACCCAGGAGGTATTTTTAGCACACAGGCACCCGCACAGCCCTGTACTCTCTGACCAAATTTAGAAATCTCCAGAGTCTTTGCTGCAGGCACAATGAATGAAAAGCCTCCAGCCCCGCGGCCCTGGAGCCAGCCGTGGGAGAGCTGGGCTGTCCGCTGACTGCGGGGGAAGCCCGGGATTAGGAGCAGGAGAGAGAAAGACGTGGGATCACGTGTGTGACCTGGATCAGCCTGAGGAAAGGCAAAGCGAACCCCACATGACGTTGCTGGAATCTACCCGGCCGGAGAGGGGCACGGGCAGGACAGCCGCTGACCATGGACAGGGGTGGAGGATGGGCAGGTGTGGGAGGGGCTGGGGGGACTGACTTTGCCTTTACGCAAAGCTGACATTTACTGTTTCCTTATTCAAATAGCTCTGCATTTCTTCTGCAATTGGAAAGCCTTAAGCATCAAAAAGTTTAAAAATACCCTAAGATTGAAAATCTTCAAGGGAATGCGTCCATGGGTTTTCATAGTGAACCAAGGCTGAGGCTGGGCGGTGGGCCCTTGCTCCTGCCCTGGTCCCCGGGATGCTGACCCACCTCCAGCTCCAGGGAGGGTGTGGCCAGGCAGGCCAGTCAGAGGGCAGCATGCCCTGGCTCTGCACATTGCTAGGTGCCCCGGGCCTGCAGCCTGTTGGGCCCCTGGACATGGTGTGTGCCTGGAGCGGCTGGGGACCCAGGAGGTGAGAGTCCATCAGGGCCGAGTGACGCAGGAAAGCTCAGCCACCAGAGGCTGCCTGAGCATGCACTGCGGAGCCTCCTGCCACAAGGCCCCCATTCCCTGCTGACCTGAGCTGGCCCGAGACAGGGCTGTTGCTGCAAGCCCAGGAGGCGGGGGCGGGTGGCAGCTGCCCCCCACCACGAAGGCTGGAGACTAGAGCATCAGGGGTGTGCGTGCGGGCGGTTCAACCTGGCCTCTAGTGGAGCTGACTGTATACACCTGCACTCAATGAGCCGAATGAGAAGTGCAGGTAGGACGCGTGCGCCACGCTCTGTCCCCCGCGCTCTTCAGTTGCTGCCTCCACTGTAGCCACGGGAAAGAAACCGTCACGCGCCGTGCAATGCCATGTATGTGGCCAGAGTCTCATGGTACTTTTGTGATGGTCAGGATGAGGGGAAGGCCGCAGCAGTGGCCTGTGTGGCTGTCCAGGGGCCCCCGTGGGAGAACTTCCCGGAGCTGTCCATCAAGCCCCCCAGCTGGCCCAGACTCAGGGGACCCCAGGGAAAGCTCGGGCAAAGGCTGCCAGCCCCGGCCGTCTTTTAAAGGTTGAGGGCTGGTTGGTTCCTATTATAGAGGTTGACCCAATGCCAAGGCTTGCTCAGCTGAAATGGGGCTCAGCAGAACCACGCCTCCACCCACCTGGCGGGGGGGCACATGTCCAAACGCATCGCGATCCCATGGCGGTGAGTGGCTGCAGAGGAACCCCTTCCCGGGAGCCACCCAGCCCTTCCTTGTCAGTGGCTCCGAGCTTTCCCTCTAACTCAAAAAGACAACAGTGGCCCTCTCTCCCCTGCTCCGATGCCAGCACGTTGGGAGGTGGGTGGCCTCCGACCTCGAGAACCCAGGAGCTGAGGACGACAGCAGGTGGACCCGAGCTCCCGGCTCCCTCCCACTGCCCACCCTTGAGGGGCCCCGGGAAATTGGGCTGGACCAGAGATCCCACTCTAAGTTCCTGTTCAACATCCCAGCAGAGATTCTCGCTGGTGCCATATGGTGAGGAAGGAGCAAGAGAGACATACAAACCAGAAGGGGAAACCAACTCGCTTCTGTTGGCACAGGGCATGGCCGTCCACACCGCCCGCTGAGGAGCCTGCAGGCCGCGAGAACCAGTGAGTTCTGCAAAGCTGCAGGGCACAGGGCCACCCGCAAAACTCCAGTGTGCTTCTCCGCACTAGCACAGAACGATTGGGAACAAAGTTTTAAGACAGTACAATTTATAATCGCACCCCCAAAATTATGAAAAACGTTGGTATAAATTCACCATTTGTAGAAGATCTGTGTGCTGATAACTACAAAATGAGGATGAAAAATACCAAAGGAGACCTAACTACACACCGGCATCCATTCCTGCGCCCGTGGACTGCAAGGTTCAGTATTGTTAAGGAGGAGAATTTTTCTCAAAACTGATCTAAATCATCTCTCCAACAATCTAAGCAACATTTTGTTGTTGTTGTTTTGCATAAAATAACAATCAGATCTGAAAAGAAAACAAAAATGTTGCTTGGAATTTTTTTTTTTTTTTTTCAATGGAAAGGCGCAGGATCTAGAATAACCAGAGCTGTCTTGGAGAGGAACCACGCTGGAGGACCGTACTGCTTGGTCTTGGCGCTCACTGTGAAGCTGTGGCAAAGGAGACAGGGTGGTACTGAGGGAAGGCTCCAGGGAACAGAACAGTCTAGAAACAGACCCGCACACAGATGGCCAGGGGAGAGTCAGAGGAGGAAGGATGGGTGTGGGGTAATAGGGGAGGGCTCAGCAAGTTCATCCAAATGCGAAAACCAAGCTTCCATTCACATCTTGCACCAGAAACAAGGTATGGCCCCAAATGGATCCCAGACCCAAGTGTGAAACACACATCATAAAACTTGCAGCAGGAAACCTTGGAAAAGATCTTTGCAACCTCAGGTTATGCAAAGATTTCTTAGATATGATATCAAAAGAATGATTCATCAAAGAAAAAATTGATAATTTAGACTTCATCAAGTTCTTTTTTCTTTTCTTTTCTTAAAAAAATCTCTTCTTTGAAAGACACTTAAGAGAATGAAAAGACAGATGGGGAGAAAGTATTTGTAAAACACATGGCTGAGGAAGAACTTGTGTCCAGAATATGTAAATACTGTTACGGTTTGGATGTAAAGTGTCCCCCAAAAGCTAGCATGTGAGACAATGCAAGAAGGTTTGGGGGAGCCCGGGGGGCAGTGGTGAACACCTGAAATCCCAGCAGCTCGGGAGGCTGAGGCAGGAGGATCTCAAGTTCAAAGCCAGCCTCAGCAAAAGCAAGGGGCTAAGCAACTCAGTGAGACCCTGTCTCTAAATAAAATACAAAATAGGGCTGGAGATGTGGCTCAGTGGTCTAGTGCCCCAGAGTTCAATCCCTGGTTATCCGCCACCCCCTCAAAAAAAGAAGGTTCAGAGGAGAAAGGATTAGGTTATAGCCTTAACCTGATCAGTGAATCATCAGTGAACTGACCCCTGATGGGATTAACTGAGTGGTGACTGGAGGCAGGTGGGGTGTGGCTGGAGGAAGTGGTTCACTGGGGCGTGGCTTTGGGGGTTTATTTTTTTTATCTGGCGAGTGGAGTCGCTCTCTGCTTTCTGATCACCAGGTGAGCTGCTTCCCTCTGCCACACTCTTCTGCCATGATGTCCTGCCTCCCCTCGAGCCCCAGGGAATGGACCCGGTCTTCTATGGACTAAGGCCTCTGAAACCGTGAGCCCTCAAATAAACCTTTCCCCCTCCACAGTTGTTCTGTCGGGTCCTTTTAGTCACAGCCGTGAAAAGGCTGACTACAACATCTCTCCCAAACAGCCCAGGGTAAACAATGGTCAAAAGAGGTGAACAGAATTGTCACCCAAAAAGATACAGATAGACAATCAGCCCAGGGAGAGATTTGCAAAATCTTGGCTTTTAGTGAAACCGCGCTGAGGCCTCGCCCACCTGCTGGGTGGGACACCCAGCTGAAGCCCGGCAATGGCAGGGAGGAGGCATTTCTGGGGCCACGGGACGCCTGTACCTGGTGGGGAAATGCCAGGCGGCCGGGGAACTTGGGAGGTGTTTGACGTCCTTGTAGCACGGCTCCCTTGTGACCTGGAAATGTACCCCTCGTGTCTCCCTAAGAGAAATGGAAATACATGTTCCCACAGGGACTGCATGGAGACATGTGATGGCCGATTCCTGACCGCCCAAGTGGAAGGAGGTGAAGGTCCCAGAGTTGGTGTCACAAGTGTGGATCTGAAGTGAGGCCCGTGTGTGCAAGGCTTGGTCCCCAGCCTGTGGTTGCCACTGGGAGGCAGTGGAACCCTCAGTGGGCGGGGCCTCTTGGAAGGATCGAAGGTCACTGAGATGTGCCTTGAAGGAGATGTTGGGACCCCAGCCTCTTTGTGTCTCCTTCCCAGTCTCATGAGGTGAACAACTGTCTTCTGTCACATGCTCCTGCCGTGATGGACTGTGCCTCCACAGGCTCAAAGCAACAAGGCCAATTATCATGGACTCAGACCCCTGGAACTGGGAGCTAACATAAACCTTTCCTCCTTTTAAGTTGATTGCCTCTGGTATTTTGTCACAGGGTCAGAGAGCTGACTGAGGCAACTGGTGAGCAGATGAGTGAATTGTGGGATATCCAGAGAGATGAGGGGAAATACTCATCAGCACACAGGAAGGAGCAGGGGCCTTCGGAGCACAGGGCTGGATCTCCGGGTGCCTCTGTTGAATGCAATGGATGAGCCTATCTATGTGATGTTCCGGAAAAGGCCAAACCTTAGGGACAGGACTGAGTCAGTGGCTGCCAGGGGCTGGAGCAGGTTTGGTGCTGGCTACAAAGCAGCACAGGGGACATGGGGGTGACGATGCCAACTACCTCTGGACTACGGTGCTGGTGACACGAAGGCTCATTTGTCAGAACTCATGGACACTTGAAAGGGGGATTTTACTACAGTTTGGGGTTAGGCCTCAAAATATTTAAAGATTTTAAAAATTAAAAAAAAATCTATAAATCATGTATTGTTGGAAAATAACACTAATAACTCTGTCATCCACTCCCAGGCTATCACAAACTACTTTCCATTTGGCCAACGTTTGAAGGCCTTAGCATCTCATGTCTAATTTCTGATTTTTTTTTTTGGAATTAAAAATAAAATTTTTTTTTTGGGGGGGAGAGTTGCCAGGGATTGAACTCAGGAGCACTTGACCCCTGAGCCACATCCCTAGCCCTATTTTGTGTTTTATTTAGAGACAGGGTCTCACTGAGTTGCTGGGTGCCTCACTTTTGCTGAGGCTGGCTTTGAACTCATGACCCTCCTGCCCCAGCCTCCCGAGCCCCTGGGATTACAGGCATGCGCCACCAAGCCCAGCTTAAAAATAATTCATTCAATGTCAAAAATCCCTGTGTGCAAATCCACTCATCCAAATGCTTGACGTCCTGCTACCTGCCGCAAGCAATGACGGGAATCGCCTGTGGAAATCGCGGCTGCCCTACCTGACGGTGGGTCTCCCCCAGGTGGAGCACCGTCCTGGCAGCATGGAAGGGGCTGGCAGATTCAGACAGAGGACTTTCTGTGGTCAGCGAGCCCTGATGGGCCTCACGGGTCCCGGTGTGTGGCTGGCATGCAGTGAATCCTGTGGAGTGACTCCAGTTTGTCACCGTGGGCAGCTGGCTCACTGGCCCATCACCTGCATGGAGGAGGCTGGCCAATTCCACCCCCAGGTCACATGTTGGAGGCAGGGGCTCTGCCTCACCCCTGGCCTCGGGGACAGTCAGCTGACAGACCACTAGGGAGGCTGAGCTGCTCTTTGGGCAGAACCATCCAGAACAAAATGCCCGGGGCCTGGCTGGGGAAGGGAGCTTTGCTCTCCCTGTGGACAGAGGACAATCCCAGCTGGGGGCAGGTGGCCCCAGGTGCAGTCACATATGGCACAGCCGGTCCTCACACGTCCTGGGGTGGGACGTGCCAAGAGAGGTTTAGGAAGCAGTGGTGCCCAGGGCTCTGCAAGCAGGGAATTCCCTGGGCTTGCGCCGGGGACGGTGGGGTCAGATGCAGGCTGGGGCATGTCTTGGCCAGAGCTAAGCACAGCTATGAATCAGGAGGAGGGACCACGCTGGTCCCTCAATGTGTGTGACGTGACCAGGGACCGCCAAGGGGTAAAGTGCACACCCAGGGGGCAGGATCCCGGTCCTGTGTGCTGCCAGAGCGGGAAGCTCCTAGGGACCTCAGGAATGCTGCCCACCAGCCCTGGCACAGCTGGGCCCCCTCTGCCCCTGCCCCTCTGTTCCAAAGCTATTTCCTCTGACTCCCACCCTCCCCTGGAAACGGCCCCAGGACTGGGCGGGGGGTGGCAGCTCCCCCTCCCTCCGCTAATGGCCACTGAGCTGCGGGAGCCTCGCGGAGCAGTGTCCTCCGGATCACGTTCCCAGGTTGCAGGGACACAAGGTGAAAAAAAAAGTGGGGTCAGGAGTCATGGCCAGTTTGGGAGACACTGCTGGCCTTGAAGTCAGGGGTGCTGACCCTGTGGCCTCCAGTTGATCCTGGAGTAAAGGTGCCAGGGCTCTGCCGGCCACATACTGGCTGCGTCCATCATGATCTCAGAAGACACAGTCTCCAAGGCCATAATCCCGAGGGTTGAGATCCTGAAAGCCCAAATCCCCAAGTTGCGATTCCCACGGAACAGAAGGCCGCCCTTGGGTTTGTCTTTCAGGATCGTGGCTCAAACCCTGCAGCTGGATCCAGCCAGGGATGGAGGCCGCCATCCCTCAAGCATGAGCTTTGTTGCAGAGCCGGCCTGGCAGGGCTGCCCTGGTAGAGCCCGGAGCAGAAGGACAAGCAGGCCTGTCCCCTGTTGCACTTTCAAGTGACTTTTGACCTCCAGGGCAGCCTGTTTAGCTCCTGTGTTGCAGCAGACCTAGACCCGAGCAGGCCTGCAGAAGACGAGTTATTTCATTGACAAAATGTTTGTTTTTATTCAGTAGAAACGTCCTCGGGTCCCTTTTGAGACCATTCCAGAAGCATTCAGACCATCCCGTGCGGAAGGGGTGGTACTGTCCTTGGGGGAAGCAGGTCCCAGGCTGCGAGGCCCCAAGGAGCCCTTTCCACCGGGTGTGTCCTTCCAGATGCGAAGGGCTGTGGAGAGGCTCCGGGACCAGCAGAGCCACCAGCTGCTCCCACGGACACGCGGCCGTCGCTGATGGACGCACCGTCAAGTCACCCACCATCCAGCGGCTGTTTCCTGGTCCTTTCCTGCTGGTTCTTTTGGTGCTGCGGAGGGAACCCCAGCTCGCATGCCTGCTGGGCCATGCTCTGCCACCGGGTGACACCCCCAGTACCCTGTGTCACTGCCTTGAGATTCAGACCTTGGGGTGTGATTATGGTCACTGTCAGGATGAGCCTTTCCTTGGGACTCCCCCGCTCACTGTCACTTGGTTAACAGGAAATGAGAGCTCAAGGGGAGCCGTGAGCCAGGAGCCCGGGCAGCCTTCCTGTCCCTCCCTGGTGGCCTGCTTCCCTCCACTCCAAGGGTCTTCAGAGCGCTCTGTGCCCTGGCAAGCGGCATGGGTCCAGGGGGCGCTTGACCTGCACGGCACAGAAAGGTGAGCACAGGCACCTTCCAGACCCCAAAGATGACTCACAGGGACCAGGTTCATACCCACAGCTGTGCCCTGGAAATCATGTCACCGTTGCCCAAAGTAGCATCACACACTATGCTGCCACCAACACTGGGCTTCTCTGACCCACTCAGTTAATAAGTGAACAAAGGACAGGGGCTGGAGATAACCAACCAGATAAACCACTCATCCTTCCCAAGCTTCAGTGGACGTGGGTCAGTGGAAACAACAACGCCCATTAGGACTAATCGCCAGGAAAGAGTGTCCACGGGGGTATCAGAAAGAGAGTTACCAGGAAAAATTAAAACCATGACAGAGCAATAGTATCTGGGAGGAAGAGAGTCTTGTCACATCAAGAGGCAGGCTCCCCAGGATGAACCCAAACTACGTAGGACTATAAAGATGTCATTGATGTGTTCTGTTCATAACCCAGTTGAATCAGATGTCTGAAATATGATATGTCAAGAACTGTGTAATGTTTTGAACAACTAATAATAAAAAATAAAAAAATAAAATAAAAGATGTCAGTGACAAAAACAGGGGGCTGCCAAGCTGGGTGGTCACGGTGGGCTCCTGAGGATGGATTCCCACCGCCCCTGCCTGTCCAGGAACCGTCAGATGACGACATCACGCAGGTCTCAGGTTGGTTTAAAAACATCCCTTGTCAATGGTATTGCAACTTAAAGTCCTCTCCCCTCTCCCCACCCATCAGGGATGTTAAATTGGGCAAGAGATGTGCATTCTGGAATTACCTTCTGCTGGATCTCCAAACCGTTTCAGGCTAACTGTCCTAAAGTCACGTCCCTCACCAGGCTTCCTGAGCCTGTAGCATCCACACTGCTGGGTTTCACAAACACCCCTCTCTTCCTTAGCAACCTCAAGAGCAAGATGTCCTGTTACTAGTGCAAACCACTTTTTATTTCTTCCAGTACGGTGCTGAATTAATAAAATGGCCAAGGCTTAGCAATAACTGTGCCCTTATTCCAGTCTTCACTGGTCTCAATGTCACAAAAGAAAGAATCGCCTGCCCCCTTGTGGGGACCACGGGCACTGCTTCCATGACCGTCCAGCACCACAGCTCAGTGGGGGCACCACAGGACCAGGGGCGACCTCTAATCCAGGCATTGGGTGGAATTCTGGGTGCAGGAGGGAACCTACGTCCACATTCCCAGGTGAATTTTGCTCCCCGGTGTTCCACACGTACAATGTGTAATTTCTTACAAAGTCCTCATGTGTTTTTACTGGTGTCTTTAGATACCAACAAGACTTGTGTTTTTAAAATGTTTCTTGTATTATCTGTTCTTAAGTTTAAAAAATCAACTGCTGTAAAATAACACAGGAAGTGCACCATCCTGGCCATTCCTAAGCACACAGCACAGTGGAGCTGGGTCCACTCATGCCGTCAGGTGACCTGCCCCTCCATCCACTCCAGAACTCCTCTCCCCGTGTAAAGCTGAAACGCTGTCCTCATTAAACACTGAGTGAGTCCCCATTGCCTGCTCCCTGTGGCCTCTGGAGACCGCCATTTTACTGTCCATCTCTACCAATCTGACCACTCCAGGGTCTCCATGCATGTGGGATCATGTAGTGCTTTTCCTGTGTGTGGCTGATTTCACTCAGCAAAATGCCCTCGGGGTTCATCCACTTTGAAGTAGGATTCCCATCATTTTTAAGGCTTCATAATATTCCTCTGTATGAAGATACCACATTTTGCTGGTCTGTTCACCCATTGATGGAATTTGAACAGCTTCCATCTTTGGCTACTGTGGCTAAGGCTGCGATGGATGTGGCTGTGCAACTCTCTCTTTGAAACCCACTTCAGATCTCTGGGGCATGAGCCCGGAAGTGGAATTACTGGCCCACCTCCTCCCTACAGAGAGAGGTGCTGGGGATGGAACGCAGCCCAAGAACACATTTTTAAAGGACATCATCTGCACATGACAGAGAGAGCAACTTTAAGTCATTTCATTTTATTGAGATGCAAAACATCTGTAATCAACAATCAAAAGTAAACCAGGAGAGAAATACAGTCACCATGACAGAGTACAACAGACCCAGAATTTAAATTTACTGTATGAACTGAATTAATTTGCGAGGGGATACCAGGCCTTTCTTGCTAGGAAATTATTTCCACATGTTCCCATCGTACGGGGCTTCTGAACTTGGGATAATCCGAACATCAGATCAACATTTTAAGAATCTGAACTTGGGAACTATCATTGATTTTGAAATATGGGGATAGGGAAAGGTCCACAGCCGAGCAGCTGCGAGCTATGCCAAGACACGAACAGGCTCCCGGCAGAGCAGCCCTGGTTGCTGGGGTGCTCAGGAGGCCCCTGCCATGCTGCCGGGGTGGGGACCCCACGGGGCAAGAGACAGGCTCACCCTCCACCGTGCGTCAGGAAAGGACAGGTTCCTTCACACGTGCACATCTTCATCCTGGGGGTTTGGGGTTTCTTCTCAACTCCGCCAATTATTTTAAACATAAAACAAGGCCGTTTTTAGCAAACCAAACGGGTCTCGGCTGAAACCCCAACAAGCAACAGCACTGAGGAGCAATTTCCTGCCTGCCTGGCTCCATCATGAACAGAGAAGACAAACCTCGGGGCGCGCTCTGCTCCCGAGCAGTGGGACAGGGCACTCCTCGACGTCTTTCATTGTCTACTCTGTTTTCTCCTCTATAATAGGATCTTTTTGTTGAATTTAGAATTGATTCTAAGTATTAGGGTAGCTTTAAATTTCATGGAAAACTCACATGCATAAAAAGGATATAAAGTTAAGTCTTTCGTGTTTAAAATCATACTCTCAGAGCCACCAAGGGTGGGTGTGGGCAGTTCAACGTGAAGACTTCCAGCTCAGACGGTGGAAGCACCAGCTGGTCCAAGAACTCGTTGGCCGCTATCAAGAACTCATTCTGCATTCACGGGCACCCTGCCAAGCTCCAGGAGGAGTGAACTCCTAGGTCTGAGCTGCTGCCCTCCGGCTGGGGCTTTTGTCTTTTATGAACTACCGTGAGTTTTGTGAACTGCCCGCACTCGCCGTCAACACTCCTAGAACTACTCAGACTTTGGGGAAACGGGACACCATTGTCATGAACTTGTCTCAAAGAAGGGCTAGAGGGGCCAGGGGGCTGTGAGAACAGAAGGCGGGCGAGGGGACTCTCGTTACTCGACCATCATGTTGAGGATGATCTCGCAGGTCATGTCTTCACCCAGGGCCCTGCCGCCGGCTGCTGTTTCTTCATGGGGGACAGGAGCCGCCTGGCCCGGGAGCGGGGTCCCGCTGGTAACGGAGGCCTCTGCTGCAGCAGCCTCTGGGAGGACAGGGGAGTGGGCGTGTTAGGGACGTCTTCCAACCCACAGGCATCTCCTAACTCACCCTGGTGCCAGCCCTCTGCCTGAGCCACAGTCCCTTAAGCTCAGAACGGTCACTGCAGGAGTGGGCAGCGGCCTCCCCGTGAGATGCCCGTCTCCAGATAGGGGCACATGTGGGCATCACAGGGGGCCGGGAATAAATGGCTGCTGGCCAGAGACGCTGCTATACAGGATGTGGCTCCAGAGACCAGTCCTGCCCCCTGCCTGCCCGTCTTACTGCAGAGCCCACAGCAGGACAAGGCCACAGCAAAGAGCCAACTGCTGGTGGGCACATGTCCCTGGAAGCCAAGGACACCAAGGAGCCCGTCGGAGCCCTGCTAGGAACAGGCCACCACCTGCTCACAGAGCTCCCTGCAGTGCAGAGGGACAGTGGTGGCCGCAGGCCACAGGCCCCAGCCAGCCACTCCCCAGCGGCTGGGCCAGGAGCCACGAATCCACACCAACAGCGTGTATGGCGGCAGCCTGAGGCTGCTGGAGGTGTTTCTGCCCCGGCATCGTGGGGTCGGGGAGGGCAGACATGCCATGAGTGTGCCGTGGGCCACAGCGAGAGCTGTCTCGAGAGTCCAGGTCACCAAGACCTGAAGTCAGGTGACATCGCGCTTCTTGCTACCATGAGCCAGGTCCCTTGTCTAAGTCCACACGTTGCTTTTAACAGTTGTCCCCTAACACAGAAGAGCCCCTCCTCAGCCACAGTCAGAGCTTCCCGTCCCCGCCCTCCTGGAGTGGACCTTCAGGCATGAGCACTGCCGGGTGCCCCTTTCCTGACCTGGACTGTGTGACTCCAAAGATGAGTGTGGGGGGGGACAGGTCCCTCTGTCCAGCTGGGCCCAGCTCCCCCTGGCGTCGGTGTCCAGGAAGCAGGTCTGAGCTCAGCTCCGCACCAAAGAGGGCCCCTCCCCAGAGTCACCAGCTCACCTGCCAACGCTGCTGCTCTGTCCGACTCTTCTAAACAGCAAAAATGTCACCAACTTTGAAAAGGCAACCAAGCCATTCAGAATTTCAGTGAGGGTTACTCTAGTTCACACAGATTTCTGCCCAAGGTTTTCAAGGGCTTAACAGATGACTGTTTCTTCTTTTGGGTACCATGTATTGACCCAGGGGCGCTTCACCACTGGGCCACATTCCCAGCCCTTTTAAAAAAATTTAAATTCAGAGACAGGGCCTTGCTAAGTTGCTGAGGCTGGTTCTGAACTCGTGATCCTCCTGCCTCAGCCTCCTGAGCTGTGGGGATTACAGGTGTGCACCACTGCGCCTCGGGATTTCACAGATAACTTTTAAAGGACATACTACATTACACTTGCAGAGGGAGAACTGCGGAGGAGCTGCTAGAGACCTGATTGGCAGGAAGCCGTGTATTTCTACGGCATTTTAGGACGGGTCCCAAACTGCAGCTCAGGGTGGGTGATGGGCCGCTCGCTCTGCCCTGGAGGACTGTGAGTCGGATTTCAGCCTCCTCCCAGCAGGGGCCAGGTTGTGGGTCACTCTCCTACCAAGCAGGTGGAGAAAGAGGGGACGCCAGCTGGAGGCCCCGGGCAGTGCTACAGGAACAGATTGGACACGCTGCCCTGGAGGGGACCAGGGTCCACGTGGGAGCAGACGCTCCGCACAGAGTCACACCAACGCAGGATGGTCCTGGGCTCCTGGGGACAAGGCTGGCCCTGCCCAGCGGGGAAGACCTCAGGACCTGCCCAAGCGTAGCAGCCACAGGACCCGAGCGAGGAGGGCAGCCACTGCATGGGCAGCAAAGGGTGATGGCCACGAGGGCCTGATCTTCACAGCCCTGGGGACCTCTGGCCAGAGCAGAAGCAGGGGGCCAAGGAGGGGCTGGGATGGGGTCGGGATGGGGCCTCGTGAGCACATTTGGAAGGTCTCCAGGTGGCTCAGCAGGGACACCAAGAGGCCATGTCTTGGGTCAGGTGGAGACATATGGTCAGGGCTCTCGGGAGCTCAAATCCCAGGCCAGGTGCCTGGAGCTGTCACACGAGGATCGGGTGGCACGCCCAGGTGCACATGAGTGGGTGTTGGGGTGAGCAGCCTGCTGGTGGGGTGCTGTTCCGCTCTGAGCACCGAGGAGAGCACCTGCACCTGGTCCAGCGGCAGGGCGCTCCTGCAGGACACCGGGGCCTTCCGCCATGTGACATTCAACACCATCGCTGGTATGGAGACATCTCCAGGCCAGGCCAGGTCTGCTGCTGCTCACCCTTTCCTTCTGTTCTGACCCTGCGAGCACCGTGGGCAGCCCCGTGCCCTGGGCCCAAGGGGGAAGCCCCCAAAGCTGGCAGGTGACGACAGGAAGTCCTCTGGGAATGGGGAGACACAGGATGCTGAGGAGCAGCCACCCGGCCCACCTGCCTGAGAAGAGGCCAGGAGCCCCTGCCCCTGCAGGGGGAGGGAGTCTGGGCTGGGGCCACTGGACATCCACAGCCAGGCTGTGCTGCAGGACCTCAGAGGGGGACCCCGGGGCCCAGCTGCAGCTTGCTTCCTGGACCGGGCAGGCTGGGCACCCACTCCTTCCTGCCTCAGTTCTGTCCCACGTGGGAGGGCAGATCCGTGTAGGGCCGCGGTCAGCAGGAAGGAGACTCGTGCAAGCCCTTGGTGGATGTGTGAATTCCAGAAGGGACAATGCTCCAGGGGGCAGAGGAGCCACTCTGGGGAGTGCCTAGGAGGCTGGCCAGGGTGCTCCACTGGGGCCCCTCTGTCTGCCAGGACCCCGCCCGGCAGGACCTGGATTCTAGGCATGGAGCAGGTGGCTGTGGAGTTCTGCAGGTGGGCAAGAGGTGGGCGAGGGCGGGGAGCTCCGTGGGCTGCTCTGAGGGGCCCAGAACCCACCCTGCACAAAGCCCGGAAGGGTAAGGACTGCGCACACCTGTTCAGCAGCAGTCTCCGTAAACAGTGGATAAATGTTTACAAGTATATCCCAAGTAGCGTGAGGGGCATACTTATGCTGAACAATGAGTCACAGCTCATCTGCAGTTTGAGTTGCCTGGGCACCAGCTATGTGATCCCGCAGCTCTGAAGGGAGGAAGGGTGGCGCCACCCCATGGGGACACCCACCAGTCAGGGATGGGGGCTGGAGTCACAATGCAGGACGTTTAGAGGGGAGTGTCTGGGGGTAAGGCCGCCTGCTCCGGGTCCTCTTTTCTGCTCTAAGGTTCAACCAGGAAAGGCGTGCAGAGGGGGGCAGCCACCCGCACAGGGGCCAGTCCAGCCTGTGACTCCCCTCACCTGGACAAAGGGCAGGAGGAGGGTGCGGAGCCCCAGATGAGGCCATGCTGGGCTTGCCCACAGACCTTCCGTCTGAAGACAAGTGTCTTTACAGGACGAGACACAGGCACAGAGGGCAGAAGGCCACCTGAGGAGGAGGCCACCGGCCAGGGGATGCTGGCAGCCACCAGAGGCCGCAGAGGCAGGAGAGACTCTTGTCTGCAGCCCTGAGGGACACGCCTGTGTGGGGCCTCTGGCCTCTGCAGCTGGGCACCATCCTCGGCCACTCTGAGCTCATTTATAACAGGAGCCCCAGGACAGCTCTGGCGGGCACAGGTGACAGTGCTACGACCAGAGTCTCTGGGGTACTGAGGGTCAGTGCGGCTGTCCTTCAGCCTCACAGACAAGTTCAGAAGGGCCCTGGTGACTGTGCTGCTGCCGGGGCTCTGGCACACCGGGCCCTTCTACCCCCCCCCAACCCCTCAGCAGAACCAGGGCGCCCTCCATGTGCCGCCATCAGAACCTGCCCACCGTGGCCAGAGGCAGCAGCCAGGAGCCCTCCACCTGAGGAGTGGACAGGCTGTTTCTAGCCATGTCCCCTGCAGTGACCCTCAGTTCAGAGAGGTCTACGCAAAAATCGCCATCCCACGGAAGACGAGTTTGTATAAAGGAGGTACCGTCATCCTTTCCTGCTTCCTTGGGGACTGTCGGCCGCCTCTTCCTCATCCTTCTTCCTTTCCCGGAGGTGGCCGTCCTCTCCTGGCCCGAGTCACACTTCCCTGCGTGTCTGTGCATGTTGCTCTGCAGGAGAGACGAAGGCACCGTGAGGTCGCGTCCCCGGCTGCACTTAAACACCAGCTGGAGGACGAGCCTCGGCAAGTCAGCAGGCAACGGGCGCCCTCACGACCCTGGACAGGAAAGACGACGTTCTCACAGTGACCCTTCCTGCTGAGCCGGTCTGGCCGAGCTCGCTGGCCTAGATTCTTTTTATGACAGGAGTCGGCGAGACGGCAGCATTTGCTCTCCTGGAAGCCGCCCCTCTCTAAGGTGAGGACTGATAACCACAGATTCCCATCGATTTTACAGAACTGGGGGCCGGGCTGTCCTGCCAGCTTCTCTCCTGGACCTACTGGGCACGAGGACACAGGTGGCTACTGATGAAAGTGTACCTGACAGTCAAAATTGGAAACAAAGTCAAGTATTGCCCGGTCAAGCCCGAGAGCGGCACATTCTTAGTTAATGAGCACAGGGGATGACTTAAAATCAGCTAGAAAATCGTCACTATTTCTAAAGTTCACATGCAAACGTGCAAGCTGGTGGTCTCGAATTTGCTGATCACACGAAACACCCCACCTTGCCACTGCCCCAACGTGGACCTGCTGCCAGAAGCGTCCTGCTCTATGGCAGGAGAGCACACTAAGAGGAGGCCTGGGAGGTCCCTCCGGCTCCTCCTGGTTGGGCTCGGCCAGTGGGGTTGGCACACTCTGACCAGAGGGCCCATCTGCCCCGCCACCTGTTTCTATCAGAGTGCAGCTTTGTCCATCACTCCCTGCCCACGGTGGCAGTGGTGGTGGTGGCCAGTGTGACGCTGTGGCAGGCCGTTCCCTGGTTGATAAGGTGCTCACGAGCGCTCCGCCTTTTGGGAGGCCAAAGATTCTTTGAAAATGAGACAAAAGCAAAGGTGCTTTCCCCGCAAGGCCCCTGGACCCGCATGCGACCTCCTGAGACGCGGGGCCGGGCGGCGGCTCGGCACCCACGGCTCAGCCAGCTCTGAGCAGCAGCTGGGGGGACGCTCTCAGCCTCGCCCGAGGAGTGGGGGTCGGGCTCAGACCTGTGCCTGAGAAAGCACTTGACCCAGCCAGGAGCCACCGGCATCCACTGGGCCAGGGTCCTCACGGGGGGGGGGGGGACGGTCTGGGACCTTCTGGCCTCCCGACACCATCACTGTGACTGTGTCGGTGAACAGAAGTCTGTGAATGATTTAATTGTAAGAGGAATGTTCCCAGATACATTCCTCTTACAATTAACAGCTTTGCAGAGATAGAATCCACAGGCCGAGGGACTTGTCCACTTAGAACGCAAACGCTGTGGTTTGCTCACAGAGGCCACCGCAGCCGACTTCAGGGCCTCTCACCACCCCCAGGAAGCCCCGCACCCACGCGGCCCCTCAGCGTCCAGTGGCCACAGGTCTACTTTCTGCGTCTGTGGATTTGCCCCCCCAGACAATTCACCCGGAGGACCGTGCCCCAGCGGCTCCAGCCAGGCTTCTGTCAGGGCTCCACGCCATAGCAGTACCCACCCTCCGCTCTGGCCCTAGTTGAGGACAGGCGACCTCATCCAGCACAGCAGCTTTGGCTGCTGGACACTTGAGGGGATTCCACTTAAGGCCATGAACTCGGGCCCTCGGGGGCTGTCAGTTCTCTTGGGCACTGCATCAGGTGGTGACTGTGTGTGTCACTGGCGAGGACCTGCCCCTGACCGGAGTGGCTCCCCCATGCTGCAACCCACCGGCCACACAGGAGGGTCCTGTCCCCCACCTTCACCCACCGCGTCCCTGCCGCCTGGCTGAGGGCCTCCCCTGGGTGGCCCTGGTGGCTTCTCACTGGGCTCGGACTTTCCCTGATGCTTTCCGCGTGTCTACGGGCGACCTGCGTGGCTCCTCTGCAAAAACGCCTGTTCAGACACTTTGAATTTGGGTTCTGCCTGTTTTTAGCCAGGTATCTGTCTCCTCGAGCTGGAGGAGTTCTCCAGATATTCTAGATACAAGTCCCGACGAGCCTCCTGCATGGAAGACAGACACTGTCTGACGCCATGTTCCCTGGGACCATGTGGCTGATGCCCCTTTCCTGCCGTCCCGCTCACACCTGGGGCACCCGGGGCCATTCTGCTCTTGAGAATGCTGCTCTCGGGCACTTGGTGTGGGCGATGCCACCTGTACCACCACCACTACTTTCATTTGAAATCCTACACAAACAGGGTTGAGGTTCCAGAACTATCCACTGCACTGCTCAGAAAAACACAGCTACATGGCTATTTTCACAGAAAAGACAGAGTATCCCTATAAAACCGTCAAATACAGATAGCCGAGAGCCCACCAAACCTGGGCCGGAGCACGTGTCCTCCAGGGACCTCGCTGGCCACCTGTGCTGGTTTTAAAACCCTGCCCACTCGCCCACAGTCCTGTGCTCACAGAGGACTGTGCACCCCTCGGGGGCTGCTGCACTCAGTGACTCATTTCTGATGAAGGGACTCATATCACCCGAGACCAGGCGGTGACAGGTACTGGCCTCCCTCCTGTTCCCCCACGTGCCCTGGGCAGGGAGGACGCAGTGGCCCTAAGCAGCTGAGGCCGGCAGCAGGGGGAGCCGACCCACCTGCCGGCAGCCTCAGGCGACCCAGAGCCAGACCCAGCAGAGGAGCCTGTCCCCAGTGACTGACCCACAGAACCCAAGATGACGAACATTCGCCGTCTTAAGCCCCAAGTTCTGGGGTGACTTGTTATGAAGAAATGGACGCACACAGCACCGGAGGGAACCACAGGAAGCGCAAGTCTGTCTCCCAGCAGGACACCCGGCGCGCTCCACAGCACCTGAGAAATGCCCAGAGCCACATCCCTCTGTGAGGCGGCCTCAATCTAGTTCTCAGGGATAGAGGCCCTTTCGGGAGTCTGAGAACTCCCCCAAACCACCAGCTAGGCGTGGTGCCAGGGACTGCCTGCTTTGGGGGAAGGGGACCGCCTGTTGGTGAGATCTGACCTCCCAAGGTGACAGAGGCTGCGGGGTCCAGGCCTGGCTGGCAGTGGACACCAGCCTGAGCCTGCGTCTCCCCGGGCTCAGGGCGCTGCGAGCTTACCCAGCGGGAGAAGCCCTTGCCGCACTTGGGGCACTTGTGCACCGTGGGGATGAAACCCGAGTCGTGGTACTTCCGGAAGTGGACGTTGAGAAGCTGCTTCTGCCGGAAGCGCTTGTCGCAGGAAAGGCACTCGAAGGGCTTCTCCCCCGTGTGGGTGCGGACGTGGACGGTCATGTGGCGCTCCTAGGGCAAGGAGGAGCAGGGCTCAGCTGGTGAAAGGCCTCCCCCTACCACCAGCCCTGCTTCCCCACTCCCAGCAGAAGGGCCACCAAACCAGCAAGACTGCTGGCACGCTGTGGGCACAGTGCCACCATCCCGCCCCGCCACGGGGTCGGTGCTCTAGTCATCTCTGTGTGGGCTCCGCGTCCACCCTGGGGGTGAGTGGTGAGATGATGACCCCACGTGCACTGGGATCCACAGAGTCCCCTGTAGTGACAGCACTGCAGATCCAGGTTCCCAGGCAGTGGACCTGCGGCATGCGAAGTACCGTGTGTCTGAACCCCTGTCCACCTACTGCCCAACAGTGCCCCTGCTAGACCCTGCAGAGCTCGACCGCAGGTCTTCACGCTGGTCTTAAAGCATGACGGTGGGAATAACTGTCCTTAGTGAAGAAAGAATGAGCTGTTTCAAAAATAAAACCACAGAAGGGACTTGGGAGACAGGCACAAGTCATGCCAAGCACATCCCGTTGGTATCACAGTGGCACACGCCTGTGATCACGGCAGCTCGGGAGGCTGAGGCAGAGGGGATTTTGAAAAGCAAAAATAAAATCAATTCACTAAAAAATAACAAACCAACTACTCGTTAACATATTTCTGTAGAAATATATATTTCTCAAAGCAAAACAAAAATAGTACTAATGTCTGTCTAACAGTCTAGGTTGCTCACTGCAATACTTGGGACAATCAGAAATGCAAAACTATTCATGGTTTATCTGAAATTCAAATTTAACTGTCTGGTGTTTTTATTTTCTGAATCTGACAATCTTCCAAAGAATTTAGGTGGAATCCTATCCCTGATTCTACCCTGATGTGTGTGGAAGTAACTGAGGAAATCACAGATATGTAGTCAGAAAAGGAAGCAGAATTTTAATAGGTTTTTTCTTCCAAATAAGTGTGGATATTGCTCTTTGATATTATGCCCAAAATCAATAAATGGTGTTTCCTAGCTGGGCACGGTGGCACACGCCTGTGATCCCAGTGGCTGGGGAGGCTGAGACAGGAGGATCGAAAGTTCAAAGCCAGCCTCAGCAAGCTGGCGAGATCCTAAGCAACTCAGAGAGACCCTGTCTCTAAATAAAATACAAGATAGGGCTGGGGATGTGGCTCAGTGGTCGAGTGCCCCTGAGTTCAATCCCTGGTAGCCCCCCACCCCCCAAAAAATGTTGTTTCTTCACGTTCAGTTGCAGTGGAACCTAAAACTGTGCCTGACAACTTTCTGTCCCTTTGGTCTACATTGTGCTCTGGATCTTCTGTCCATGCATGATTCTGTTAATACCTTGGACTGGTCACTTGGAAAGTATCAGTGTACTGTAAAGTTGACACATTTCATTGCAAGATTAAAAGAACAAAATCAAGTGCATTTTCTCAGGTCACCCTGATCCTACAGACAGAGCCTCCGAGGCCCAGCAGGCTGCGCAGCTCACCGTGGTAAGCACACCCTCCAGACACGGCTTGTCTTTCTAGAGGTGAAATTCCACCACTGGTCACACGCTCCCCTTCAAGGGACAGGTAAGTGCCTCCAATTGCATGCAGAGTTCATCCACCACCTGCTCTTCCAGGTGGGAGCCAAGGTCATGGGGAGGTGGCCAGGGCAGCTGGCGGCTCCTGCCACCCCCGCGGGCTCTTCCCGCAGTGCTCTGTGGGAGGGGTGCTGTGCGACTCCCCCCTTGGCCCGCGACACGGAGCACCGCGTTCGGGCTCAAGCTCTGCTTGTTCATGACTTCTGCCACATCCCGAGGACGTGCCACATTTGCTGCTGGTGCCCCGAGGCTACCACAGTGACCCACAGGCCCGTGCGGTCACTGCTCTGGGCCAGGCACCACCACGGCCCTGGCACCTAGTGCCAAGGCCACACAGCACAAAGGGATGTGTTGGCATTCTTATGACAGTGGCTTGGCTGGGGTAGGCCCCTGACAGGTCCCAGGGGCCTCGGGCTGCTGCTTGACACTGGCTTCTGGCCACTCTGGATGTGCCAGGCTCCTTCAGCAGTTTCCCAGAGAGGGAAGCTGGCTCCGCCCTCCTCCCGGGCCCCGCCGCGCCACCTCCCTGTCCCCCAGGGGCACCAGCGCGGTACCTGTTTGCAGGCGTAGCTGCAGTGCTGGCACTTGAACCTCTTCTCGTTCCTGTGGGTCTTCTGGTGCTGAATGAGGGCGTAGCGCTCGTGGAACCCGGCGGAGCAGTAGCGGCACCTCATCTCCGTGGCCTTGTAGGTGTGCAGGTTGCGCAAGTGCACACCTGAAAGAGTGGCGGACACAGCCGCCCCGGACTGTCACCTCCTGTCAGGTGCTGACCTCTGGCTTCCCTGGTGGGGCGGGTGGACGGTCTTGTGCACTGGAGGGTGTTCAGCAGCCTCCCTGCCTCCACCTGCCAGACTCCAGCAGCCTCCCGCCTCCACTGTGACAGCGCAAATGCCTCCAGATAGTGCCCCACGTCCCTGTGTGCCCTGTTCCCAGCTGAGAGCCGCTGCTGTCAAGGAGCAGCCACGGGACCTTCATCTAACTCCCTCCAGTGTGGGTTAGGGTCCCAGGAGGCTGGTCCTGCCGGAGCCAGCGTGTCCCCTTAACTGAGCTCCTGAGAACTGACCCATGGTGGGGGGCAGTCTCAGGATAACTAAGGCTCGCACACGAAGACAGCCCCTCCACGCTCGGACTCAACAGTCCTGCGGAGAGTCAGGCCCTGTCTTCCTCACTTCAAAGTGACCTGGGGCACACACACTGTCTGGCCACGCTCCAGAGCAATCTCTGCTCGACTGAGTCGCAGGGTGGCGTTTCTGTCACCGTGGGAAAGGCTGAACCAGAGCAGACAGCTGTGGCGGAGGGCCACCCTGCGAGGTCCGACCCGGACATCTCCAGAGTGGTTCTCATGGTGGATGGAGCCTCCTGGGGTACATGGGACGTGTCACCCACAGGCATGTGACATAACCGTGCCTCTCTCAGCAACGGGCTCGTGATCCTGGGCTCCTACCAAGTCCCACTGGGCTGTGTTTGGGGTGAGTCGAGATCGACAGAATGTTCCAGATGAAAAACAAAAGATCTGCCAAACACTTCTACTGTTTTTGGGGGGAACTATTTCAAAACATTTTATCTCACCTCTAGAATTCCTCAGAGCAAACTGCGGAATTTTTATTTTTGCCAATACATTTTGAGCGTCATCACGTCATGGATTTGGGAAAGAGAAAAAAGGCCACGGGAAGGGAGGCCAAGGAGCCAGGGACAGGCTCTCGGTCTCCTCTCCCACCCAGTCCCCAGGCTGAATCCCTGGTGTGCAGTCCCCCAGTGTCCCTCCTGTCCTGTGGTGTCCCAGAAGCTCAGAGAGGAGTGTGGCCTTTGTGTCAGAGTCGCCCTAGTGACGTGATTCCCCTGAAGGGAGCCTTCGGTGCCCTTGGGCCCCGGCTGGCCCCCAACTTGGGGAGAGAACACCCAGGGTCAGGGGACTCTGGGGCAGGCCGCTCTAGGTCTCTGAGCCACAGTGTCTTCCTCCCTAAGAGCAGGTCAACGTGGACTAAAGTATCCCTTGAGACCCTGGTTTGGGGCCCACCGCATGTGGACAGGCCCAGCACAGAAACCTGCCGAGACCGCACTTGAGGAACCTGCCACCAGATGGCACCGCAAGACCTCTGGAAAAAAACTGGTCCCTGGACAAGAGCAGCCGGGCAGGCTCCAGCCGGGCTCTGCCTTTGCCCGCTGTGCCCAGAGGGAGCCGCCAGTGCCATGCTGGGAGGGAGGTCAGACACTCACGCAGGTCGCTCTTCCGCGCGATGATGGTGGCACAGTGGGGACACTGGTACTTGGGCACGTTCTCGCTGTGCTTCTGCAGCACGTGGATCTTCATGGTCCCGCTCTGGGTGAACCGGGCGTGACAGACGTGGCACTCGTAGGGCTTCTCACCTATGACAGGGACGGAACCACCCCCTGGAGCGCGGCTCACCCCTCTAAAGGACGCCTGGTGCCTGCAGCTTCCCCACCAACCCCTTTCTCACAGGTGTGAGCCCCTAAATCAAGCCAGACAGCGTCCACTGGGCCCAGCTGTGTCCATGTGGCCCAGACCTGGAGGCTACTGGCCAGCTCAGGTGGGCGCACGGCTGTCATCCTCAGGGTCATAAAAGGCACAGAGAAGAACACCCACATTATTCAGAAAACTCAACAGCGTGTCCACCGCGGGGCCGGCACACCTGTTATATGTTTGGCCTTAAAGCTGAAGGATGGGTTAAGGGGTGGACTTTGAGGCACCTGAACAAATGCTAGGGGAACTTGCCACAGTGGGCACAGTGGACGCTTCTGTGCCTCCCCTTCAACGCTCAACACAGATCACAAGCCCGGTGGCCACAGAAATCCACGTTCTAAAGAAGCCCGGACGCGGCCACGGGGCGGGCCTCACCTGAGTGTGTGCGCATGTGGCGCTTCAGCTTGTAGGAGTCCTTGCTGGCGTAGCTGCACAGGCGGCACTGGAAGGGGCGCTCCCCCGTGTGCGAGCGGATGTGGCGCTTCAGCTTGCTGGCCTGGAGCAGAGGGAAGGGCTCTGAGAAACGGGAGCTCAGCCAGCCAGCGCACAGCAGAGACCTCAGGGAACCAGGCCTTAGCACCAGAGCCCACGTCCCCCAAAATATCAAACAGACGTTGCCTTTGGCATTTGGTTGTGGGCACTTTCCATTCGAGGTGTGAGACCTTTGGGGACAGACAATTGGAGGCACTTTGCTTTTCAACCTCACTCTACAAAGAGACACTGGGAACCTCGCCGATCAGTGCCACGTGGGTTTATTTCCAAGGCCACAGATGCTCACAGCAGCACAAGTGTAGGGATGTGTGTTACTGGTTTCTTTTTTAAGAAAATAAATCAGAACTTGATGAATTAGTTAAATAGTGAACACGAAACCCCTCATTTGGTCATTTCTGGCCCGCCTGCTTTCCCTCCTTCTAGAACTGTTCTTATGCTGTGTTCCTTGTGTGTTCTGCAGGAGACAGAGGGTGGTTACCCACAAGGCCCACAGCATCCTGCTTATCATCACCTAGGGCTACACTCAGTTTGCTTCCCAGGAAAGTGAAAGGTATGCACAGGCCAGGAGAACCTTCAAGAACAGGGGAAGTGTAGGATGGAAAACGAACCAAACTGAACGACTTAGCTTAATTATCCAGGAGAAGAGTGGATGTCTCTGAGCGTTTGAGAAAGCAAAGCAAAAATAATTTAAAAACTCACAGCATGAAGGTTTGAGTCAGATAAGTGGACTGACTGGTCAAGGAAGGCTGTGCGCAATGTCTCTAAATGACTTTTTAAGGTAGGATGGGCCAGGGGACTTCAAAGGCCTTCCAAAACAGTGCATCCCTCACACCCAGCTGGCCAGTGTGCACAGGGATGGAGCCTCCCCACCCTAATGCAGACCAGCAGGCACCATCTGGAAAGGGCTCCGAGGAGCAGAGAGCAGCAGCAGCCCGGTGGCCAGGCAGCATGGAGGCTCTAGAGCTGGAAGCTCATGCCCAGAACCCGCAGGACAATAAGACTCCATCCCCAGCTCAGGGTCCTCCGGCACTTCTGTGCTTTGAAACCTCCCTCGTTCTGTGTCTGCGTCCCATGTCACAATCTTTAACTCACATGAGAGCGAGTCTTTAGAGACAGCAAAAGCAGGCAAAAATGCCTGGAATCAGTTCCCTCCCTTGTGAAACACTCTTGCCCCATGACTGGATCTCCACACTAGCTGTCCCCTTTAGCTCAGTTCCAACTGACCAGGCCCAGCCAGGACCCAGCATGCTCCTGAACAGAGCGGGTCCCAAAATTTAACTGACTTTGAAAAGTAAATGCTGTTGCATCTGCTAAACCTGCTGTAGGTCTCTATAAAACTGCCTCCTTGAATGACCTTGAAAATAACAGGTTTGGAAAGGGCGCTCCCTCTGTAATTAAGAGTGGAAAAGGCTGTGATTACATCTTCCAGCACATTGCTTTGCATCTGAGGCAGGGACACTGAGGTCAGCTCAAAAACTTCAGCAAAAATTCAGATGGGGTGGGTCTTAGTCCAGTGGGGGAGCAAGCACGGGCCCAGCATGTGCAAGGCCCTGGGCTTAATCCCCCAGAACTGCCAAAAAAAAAAAAAAAATTAGATTGGATCTGTGTTTTATGTTAGAGCAAATACATTTCAATTTTGTTGCACCGAGAATGACATATTAGGTAGACCTTTCCAGCAAATTCAAGAATAATTTCTTGACCACAGTAATTTCATTTGTGATTTGTATAACTTCAAGTATTATTTTCACTGATGAGTAATCAAAGAGGGAATGAAATCCAATTCTCTGTGTTGTGTTTAGAAAACAGAGTGCGTAGTACTCGCTGCATGAATTTGAAGCAAGCCCCGTCTTCAGGAAAACCTCTCTTGGGCTGGGTCCTCCCAGTGGCCCCGGGGTTGGCGCTGGCCGAGGCAGTGGGTGGGAGGGGACCTACCTCCACGCTGGCGTATTTGCATAAGGAGCAGCTGAAGGGCTTCTCGTGGGTGTGTCTGTAGCGCCTGTGCCGGACGAGCTCCCCACTGGTCACAAAGGCCATGTCGCAGTCCCCACACTTGTAGGGCCTGGTTCCTACAAAATCACAGGGTTCACACCTTAACAAGATGCAACCACGAAATGTCCCAGGATTTTATAACTTCTAAATTACACTCATACTCCAAATGCTTCAAAAATTAAGGAGGAGCTCTTTAGGCTATAAATATCACAGACGCCTGTGGGAGAAATCTTGGTAACAGTCAGTGCTTTTAACTTAAGTGCAGAACAACCGGAACCAGCAGAACTGAAGTACAAAACAACCCGGGACCGTAGCCCAGGACGCTGGGAGGACACTGCAGGACGGCAGGTGGTAGGAGCCCTGCGCACACTGCACCTCGGACACAGCTATGGAAGGTTTAATGCACAAGTTAGAGATGAACTAACGACGGCTGAGACCAACAATAACTAATAATAAAATAGAGTTATAAGAACACACTGGGATAAAAGTTACTTGAAACCTATGAACTGTTTATTTCTGGAATGTTCCATTTAGCAGTCTGGACTGAAGGTGACCATAGGGCACTGAAGCCACAGAGAGTGAAGGAGGGGAGGAGAGGCCCCTTCTCCTTCTGCATGAGCCTTGGGCCTGCCCCAGGGACAGCCCCGGGGCCACTGCACCTGTGTGGGTGTTGACGTGGTTCCGCAGCAGAGTGACGGTGCGGAATGCCTTCAGGCAAAGGTGGCACATGTGAGGCTTCTCGCTGGTGTGGGTTTTCATGTGACGATTGAAACTCGAGACTCTAGAGGAGGTGAACACGCAGACGCTGCAGCGGAAGGTCCGGAAGGCCCGCTTGGCTGCTGTGGGGAGACAGAGAAAGCACATGGTCACCAGAGTCTTCCTTTAGCAGCCCCAGGGCTATTGAAACACATCAGAGCAGGCAGCAGTTTAGGAGCCAGCGGGAGCAGCTAGGGACGTGGTGCCCCTGGACTCACACTTGCAGTTACAAACCGCTGACGGCGTTTCAGTCCAAATGCATGATACCAGTACCAGAGAGAGCAACGCCAGCCTCATTCACAAAAATTACAATTATTTCATTTGAGCTGGCCAGTGGCTTCCCAAAGACTTGTCTTTACCTCCTTAATCTGGAATCACCCAGTGCAAGAGAGGCTACCTGGGGTGGTGTGGGAGGAGGACATTTTTTGAAAACATTCCTGAGCAACAGGCAGCAGGGATGAGATGTTTTGGGGACACAGGCTTTGAAGAGCTCCAACATGTCCCTGGGAATAAAGAAGGCCATGCACAGGCCTGGGGTTGTGGCTCAGTGGTAGAGCACTTCCTTCGCATGTACGAGGCCCTGGGTTCCAGCCTCAGCATCACATAAAAATAAATAAATAAATAAATAAATAAATAAAATAAAGGTTTTGCGTCCAACTACAACTAAAAAAATAAATATTTTGTTTTTAAAAAAGGTGGCCACACACATGCCCAGGGCTTATGCCTGACTGGAAAAGGCTCTCAGCACTCAGCCCTGGCTGACCTTGATGTTCTTGGGAAGCAGGAAGTGAAGGCTGAGGCAGAGCTGTCAATCACCTGGGTGAACACTGGGAAGGCCAGGCCCAGCACACACACGTTCTTCAGCAAGATCCAAACAGACTTCATTTTATTTTTTGGTTTCAGGTGTTGAAGGAAATCCTTGCCCAATCATTAGCAGAGGGTTGCAGCAGGCACACAAAGCAAAGAATAGACGTTTTACAAAGTTCAGAAAAATTACCAGCCCAGGAAATACAAGGAGAAGCAATCAACAGCCCTGTGGAGGGAAAGAATGTGATTTACAGCGTTGCCCCCTTAAGAAAGCATGCGTGGTTCTCAGCAAAGCAAGACAAGGTATGTCCAGAAACAGGGAAATACGATGATTCATAAGATAAAAAGCTGAAAAGAAACTGCACCCGAGGAAGTTCAGACACCAGACATACCAAAGACTTTGAGTCAATGATTTTAAGTATGTTCGAATACCTAAATAAATGGTGCATAAAGAGCTGAAAGAAACCATGAAAATAGTATCTCACCAAATTGAGAATATCAATAAAAAGAATAAACTTCCAGAAAAAAATAGAAATCGTAGAATGTAAAAATGCAATAACTGAAATGAAAAATACACTAGAGGGTCCCAATAGCAATTCCAAGCAGAAAGGAGAATGAATCAGTGAATCGGAAGAGAGGGCAAGAGAGATTACTGTTTGGAAAGAGAATAAAAAGAAAGAAAGTAAGCAGAGCCTGAGAGACCTGTGGGACATCCTCAATTGTACTAAGACATCCAGGAAGCGAGGGCAGAGGAAAAGTTTATTTGCAAAAATAACTGCAGAAAACTTCCCAAATGTGATGAGAAACTCTACACACTGAGGAGCTTGATGAACCACACCCAGGGTAAACTCAGAGAGATCCGCATCAAGACGCTGGAGTCAAACTGAAAGACAGAGGCAGTCTGGAAAGCAGAACCTGAGATGAGACTCCTCACCACATGGAGGTGGGACAAGATGAGCGGCTGACCACCACTGGAACCATGGAGGCTGGAAGGCAGTGGAACCAGTGGTCAGGAGCTGAAAAGAGAAACCAGCAATTCCACAGTGGGCAAAAGCACCCTTCAGCACCGAAGGAGACATTCAGACCCTCCCAGCTAGACAGAAGCTGAGCAAGTCTGCAACGGGCAGACTGTCCTATAAACACTGTTACGGAGACTCCACAGGCTGAACGGAAGGACACTGGATGTAACTCGAATCCGTGACAACACAGGCTCACTAGAAATGCCAACCTCTTACGTGTGACTCCTCTTTCTCCCTGTTGGTCTAAAACAGAACATAAAACAGTGTCATGTATCTGTGTTAATGGGCACACGATATATAAACGTTGTTCTGGGAAAATAACGATATGGACGAGTGGAAAGTAAAATTACCGAAGAATGATGTTTCTAAAAATGTACTGTTGAAAGGAAAGTGGCATTAACTTGAATTAGATGGCTATAAATTGAGATGTTAAATGCGATTCCAAGGACAACCAATGAAAATGAATCAAAAAACATGTTAAAATGAAGGCACAGTAGAAAATAGTTACTCAACATGAAGGAAAGTAGTCATAGAAGAACAAAAGGGAAAAATATGACAGTTCAAAAAAATTGAGCTGGGTACAATGGCACACGCCTGTAATCCTAGTGACTTGGGAGGCTGAGGCAGAAGGATCACAAGTTCAAAGCCAGCCTCAGCAACTTAGCGAGGCCTGAGGTAACTTAGCAAGACCCTGTCTCAATTTAAAACATAAAAAGGGCTGGGGGTGTGTGGCTTTGTGGTTAAGCACCCCTGGGTTAAATTCCTACTATCAAAAAAAAAAAAAAAAAAAAAAGAAAAAGAAAAAAAATTCCTTCCTTATAAGTAAGTAGATCAAATTCTCCAATTAAAAGGCAGATACTTGTAAAAAAGGACAAAAAACATGGTCCCACCACTTGCCTTCTGCACGAAACTTGTTTTATATTCAAAGGCACAACAAGGCTGACAGTAAATAAAGGGAAAGTGCACGGGCAGAGCCACCAAAGGAGGGCTGGGGTGGTGACACAGACATCAGACAATACTGACTGGTGTCAGTCAAAAATGACATCCCATAAGGTTAATAAAGACAGGACAGTTACAAATCACATGCACTTAGCTGAAACTAGAAACAGCTCATGATAGCTGGAGACTTCGACGCCACCCTTTAAACTACAGACAATGCAGATCAGCAAGGAAACGGAAGATTTCAGCAGCGCCGTAGCCAAGCAGGCATGACCGACAGCTACGCAACACCGCACAGCAGCAGCTCTGCGTCTCCCAGGCGGCTCTGGGCAGAGCAAACGGCAGGCTGCAATACAAGGCTGGATGAACTCTTTAAAAGGCAGAAATCTTACAGAGTACGCCCTCGAACCATAAGGGAATAGAATTAGAAACCCATATCAAGGGGAATTCATGAATATGTGGAAGTTCAGCAACACGCTCCTAAGGCCAATGGGTCAAAGAAGAAATCAGAGGAAGATCAAAAAATACTCTGCGATAAACAAAAAGGGAAATGGAAGAGACCAAGGCTCACAAGATGGACCTAAAGCAGGGATCGGAGGGAGAATTTCAGCGGTGAACACTTGACACTGTAAAAAAGAAAAGTTTAAAATCAGTAACATAACTGTATACCTTGAAAAACAAGAAAAAGAAGATAGATCTAAGCCCAAAGCTAGTAGAAGGAAATAATAAAGAGAGTGGTGAAACATTAAACAGAAAACAGAGAAAACCAACCAAAACTAAAGGTGTGTTTTTTGAAATCACCCTGACAAACCATTACCTAGACTCTGAACCAAGGAGGGGGAAACACTCAAATTAAAGTCAGGAAGGAGGAGGGGTTATTATTAGCAACCCTGCAGAGGTACACAGGAGCATGAGAACACTGTGGACAAACGGCATAACCCAGGCGAAGTGGGAACTTCTGAGGAGCACACAAATGGCCAGAACTGACCAAGGAGAAACAGAAAATCTGCACAGACATACAGCAGTAAAGGGATGGGGTCCAGCCAGGCTCAGTGGGCACACCCCCATCCCAGCGGTTCCAGAGCCTGGGGCAGGAGGATTACAAGTTCAAAGCCAGCTCTGGCAACTCAGCCAAACCTTTCTCAAAATAAAACATTTTTACAAAGGGCCAGGGAGGCATGCAGTTCAGTGGTAGAGCACCCCTGGGTTCAATCCCCAGCACTGCTGAAAAGAAACAAAGGAAAGAGGGAGAAAGAGAGAGAAGAGAGAGAGTCACAGATACTGACTTGGTCACAAGCTTCCCACAAAGACCACCCCAGGACAAGACCAGTGCGCTGATTAACTCTAGCGACTATCTGAACATTGACCCCACCCAGCCTCAAACTTCTCTCCCCAACTATCCCAACTATCCCCAGAGGCCAGCATCACTCTGATGGGAAAGCAGACAAAGGCATCCCAAGAAACCCACAAGAAACCCCTTCTAACTAAACGTCCAATACAACACTAGCACATCGCGTCAGCAATGGCGAGGACGGGGCGCCAGGCCAGGTGGGACCTGCCACAGGAACAGAGGACCGTTCAAGGTACAGATCACTCAGTACAGCACCCATGTTACAGGACCAAGGAGGCAACCACACATGGGCATCTCAGCAGTCTCACAGAACCCAACGCCCTTCTCTTGACAAAGTACTCAAGAGGCTTGAAACAGAAGGTGTATGGGTTGAACTGTAACCGCCCCCTGCCCCCAAATAGGTGCTTGTGAGCTTGTCCTTATTTGCAAATAGCATCTTTGCAAATGGAGCCAGGTTAAGATGAGGTTCTATTGGATGAAGGCAGGTCCTGATCCGATATGACTGGTGTCCTTCCAAGAAGAGGAAAGGAGACAGGAGGGTCCTGGAGAACTCCAGGGGTAGCGGGGGCAGAGACGGGCACGTGGCACTAACAAGCCAAGGACAGCCATGACTGCTGGCAGCCCTAGAGGCTGAGAGGCCTGGAACGTATGGTTCCACAGAGTCTTCCTGGGGAGCATGGTTTCCCAAAAACTAGATTTCAGACTCCTAGCCCAGCACTGTGGAAGATGACATTTCTATTGCTTTGAGCCACCTAGTTTGTGGTGCTTGGTTACAGCAGCCCTGGAAAACTAACATGGGAAGGAGCCCACTGAGAAATGAGCAATCCAGTCCCCGAAGACATACCAGGGGCAACAAGGGTGTGAGAAGCACTCGTCATCTGTCATTGGAGAAATGTCAATCACCCACAAGATGGCCATAACTTAAAAGCCACATGGGAAGTAAGTGTTAGAGGGGCTGAGGAGAGGCTAGAGCCCCACCACCCTGCTGAGGATGTAGATGGCTGCAGCTGCTGTGGAAGTGTGGAAGGGCCGCAAGAAGCCAAGCACAGGACATCTGCATGACCCAGCACCTCCACTCCTAAGGGTGCACCTCCAAATTGAAAACAGGTGTTCAAACCAAACCTTGGGTGTGAACGGTCACAGCAGCACCATTTGTACTAGTGAAAAGGTAGAAACAACCCATGTCCAGCAAAGGAGGACTGGAAGAACACAATGCGATGTGTTCGGCAACAGAACACTGTTTAGTCATTACAAGCTCACCAATGTAGGTGAGTTTCAACAACAGGATGCTAGGTGAAAGTGTACAGACCAGAAGGCCACGTGTGACGAGAGAGTGACCCCACTTGCATGAAATGTCCACACCCAGGCCAATCCAGGAGGACAAAAAGTGATCTGGGGTTTGCTAGGGGCCGAGGGCAGGAAGTGACTGGTGGACAGAGGTCTCTTTTGGGAGAGACAAAACCAGACAGCAGGGAAGGTTGCACAAAACTGTGAATATGTAAAACCCTGAAACCACCTAGAACTGGGGATTTCAGCAGGCCATCTCCTGAGCACATGCCTGAGAAAGGGCCACGAAGCTACAGGCTGCAGAATTGACCTCCTGCACAAGCCCAAGGCAAAAAACCTCACGGAACGGCTTCGGCCACATGTGAGAGCCACCGGTGGTGGCAGTGTGCCTGGACAGTCCTCTTCTTAACTGAGTCACCTCCCACTGGGCCACCTGTTTCCAGGAAGAGAACAATGCTGAGTGATGCCAGGTAGAACCCTGAAAATCTGAGCTGGTAGGATGAGGCACTGGGGGTGGGGGAGTCTTGACATAAATGAGCAGCATTTTTTGTTTGTTTAAGAAAGAAGCCAAACAAATTATTTTGAGGGTCCAATTCACCCTGGGGGGCCACTGAAATACAATGGTTTAATATGGCTTTTATAGAACTTGAAAGTCCCTCTTGAGGGCTGGCCCTATCTGCCTCTTGGGGCCCACCCAGCGCCTCTCCAACATAGAGCAGTCCACACCCACATACGATGTATACCTGCTGGACAGACGGGCAGCACAGAGCACTTTCTGCTGCTTAGGCCCGTGGTCCCCACCGCTGTGGCTTCTTAGTCCCTCCCCCTGGCCTCACAGTCTCCTGAAGGAGTCTGCTCAGCTCCAGGGCCTGTCGTTCTTGCTCCTCCTCAATCGGGGAAGGGCTCACCCCCCTGTCAAGGTCTTACTTGGCCCCCTTCTCAGACTCCACTAGGGCTGGAAACTACACAGCAGCGTCCGGAGCTCAGTCTCCTATTTATGGGGGCAATACTTTGCAGAACATTTTTACTGTGCTTTTAAAACTTGTGTGAAAAATGCAAAACACTTCTGCATTTGATTCACAATACAGAGCATTAGTTTAAAATTTTCCCCATTTCCTGACGTTTTGAAAGCAACTAAAAGTCAGCCACTTAAAACTTCAATTACCACTGCCTTCCCACAAAGAAAAAGCAGCCCGGTTTTTGCAGTCTCTTACGCAAGATGGACAGGCCTACCCTTTGTTTTTCTTTGATTTTTTATAGAGCTGGCTTTTTCGACATCTGCTTGACCAGATGCAGGTTTATCTTGCTGTTCTTCCACGTTTAAATTGGAAATTGTCAGAATAATTTCATCTTTTCCTTCGTCTCCTGGCCTTGCTTCCACAAGAAAGAATTGCTCTTCTGTGCTTTCAGTTGATCGGTTTTCCACCACCAGCTGCTCCTCTTCCTCACCTTTTTCAAGCTGATCAACAAAAAACGAGCATTCAAACAAAGGCAACACTATTAATTACAGTCCAATAAAATCTCTGCCTTGGACAAACCATAGAATATATGAAGAAAAGCAAAAATAAAAGATTATGCAGTGCAACCAAAATGCTTCAGCTGCAATAATTTATCGCTACGGTTTTTGCGGTGAAACAACTTTTTTTTTTTTTTTTAAACACGATGCACCTATAGTATTTGAGTTAGCATAACTTTAAAAACCCGAATAAAAAAAGAAACAAAGGTCTCCCACAATTTTCCTGGGAATTATTTTTTTACTGTGTTTAATCTTAAACTGCAAATTAGCTTGTCCGTTGGTAATATTGCACAAAGCCGAGTTTTATGATACAGTTTTATTTTCTTCTTTTGTGCACAGGGTTGGTTTAACAATTGTACCTTGGTCAATCCTGTGCTTTGGGCCCCGCTGGCCGCTAACTGGCGCTCTTCGCCGGTTGCGGACACGTTCTCCTCCAGCAGGTGGAACTGCATCACCTCCACCCCTTGCAGCGGGAACAGCTCTTCCTGGACGCTGATGGCCAGGCACTGCTGCGCACTCTGCTGGGGCTCCTCGCGGAGCCACAGCAGCGACGGCAGCCCGCTGTCGGCCTGCACCACCACCTGCACCTCCTCTGCTGGCTGTGCACTCAGCCAGCCCAGCTCCCGCATCTCCACGTCTTCAGAAGCCAAGTGCACGGTCTGCAGTGTCAGGATGTGCTTCTCGCTCGGAGCGGGCACCAGCGACAGCTCGCCCTCCAGGTGCTTGGCTTGCAGGCGCCTGCAGCTCCCCTCGGCCTGCAGCTCGCTGGTGCCTTGCGGGCTCCCAGATCTGCGCACCGTTTCTTCCTGCATATCCTGCTCTGGGACTTGGGCCGGCAGCACATCAGGCTTTTTGATTTTGGTAAACTGCGCGGAAGGGCCCGAGACCTCGGTGGAGGCCATGGTGCTGCTGCCTGATTGGGAAAGAAGCCAGCGGTCTGGAAGGGCACAAAGGGCTGGGCCTAGGGGCTTCAGGGGTGATGCTGCTCTGGCCCAAGAGGGTCAGACCACAGTGACCCTGCGTGGCTCCAGAGGGCTGCATGGGAGGGACCTTGGCCGCAGCAATGTTCTAGAACGCAGGGGGGCTGCTCGGGCAGGGTGGGGGTCGTGCGTTCTGCCCAGTGAGGCCTAGGTGGGATGCATGCCCTCTCCACCCCGCAGGCCTCCGCGTGCACCGCGCTGGCCCAACCCCTCAGGAGCAGGGAGCCTGCAGCCTGGTGACTCCTGACCCATCCCACAGGCCAGGTTTCCAGCGCCAGGGGCCCCCCTCCTCGCTTCCCTGGCACCCTCCGCCCTTGCCCTTCCCACCCTAAGGTACAGTCTGTGCTGGTAGAGGCTGCCTTGTGCCGCCCCTGGCCTCCCTCACCGCGGGAGGCGTGGCCTGGGGCCAGCCCGCCTGTCCAGGCCTCGTGCACCGCGTGCTGCAGCCTCCGCCGCCGCCACCACCTTGAGGGTGAACCCAGTGCGCAGGCGCCAGCGTCAAAGGGGCTATGAGAGGGGGCGGAGCCAGGGGCATGGGGAGCTGGGGGGATGGAGCGAGGGGGGGTGCCCCGGATAGAGGCAGGTAGGGCCGGGTGGGATGGAGAGTAGGGATGGAGGGAGGAGCTGGAGAGAGGTGAGAGATGGAGGAGAGGGAGGCGGAGGAGAGCCCTAAAGGTCACGCCGAGAGTGCTGGGGGGAGTGGATGATGGACGTGGAGGGGGCCCTGAAGGGGGCGCCAAGAGCCACGGGGGTGAGGAAGGGGGCTGAGTGGAGGAGGGCGGACCTTAAGAGTTCGTGAAACAGAAACAGGGTAGTGCAGCTGGACAGGGCAGGAGTGGCTGGAGGAGAGCCCTGGAGGAGGCTTCCCGAGCGGAGCTGGACAGGGTGTAGGAATGTGCGGGAAGGCGCCCAGGGGCGAACAGGAGGGCCCCGCTTTGCCGGCATCGGAGGAGGGACAGGGAAGTCCGTGAGAACTTGGGGGTGGGGAGGGAGGACCGCTAGAGGACGCGCAGACAGGCAGAGGGAGGCGTAGGTGTGCAGAGGTGAGGGGTCAGGGAGAGGAAGGGGAAAGGGAACCCTGGGTGGCACAGATATGGAGGCCAGCGCGACGGAGACACGACAGTGGAGAGGTGGGGAGCTGGGAGCCAAGGGAGCAAGACGACTGGGGCATGCGCAGCCCTAGGTCTTTCTGGCTCTTTTGATCTCATGCGATTCCAGAACTGTCTCATTCAAGCACGTGGGAGGTCCAGGGGAAACGGAAGTGTGAGGAGACAGGAGTGCTGGGGACGAGTTGAGAATCAAAATGGCACCGAACTGTGCGCTTCAAATGGTGCTCTTCAAATGGTGCGCCTCAGGGCTGGGGGCGGCTCTGCGTGGAGCTCTTGCCTTGCATGCCCAAGGCTCTGGTTTTGTCCTGCAGCACCTCAAAAACAAGACAATAAAAACCCAGAAACAACAACAGAGTGCACTTTGTGTGTTATTCACCTCAATAATTCATTTTTTAGTGGAAATTAATCATTTTGATGATGGGGGCGGAAGGGGGGGGGTGCGGGTGATTATCCTTAAACTAGACACAAAATAAATGCGAGTTTGGAACCAGGAGGTCAATCCAGTAGTCTTCAGTTCAGATGGGGCTTTTGCATGCACACCTGTAATTCCAAAGACACCTGCAACCCCAGCAGTCCCAACCACTCCTGAGTCTCCAGTTCTAGGCCAGCCTGAACCACTTAGCAGACCCATCTCAAGGTAAAAAATAAGAAAGGGATGGGTAAAGCGTGGTCAGGGGGGTTGCAGTTCCTTTATTTTAGGTAGTTCATAACATTTCAAATTCAAAACATTTTAAAATTATAAAGGAATTTTCTTCTTTGCTAATTGTGAATGTATTTGTATGCTGGGGGGGGGGGCGGAGAAAAACAACTCAAAGGAGAAAAGAGTTGGGGGAAGAGGCTTCCAAACTTCCCTGAGCAATGAGAAATGGCTTTAAGGAGGAAGTAAGTGGCTTTGTTTGGCCTTCCATTGTTTAAGCAGTTCTTCCAACAACCAGGGAAGAGTTCTCCTCCCACCACAGCCAGAAAATGTTCTATATCCATACAAGTGCTTTTCCATATCCTAGCCCATCCTCTACCCTTGTTGTTGCTCTCTTATTTGTGCAGAATATGTACGCAAATATTTTTTTCATTTTCAGTAGTATAAAGGATAGAACTAAATTCGGTTTTAAAAGAAACTCATGTACCAGCAGTAATGTATCTGTGGGTGATTCGTGGATCACTAGTCTCGCCACCGTGTCTGGGGATTCTATTACAGTCTATGTACCACATGGAGAAGATAAATATTTGAAGGTCACCCGGAAAATGGTGTGTTATAATAACTTCTTCTAAATCATTTAAATGAGCTTTTCTGCTTGAGCAGTCACCACCTATTTCGTGCCTTTTTTGGGTAACTTCGCATTATTGCTGTAATACTCATGCAGCTAGAAAGCCTTTGCAGTGTTTATATTATAGATTTGTGTTTTGAAATTTCAAAAACTGATTAAAAGTAATTTTTTTTTTTTAAAAGGAGATAGAAGAACTCAGTTGTTAGGCACTTGCCTCACATGCTGAGGCCGTGGGTTGAATCCCTAGTACGAAAATAGGAGGGTGTGAGGCCAGGAGGAGGAACATGGAAGGGGAAACTGAGTCAGATTCAGAAGGGAAAAGTGTGAGGTGAAGCAGGGGAGACAGCTGGACAGGGGTGGAGAAGCCAGAGAGACCTGGAAGGAGGCGGGGGCCGGGAGACACACGGGCACTGCTCTGCACTTGGGCTCCCCCCGGCCTCCCCATCTTCCTGGATAAGGTTGTTTGGGGGTGAGGCATCTCAACAAAGAGATGGTGGGTTTCCTGCTAACAGGCCGGAGGTGCTGAGGATGAGGTGGGATTCTGTTATACCCTGAGTGCACAGTGGTGTCTACCATCCGAGCTCTGGTCTCTGCCCTGTGGTGCCTGCGTCTTGTCCATGTAGTTGAGGGGAAACAGGGAAGGCCTACGCCCGTGCCCCTCCACCTGCTTGGGTCCCTCCTTGGCCCACCCCCTCATTCCTTCAAATCACTTCTCCCGCCAACCGCCATCCCTGCTCCATCCAGACCCATCTCCTGATTGTCCTCGGTGATTTCACTGGAGGTGCGTGAAGGATAAGGATAAAACTGGAACAAAACACGGGGGGCCACAAAGGATGTAGCAGTGGCTGTCCCAGTCCTGAAGGGACTCGGTTTGCTCACCGCTCCAAAGTGAGCACCACGGGACTTGCCACTCCATGGTTTCCTGGCCCTGAACGTGAGCCTAGACTCTTTCTGGGCCACTGGGTAAGAACGTAGGTCTTTAAGGTTCCCAGACGAGTAAGGAGTAGGATAATGAAAGGCAGGGAAGCAGGGCCTTCGGAAACCTGCAGGAAACCCCTGGCCCGCCTGAGGAGCTTGCCAGAACAGCCTGCGGCTTAGGACTCTTGCTTGGGAGGCAGGAGCTGCAGGCCGGAGCTCCCGCCTCTTCCACGTGTAATCTCTTCATGTTTCTTCTCTACTGCTCCAGGGGGAATTATGCATAAAATATTTTATTTAATATCTGCATATTGTGTGTTTACACTTTAACATGTAACTATAATAGAGTTGAGAGGTGTAAAATGTATTTACACACGAGTACAGAGTTATGCGTGTTTTCCTCTGTGCAGTGTGGTGGCGGGGGACAGGACAGCTCTGTCCTGACAGGGATCTTCCTCCTGGTGCTGACAGTATCTGGAGGGCCTGGACGCTTCCTGGGACAGCGTCCTCCTCCGCTATCTGTGGGGCAGCTGAGTGTTGAGCCCAGTGGTCACTCTCAGTGCCTCTCTGGCATGTGTACAGGGTACCTCTGGCTTTGTCCCCAAGGAAGTGTCCCAGGGGATTTGCTCTTGTTGCCCTATGTGGCATTTACCCAGACAATTCAGGGATGTCACCGACCTCTTGGTTTTGAGGAGCCTTTAGGAGCCTTTTGTGTCCCCTCACAGTAGCTCACTCCTGCAATTCATACTCATGATCACTCTGAGACCTACACTGTGGGCCACTGGGGTGCTCAGAAGGCTCTTCTGAAATGCAGGCCAGCAACCGAGACTCCCAGCCTGAATGCTGTGTGTGATTTCCCAAGATGGGGTATGGCAGAGTTTAGGGTGGAGAGAAGGTGACCCCTAGCAGGCCAGGAGGCTCTCCCTACCCAGCTTCCCCAGTGCCGCCTCGGCTGTGGGCCACCCTCACCTTCAGTTCTAAACAGAAAGAGCTGGAGAGTTGATTGCTTCATTATTGGGCAATGGGATTAGAGTTTCGATGCCAGGCTTTTCTTCTGCATGGCTGGTGTTTCTGTGTTTATTTATCATTACTCTGAAGATGAACCAGCAATTGGTCTAACACCGCTGTTGAATCCATCCTCATGAGCTAAGCCTGGCTTATCCAAGGGTTGTGAAGACAATTTGCAAACAGCTTAGCTTGATTTTGCCCAGGATGATCCTGGGGTCACCCTCATTTCAAGCACTAGGTTGCAAAGCGGGCATCTGTTTTGGAAGGTGTTGAGCAGCCTGTTGAGAAAACATTGTTTTGACACCAATCATTCTACTTTGAACTTTGGTGTGAACGCAGAGAATGTACTCTGATTTAATGGTGGTTCAGCGTTACTCTTGAATTTGGCCACAGGCTGAGGAGTTTGAGGACAAATGAGATACTAAATAGGATTCTTAAAACTGGGAAGTCAGTGGCTGAAGAGGCAGAGCCCAGGGTGGGGGGCTGACCACTAAGTAATCCCAGTGGGGTTTGAAACTCTCCAGTACCTAATTATTATAGCCTCCACTCTGTCTTGCTTCCATATGGAGAAACAGGTGGTAAATAGACAAATAAGAGCTTTGTTACATTTAGTCTATTTAAATGGAGTCTGAAAACTAGCATCTCAAGGAAAGATCTGGAAAGATGTTCTCTAAGCCATGAGTGACAGTTGGGGGGGGTACTAAAGGGTTGATGTGCAGAGCTACTTTTTCTGCTTCACTTAACTTTTTAAAATTGTACACAGAAATTATGTACCCCCCCCCAATAAAAAAAGTTCTCAAAATGGGAGGATTATTCTGGATTACCCAGGGGGTGCCCAGTGTCATAGAAGGACCTTATAAGAGGGAGACAGGAGGGTCCAATGTCCACATCAGAAGGGAAGGTGACCAGAGAAGCAGAGAGAGAGATGGTAATGTGCTACTAATAGTATATAGTATCTCCTGATTCCATCCTGTAATAAAACAACAGTAAGTCCCCAACCTGGAGGTGAAACTATCTTCCTGGTTTATCTCGCTTGTTAAAAGTACTCCTGAACTTTAACTGATTCATGTTCCGAATCATACTGTCTGCAGAGTAGAAACTCAGAACCATAACTTGGCAAAAAGGAGGCAAGGAAGAGCCGGCTGGGGTGGCGGGAATCGCGTGGGCAGTAAGCAGACGGAGGGCGGCCCTTGGCCTCGGTGCAGTGGGACAGTTGCCGGAGAATTTGCCTCTTGTTCACAAATGCTTTCTTTTCATCCTCGGGCTGTCCCAGGGTGCAGCTGTTGGGAGGGGGCGACCAGATATTTCGAAAGGAAGGAGTGAAGAAAAGATAAGAGGTCAATAGCACCTGGGAAGCCAGGTCCAGCTGGACGGGGGCTGGAGAGGCCACTGGACCCGTGTTCCTGGAGGGCGTCTCTCTCAGAGAGAAGACACTGGTGGTGCAACTGGGCAGGGGTGCTCTGTGCTGCACCAGGCAGCAGAACAGTCCTGAGGCACTTTGATAAGCTCCTGGTGCATAGGAGGGGACACTAGAGGGCCGCTTGCTACTCTCCTTTGAGAGAACAGCTCGTCGTGTTTGGCTTTTACTTTGCTTTCTGTGTGTTTGTTCTTGAAGGAGAGGGACATGGAAGGAGAGGGCAGGCAGGACAGGGGAAGAGGGTCGCCAAACACTCCTGCCCACCCATTGGTGCCGGAATGATGCCCCTCACCAAGGACAAACTGTGTGCATCTTTAAGCTCCCTGTGGGTGAGGGATGGGGTATGTATGTGTGTGTGTGTGTGTGTGTGTGTGTGTGTGCGCGCGCGCGCGCGTGTGGGTACCAGCCTCACAGAGAGGCTGGGCTCCACGTCTGTGTGAGTCACCACAGGGCAGGACCACATCACGGGAGGGGGAAATGATGCACCCGTGGAATTAATCAGAACTGGGAGCTTGGATGGTGCCTACCATGAGGATTTTTGCTTTTATTATTTTGTTTTGAAAATAGTTATAGATTGACAGAATATTGCAAATTTAAAAAGTGTGCAGGGTGCTCCCATGGGACCTTGACCCAGTTTCCCCAATGACATGTCTTGTACCCCAGCATGGGCACATCTTATGGTACAACATCAAAACCAGGAAGCTGACATCAGTACAGGCATAGGGTTTGTTTAGGTGGTCCCCACTACAGATGTGTAGTGGGGTGCATGGTTCTCTCACGGAACCAACGCTCCAGGGTAGAGCAGTTGACCACAAGACTCCCTCATGCTGCCCTTGGTAGCCACATCGGCCCTCCTCCACAGCCCCATCTGCCTGACACAAGAAATCAAACCCCTGGGGAACTGGAGACTCCCGAGGGAGGTTCCTCCTGTCTTATCTTGACATTTCAGGTCTGGGCTGCTGGACCCTAACCTGGCACTGATAAACAGCACTGATTTTAATCCTTACCGCCTGCTGCTCCAAAGTCCTCTCATTCCACAGAATCAGCAGGGTCCAGGACCTGGCACCTGGCAAGTGTGGGGCAGAGTACCAGAGCAGAGTTCTGAGCCTGGCCCCTGAGCCCAGGACATCCACAGAGGGACAGGGCAGAGGCCAGGTGGCACAGCACCTCCTGTCAGCTTCCCCTCCCTCCATAGCCCCCATACCAGTCTGGGTGGCAGCTGTAATTGCTGGGATGGGGTGTCGCAGGGTGCCTGCATTATGGGTGACCGAGGACAAGGGTTGCGAAGTGATTTGCACATAGGAAGCAGGCAAGCCATTGGCTCTGGCGGCTGGAGAGGGATGCGTGTCTTCTCCCCAGGGAGCAGTTGCTCTTTGGTCCAGGCAACTGCAACCCCGATGGGGACACATCCCAGTTTTCTGGAGAAGCCAGACCTGGGTGGTTAAGTGAGCCCCTTGAGTGTTAAACAGTGGCAACCAATTAAAACAAATGTCAAGTTCTCTTGTCAACCAAACAAGAAGGGTGCATAAACCCAATGTGGTGCAAGCCAGCTGGTGACCTCTGCTTGGGGTATTTCTCCACTGGTCCTCATTTTTGTGTTTAAGTTTTGTCATAGAACAAGAAAACACAGAGGAAATTGGCTAGCAGCATTTCATTTACTTATTAAGTAATTGCTTTTCCCAAGTGAGAACTCTGGAAATGACAGCAACTGACATTTGTGTGTGTTCTTACTGCTGGGACCTGGTCACCACACCCTCCCCCTCCTCCCTCCGCTGAGGGAAAAGGATGTCACTGGAGCCAGAACACTTTCCCCATCAGGGTCCCTCAGTGGAGGTCCCTGGGGGCATTTGCTTGGTCTTCATTGTGTCTAAACAGACTGGGCTGATGAAAAAAGAAACGAATCTTTGGTTGGTTGACCTTGAAAATTGGATCTATAAGGAGGCCGAGATGTTGGCTCATTTTTTTTTTTTTTCTCTTGGTGCCCTTTCGTGCCAGATCCCAGTGCTGGGGCGCCCGCGGCTTCTGGGGTCTTCTTCCTCTTCCCAGTCCCTCCCATCTGCTCCCTGCTCCGCAGCCTTCACAGCCCCCGTCCTTCACAGATGCCAACGGCAGGCTCACTCCTGGTGGGCGACCGGCCTCAGGCAGAAGTGTGGCCCTTCCTCCCCACGAAGGCTGCACCTTGTCTGATGGAGTCTCTTTCTCACACCCTGCCCTACCCCAGCATGCTCTCCACCTCAGACCCGCCCGAGCTTCCTGGTCTCTTTCCTCCCACTTCTTATTTACATGTGAGCTTCCCTAGGATGAGTTTGCAGACTCAGAGGACAGGCACTCCTCTCTCCTTCTCTGCAGAGCCCTGAACAATACCTGTTTGCATTCGCCTGCTGAACGGCCTGAGAAGTCCAAACGTCAAGCATGCTCTGAAGTCCTCAGTTCCCGCAGAGACGGGAGCCCAGCAGCGCTGGTGCTTCTGACCTTGACCACAGCCAATGCTATTATAGCTCTCCTACCTCAGCCCACTCAGGCATTGGCTGGAGGAAGTGTTTTGCTCTTGCTGGTGGACTCTATGACATGGAATGTTCCGGAGCCTCCATGCCTGGACCGTGAGGCGGAGGCTCTGTGCCCCTCCATAGTTAATGTGTGTCAGTGCACCTTGGATCCTAAACTTTCCTTTAGCGTCATTGCTTTCTTCCTAAGAACTTTCTTTGGTGTCTTTCCAGCAATCTGTCAGGAAGACTAAGCTACCCTTCAGCCATTAGACTGGACTTTAGCTGTTTTGGAAAGATGAATTTAGAGGTAATTTTCTAATTACCAGCAGTTGTCAAATACACGGAGATAAAGGACTGCGGGATCTTTGCCTTGGCACAAATGAGTCCGCGCTGCGGCAGAGCTGCTCATTGGGCCTCGGTGATGAATGCAGGGAGCCAGCCTATGAGAAACCAATTAGCTTGCGGCTCCTTTTGCTAATGCAGGGCCAGTGCCGGGCAGAGTTTGGCTGCTGGAGAATGGAGTTCAAACAGGGCCAGCCACTGAAGTTAAGCTTGCAGAACTGATGAGAGGAACAAACTTCAAGGACGCCTGCGTCCTCGACAATATCAAAATGTTCATCTTCATTTGATGGAACACTTTGGAGTCTCAATTGTCAGCACCGACATTAAAGATGTAATAGCTATTGACGCCTATTCTAGATAATAATGTCTAAAGATATCACTGGGGCACTTTGCACAGGAGCTTTAACCTGCAGATGGAAGTTTTTCTACACAGATCTGCAAAAACATCAGACTCATGCCTGGTACTATTTATAAGGTGGCTTTTGTATTTGGTTTTCTGCAATTGTTTGTGTGACTTTTTGCTTTGGCAATTGTCGCACTCACCCAGGGGTTGATAGCACAGGACAGCCAATGTCATGGACAGCTAAGGGTCACTGTGAGGCTCTTCCTCAAGGGCCTTCATTTGCACAATGGAGGTCCAGAAGCCTGATACTTTTAGGGCTCCACGGGAACGAACCAGACTCCGAAGGTACTCAAATATCACCCAGGGGCCAGTTCCTTAGCTGACAAGAAAAGAGCCACCATTTTACGGAGACAGACTTCAAATATGCCACCCAGAGGGTACTTGTCCCTTGCAGTTGCTGTGAGGGACAGCCGTGGGAAAACAGTCCTGATGGAGTAGCAAGTCAGACCTGGTATGAAAGGCTTCACCTAGTTCCACTATGACCTTGTCCTAGGTCCACTTTGACCTGGGGTCACTTCCTGGGCCTCAGTTTCCTCGTGGGGAAGCTAGAGACCTGGTCTCCTGTAGTCGGGGTTGTTGGAAAGATCACAGGAGAACCCACGGGACTGCTGCAAAGGTCGAGAGCATAGCCTTGGCGCCCGCGTGGGGTTCTCTCCCAACCCATGACCTCAAATACGTGGCTTCAGTTTCTGAGGTTCAGTATCAAAAACCCACACTGGGTCACGGTGTCATCTGCCTCGCAGGCCTCTTGCTGCTCCTTCGTCAACTGAGCCACGTGCGGGGAGCAGGCAGCCGATGACCCTGGGGCCTGGGCGTAGGGAGGGCTTTTGTGACTGCGAGCCACCATTGCTGAGAGGAACTTTAGTGGCTGTGGCCGTGGAAACAGTCACCGCTGCTGTGGCCTCGCCTTACTCCTGTGTGGCATAAAACCGCACCCCAACGGCAGCTTCCTGAGCCACCTCGCAGTCTGCAGCAGGACACTGCCGGGTTCCAAGTGACAAACCTGTGCAGTCAGTTACTTCTCCGAGAGCTCCCCTCTCTCCTGTGCGGGGCCTGTGAGATTCACCAGCATCTTAACCTTGGGTGAATGAATTGACCATGCTGGACCTTGGGTTCCTGTGCAAAATGGGGACAATGACAGATTCCCACCAGGTGCAACTCACCCGTGGATTAGCTGAGGCTCATGGGCTCTTGCTCTTTTCTCTCCTCTGAACGATGACCTTATCCTAGATAGCACAGGCCCCTCCCTGCTGCCTCTTGGTATTTACCCCAAGAGCATTTTAAGGACAGGGCCGCACTTCACGTAATGTGTCTAGACCTAAGTGTTTTCCTCTGTTATCTGGCTGCCTGATTTGTCTGCATTACTGTCCAATTTAAAATGTTAAGTTCTTCACCAGCAGAACTCAGTGGTTTGGAAACCTCTATATCATGACCAGAATAGCTTGTCCCGTTATAATTTGGACTGATGTCTGAGAGGACCTGGCTAAATGAGTAAAAGTTTAAATTATTTTTCAACTTAAAAAAAAAAAAAGAAGACTTTTTATTGCTTTCAAAACCAGCAACAGCTGGGATAGGAGGTAATAAAATTCTTTAGGGAAATATTAAGTAAATTGATTAGGATGATCGGAACTCTGTTTTCCTAGCTCTGTACTGGTTATCGTTTCATGACCAGACAGTACCTATCCAGAGGTCTGTGTGTGTGTGATCCCCGCCCTGCTCCACGGCCCTAAGACACCTGGCACTCTCAGGCAGCTGCAAGAGTCACCGGAAGCCCTGTTGACAGTGTTAATTTGCTTAGCAAAGCCTTTCTTTAAGATCTTAAAAGGTAAAATTTAACCCGGCCACTATCAGCATTGCTATAAATTAGAGGCATCTAGAATCAATAAAGTTTACCTAGCTCATTTCCATTTTGTTGAACTTGCTAGAAAAAAGAAAAGCATTCTACCTTGCTGTCACACATACAGTGGTCAGGTCCCGCCTCACCTTGTGGAGTGGGAAGGCCCAGTGGTAATTGTGACCTCTTCTACCTGTTGATTTTTCACTTCCAAAGAAGGAATTTTTGAGCAGGGAATTTCCATTCATTTTCACATTCATGAGCTGCATGGGAGGCGCAGGGGCGAGTCATGGCCAGGCTGTGTTCTGGCCTCTGTTCTGAGAAGTTCTGTTCACTTCTTTGAAATTCAGTTTCGCTGTTTTTGAGTAATCCTTGGGTTTCCTTCCTCTGGGAGCTGTAAAGGTGGGGTTTGGGAAGCTGGGGGTCCAAAGAACAGCAGAGACGCCTTCTACAGAAAGCTCTCAGCAAGGTCTTGCAGGACTGAAGGTGGGATAGATGGACTGGCGCATGGATACTCTAGGGGATCACTAAGAGAGGCACAGGAAAGGAGGCAGGGACAAAATCAGAAATGCCTCGGGGTCATTTTACACAACAGGTTGCCATTTAGAGATATGTCAGGCTCTAGCAGGACCCCCAGCACCTGCCAAGGAAGACGCATTGCCTAGCAATGTGTGGTCTTTGATCCTCCATGGGAAGACTGAGGGCTGGACAGGCAAGATTAGGAGAAGCTACCAAGCAGGAGTGGTCCTGTAGTGTGCTCACCACAGCCAAAGGAGAAAGCCACCAAGGCCAGGGGCTGACCACTGGACAGGCGGCACGTGGCACCACCATGCGATGGAATACTGTTCAGCTGTGACGAGTGATGCTCTGATACCCCACATACAGAAGAGCCTTGAGAACATCATCCAAGGGAGGTGCCTGCCACGGAAGACCACTGGCCACCTGCTGTTTCATTCCACGTGCATGAAATTTCCAGAGTAGGCAATTCTCCCAGGCTGGAAAGCAACCGGTGATTGCCCATGGCCTCCGGGGCCGGAGGGAAGCTGAGGAGGGAGAGTGGCTATTAACAGGGATGAGCCTTTTTCAGGGGAGGTGAAATGATCTGGAGGAGATGGAGGTGTGGGTTGCACAGTTTTGCGAGTGCACTAAAAACCACGGAGTTGAACATTTTTAAAGGTGTGTGAACTTTATCTCAGCTAAACTGTTATGAAGGGAAAAAGAGAGAGAGAGAGAGAGAGAGAGAGACGGACCCGTGGAAAATGGGGAAGACAGGAAAGAGATGGGAGAGAGCACACATATTAGGAGGGGTCAGGGTCATGAAACAGGAGGCTGCTTGTCTCTAGATAATTATCTCTGCTACCAAAGCTCACTCCCAGGTGCTGTAAACAGATGCCTCACCTTGTGGGATACAGTGAAATCTACGTTGCTGTGCCCAGCAGGGGTTGGGGTGCATTCACCTTTGTGACCCAGCAGGTCAGGAGAAGGACCTGGGAGTGTGGCCACAATCAACCAAGGTGCACATGCGCTTTCAAAGTCCTTAATCCAATTTCTCAATCTGAACTTCACACTCATGAGTAAACAGGCCTGAAAATATTTGGGTTTCGGAGTCAGAGACCAGCTCTAGTCCTTGATGTGTCTTCCCAGAAGATCAGCCCCGACAGCTCCTCACTTGTGCCCACACGAGGAGGACTTGGGATGCTTCGTGCATTGAGTTTTCTCTGAGTGGGGCAGCCTTCAGACAGGACGTTCCTAACCCTTCTTGGAATCATCCCACTGCAATTCTGGAAACATCTAGAACCCCATGTGCATTCCATCTGAATCATGGACATCGACCTCCATTTATATAACCTTCTGCTGACACATTCACCCCGTGAGGTTGGGTTGCAAAAGAGGAGTGGCCTGGGTTTTGTCTTGGGTCCAGGATCGGCCCCTGGGCCCATTTTTCACCCTCTTCCCTTCCCGATGACTGTTGACCTCTTCAGCTCTTATTCAACAGGACTTGAAAACATTAAGCACAGCCCTTCATTTGATTAAACTGATTGTATGAGCGGAGAACGAGGCTGTGGGCTTGGAGCTAGAGATGAGTCTGTTTCCCACCGGGGTTGAACAGACACTGACATGTGAAAGTTAGGGCTGAGGGGGCTGGTGGGGGGGAGAGGGAGCCTCACAGGCGTTCTGTTACAGCCAGGAAAGGTTAGGGATGAATCACAAGATCAGGGTAGGAAACCAAGTAATAAAATAAGTGCATAATAGTGGGTTGCCAGGCAGACAGTGGGCTAATGCCAAAGTGACAGCTGAATGCCGCGGGGAGCTGAGCACCGAGGAGGAGTGGGCGAGATGGAAAAATAAAGAAAGAAATCATGAAAGCCAACATAGAGGGGGAGAGCAGAGGAGCCTGTCACTTTGTCTTAGGAGAAATCAAGAAGCCAGACAAATTATAAGTGTACTTTCATTTGGAAACATGATCAGACAGTCTGGGACGGGCGCTCCCGGGCGGGGGCGATGGTGGCTGCAGGGTCCCCCGGGTGGCTCCCTCTGCACTCGCCCAAGTTTGCAGGTGTCAGGGAGGCCCAGGGCCTAGGCGACGTGTGAGGGCTCGCCTGGGCTTCTTGGTCCTGCTGTCCAGAGAGCACAGTGATGGAGCCTGGGACATGGCCGAGGCCCTGGGTGCTGGGGACGGCCTCTGCAGGGGGTTTGCTCTTGGCCTCCTATTTCAAATGAGGAAACTGAGGCAGGCAGCGGCCCCAGGTCACATGCCCTGCCAGGCGTCTTGCTCCTGACCTCCCTGCCATCCCCCTCCCTGGGCCTCTGGCCAAGCCACCAAGTGGGTGGCACAGGGCGCCTCTCCCCGGGGCCAGGGTGGTCTTCGGCCCCAGGGAGGGGTTTCCACAGGCCACCTAGAGTTGGACGACATTGATTTCATCTGTCCTGCCACCAGATAGGGAACAGGCTGTCCTCTCTGGCATTTGGTGGCTTTCAAACCCTCTCTCCTTGGCAACGTTCCCTTAGTTTCTCAGTCAAAATACTCATGGCCCAAGCGGAGGCCGGGCCTCCAGTGTCGCGAGAAGAAAGAGCCCTGTGCTCTGCTGCACTGGCACGGAGGAAGTTCCGCGGAATTTCAGGTTCCAGGAGCAGCTTGGCTCTGGGTGTGGCAAGATAGGAGTGTGGAAGACAGGTCCCCCCCCCCTGCTCTGAGGCCCAAGCCCATCATGTGACCATGTGGGCCAGAGCAGCCTCAGCTGGGCCAGGAGGGATTCATGGTCTTTCCAGAAGGTTCTCTGCAGCCTTTCAACAGCTTGACCCAACCTGGGAGTCAATGCAGGCCTCCAAGGAGGCACACTTGGGGTGAGGGTCTCTGTGCCTCCCCTGCAGGGCTCTCTGTGCACCCCGGAGCTAGGCCTGGGAGAAGGGCTGTGAACCCCACAGCTCCTAGGCAGCTCCCCACTCCAGAAGCCCCCAGCAAAACAAAGGAAGTTTCTAGAGCGCTGTGCAGGCCTAGCTAATGTTTCAAGAGGACGATAGAAAGCATAATTTGTTTTCCAACGGTAATTTTATTATTTCTCTATGCGAAACAATGTAAGATAAATTCCCTATTATTTTATAATAACCATATCAATTTTATAATACCACATTATTATAATAACCATTTTACTGCAAGTGATGAGTATGTAATTGCCTTTCTTATATATTAGCATATTGTAATTTACCACCACAATTGTTGCTTTTTTTTTTTTTTTTTCCTCCTTAATTTTGGTACTTTCAATATTGAAAAACTTTTCAATATTTTCTAAAGTGGCTCATTCAGGCTTAAATTGTAGACTTTCTCCAACCCGCATGTGTTTCTGCCATCATCTCTCTGTTCAGATGGTAAATTACCCTGAAAGGTTTAATGAATAAATGAATAAATTAATTAATAATGACCACAGAAGAGTCTCATTAAAGCTGCGTGTTCCAGGTGCTCAGCTGGCATTTGGTGAACGGTGGCTGATTATCTTGTGATAAAGGATGAACTTGAGCCCCCAAACCCTTCCTTCCTGACTCATAATAGGTCTTGCTGGCGTGGTTATGTAAACGAGGGGAGCAGGCGGGAAGTTATTGTTTAATTTCAAAAACACACATGAATCACTAATATAAAACATGCTCTGCCCCGCTCCACTGTCTGAAGTGACTCATGGCCCGGGCCACCCTCGAGGAGATGGAGCTGCTACGACGTTGCCCACCTAAGAGAGGTTCTTGTGTTTCTTCCCCTGGCCAGGGGTCCGCAAGATGCCCACACCCGTGGGCAGAGTCCACTCTCAGTGCCCTCCACAAAGTCTCAAGGGTGCAGAGACTCCCAGGAGATGTCCTGGCACTTGGGACAGGACTTCCTTGGCCCAGTACAGCCCTCTGCAGGATGTAGAGCGTCCCTGGCCCCTGAACACCCATGGCACCTCCCATCTCTGTGACAACCTCAAAGCCTCCCCCACATCTCCAAAGGCAGCTCCGAGGCAGGCGGTGGGGAGGGCTCTGCCTCTGGTGAGAGTGTGTCAGGACCGTCAGTTCTGCCAAGTTCTAGAAGATGCTGGGTGTTTCTGAGGCTAAAAGCCCATCCATCTCTTTTACAGTGGCCACTTGGCTACTCACAGAGATCTAATTTAGTGCTGCTGTTAAGCCTGGCAAGAGGCTGTTTTATTTTTGTATTTCATTTTCTTAATGAAGAATTATTGCAGAAATAGGCTCTGGGGTCTCAGGCAAGGAGAGAGGTAAAGTACCTCAGGCAAATAAGCGAGCTCCGGAGGAAGTCAGAGACAGAGGCCCGGGCAGGGCCTACGGCTGGGTCCCTAGTGCAGGGGTGGGTGTGGACATTTACTCCAGGCTGAGCCTCCCACATGCTGGGGTTAGGACCTCTAACTCTGCACAGGACCAGGGCTGTGGGCAACCTGGCAGTTGGGGTCTCAGAGGTGGCCTCGTCGCGTCTTAGCAGAACCCTGGAGACTGATGTTTGGATGGCAAGGTCTCCGGGCTGGCCTGCAGGGAAACAGGGTCATGTGCTACCCAGAGATCCCCGCCTCTGACCCGTAGGAACTTAGGACCCATAACTTAGGACCCACATCATAATCCCAGACCAGAGAACCAGCCGAGACGTTGGTTAATAAGCTGAAGCCACTCTCACCCAGCAACACTGTGAGCACTCACCCTGGCGGAGACGGTCTTCAGGGCTGACCTAGACAGTGTTGCCCAGGACAGAGCTCAGATCCTAGTCAGGGATTCTGATTTAACATGTGAAGAAGCAGCGGAGGAGCTAATACGGAATAGTGAATGATGTCCGGGAGGGAACGCTGCAGGTATGGGGCAGTGTGCCGGAGGGTGTGGGAGCTGCTGGGATGGGAATGACAAGAAGGCCCAACCATGCACAAACCAGGACAGGTGCTGCAGGCAGGAGTCAGTATATGCAAAGGCCCCAAGGTGGCCATGAGGCCAGCTCTCTAGGATATGATCAAAGTTAACTCACAAAAGCTGAGCTCGTTTTGCAGTTCGAAGGGAACACTTGCAGCTCCCGAGGACTGACCACCCTCTGATTCAGAGGATGGATTCAGCAGAAGGGGTGTATTTAAAAAAAACAAAAAACAAAACAAAACAAAAAACAAGGACTGAAATGTTCAGGATTCTTTTGGTTGTCCTTTGAGCTCGCCCATGTCACCCAGCCCTTGCACTGCACTCAGGATGTGCTGCTGAAGGACCGGGGCTCTGCAGAGCTTGGGCCAGAGCAGCCAGGGGCAGGAGCGCAGCAAGTCAAGGCCCATCTGCTGGGACACAGGGCCTGCAGCCAGAGACGATGCAGCCTCCTTGTTCACCCTGGTGACCTGTGTAGGCCACGATTTCCAGAGCGAAGTTGGATCTCATCTCTGACTTGGGCTTTTTTTTTGTTTTTCTTAAGGAACAACAGATGTCACATGAAACTTTCTTTTGACACGACAATATACCCGGAACAATGAGATCCATCAGGAACAATGAGAGCAGAGCACCTCTGAGTGTATTTTGAGCAGTGATTACCACCGTCGCTGCTTTTCAAATGTCACTTGTGGAGTGTTCCTCTGTTTGTACGAAGCACCAAACTTTCTTTCTGTTCTTTTCCAAAGTAGTTGAGAGCATTTTAAATCTCTTTGGTGAACCACGGGCAAGTCACTCCAAAATTAAAGTGCTCAGAACCTTTATTTTGAAAAGCCCGAACGGTGCCCATCAAACCAGCACAGAGAGCACTCTTTTTTTCATTACATACCCAGCACATTCATCTGTCATTTAAATAATTTGACAGCTCGCAAGAAGCTGTCTGATGAATACCGTGCTCGATTGTTAAAAGTACGACAAAGAAAGTCCAAGAAGTTTTTTCCCCAAAGAATTTATCATTAATAATTCACAGGAGCTGCTCCGTATGTGGCACCTGCTGAATGCAATTATCCAACCCTACTGACTTCCTCTGCCTCCGCTCCCCGAACGGAGGCTGTGGAGACCACACAAACATAAAGGACACCTGAGACTTTCATATGAAAGGGAGAAAACAAGGCATCAAATGTATACAGTTATCATGTGTCAGTCAAAAATAAAACAAAGCACAACTTAAAAAATAACTGCTCTCCGAAATGTAAGAAGCTTCTAAAAGGTGTTAAAAAACCAATTAATTTAAACATTAAATTAAAAGATAAAGTGTTTTTTTTAACACTGCTCAAATAAGCTTCCCACATTCAATATGTATGCAGAAATATCCAAATGCAGAAGCACTTGCTGCCTGTCTTCAAATACATCACTCTGAAAACACGTGTTGGCCCGAAGCACCTGAACCGTCCCTCCAGCACCGTGGGCAGCTCTTCGGAAGTCCAGCCTCCCTTGTTTTGTGGTTTGGGAAGAAGTCTCGGTGTGGGAATGCACCAGTGCCGTCTTTGACTTTTATCCCAGACGTTGGATTTTGCTGAGAACAAGTAAGCATGAGCCCCTGAAGACGGGCCCACAGCCAGCCATCTTTGGAGTACTAGGTTTCAGGTTAGATAGGGCCCAGCACCCAGGGGCAAGACAAGGCAAGAATAGAGTCCTCTCAGAGTTGTTCAACTCCTGCATCTCGCCCGTGTCTTCCTGCCCCATGTGTCTCTACCTTTGGGTAAAAATGTAGACGCCTGACTTGCAGGAATAGCCACACAGCAGGGGGCCCCACCTCTGCATCAGGTGTGTCCTGCAAAGAATGGGCAGCTCCCCCAACCTGTGGGCCAGCCCTGTGCCCAGGCCCCCTGTGGGCTGTGGCCACTCCAGCACTTCCGAGAACAGGTGGGGTGACGGGAAGTAATTAGGAGATTCTGCTGACACTGCCCCTTGTCCAGGGTGCCTCGTTGCAGAAAGAGAAGCTGGCCTCCACTGGGGGAAGCTGAGCCGGCCAGCCCATGGCACGGCGCACATTTCAGTGCAGCCAAAGTCTCAGAATTCACTGAGGAGGGGAAGCGGTGGACTGCTGTGTTTCCTCTTGCCAGGTTTAAATTAATTTCTTTAAGTGTTCCCGTTAGTTAGCAGTGATTGATAGAGTGGAGATATTATTAATAAAAATTAGGTACCCAGCTCGGGAATGGACTTTTGTTCATGCCTCAGCACTTACCAAAGGGCAAATGAGAAAAGGATCTTTCCAGAGCTTGCATTTGGAGCGAGCTGGGCCAGGTGGAGAGCGAGTCTGGCTATTCATCACGGCTGTCAGGGCGAGTGTCTTGCCAGAGTGTTTACCCACATTCCCAGTAAGCTCTGGAGTTGTGCTAACAGGGGCTGGTCCCGCTGGGACTTGGAGGACTTTGGAAGGGACTTTGGCTGTTCAGCGCGCGTGTTTGGCTGGAGGTGCCTGCATCCTGTGGCCCCCGGTGCTCACAAGTGTGAGAATGCACTGAGAGACTTCTAGAAAAGTAAACCACGTGGCTCAGAGGGGGACCCGCTGGGGAGGCCTCCGAGAGTCTGGGGCCCTGTGTGTTCTGGGAGCTGTGGATGATGGGGACACAGTACCGCAGTGAAGGGACCAGCCGGTTCGTCCCCACGGGATAACATGCATCTGGTTCAGGGAAATGAGAGAAGTCCAGACGGGAAAGTGTGCGGGGAAAGCTGAAGGCACCCAGGCCAGGCTCTGGGGCTCTGCAGGACCATCTGCTGCCAGACAGCTCGCCTGGGGCCCAGCCACCTGCAGGCTCGCTGGGGAGCTCTGTGGGCAAAGGGGCTTCCCTGCTGGATGTGCAGAAGGCATCTGCTAAGTACCTCCCGTGTGCCAGGTGCGGTTGGGGTAAGGGGGTTGCCTCTTGTGTACCAGCTACGTTAGGGGCAAGGAGGCCATCACAGGGGTGAGAATCAGACCCCCAGATGTCGGGCTCTGCGTTCACTATCCTATTCCCCCCACAGCTAGTGCCCCAGAGCCACCCACAGTAGAGTCCCTGAAGGGGTTTGCCCACAACAGCGGAGGAACCGTGCTGCTCCTCCGTAGCTCTGGAGAGTGCTGGCTGAGCATGCTTGGTGCTCTCCTTGGGGTATCCATTTGCATTACGCTGTCTAATGCTCAGAGCTGACTCCCCTTGGAAGCAGGAACAAATCCACCTCATTTGACAGGTGGAGAGACTGAGAACGCCCAGGGGCAGGAGTGCGTGGTCAAGGCAGAGGGAGGGTCTGCCTCCAGGGCCCATGCCGATGGCCTGCGCGCTGCACTGCCCCTTCTGTGCCCCGCTGCAGCCCACAGATTGAGCCCATCCTGGCTCCGACGCACTCTCTGGCCAAGTGGGGTCAGCCACTCAGCGAGACGCATGGCCTCCACAGGGAGGTCTGTGTCTGAAGCCAGGCCCCGTTGCCCCCAGCACTGGGCACTTGACCCTGTTCCTGGGAGAGCCTGTGAGCTCAGAGCTGCTCCCAAACAGACGACCCTGCCTACCCCCGTGGGCCCAGCGGGGTCAGCACGGGACAGGACGGAGGGATCCAGTAAGTGGCCTCTTGGCTCACAGCTCCCTCGCGCCAAGCTGGGGAAAGAAAACTTGCACAACCCTGGCCGGCTTTCAGCAGAAAACTGTGGGGGATCCAGGAACGACGGAATCTAGCACTCGCGAGAAAGCACAGGTGCCCCGACCCCGCTTCCCGCTTTCCAGTCGGGGACCCCAACCCACCCAGAAGACAGCCTCCCCTTGGGACGGGGGAGGCTGTGATCCCTCGCTCACTGGGGCAGAGCTCTCAGCTCCTCAAGTTTCTTTTGCAATACCCAAGGCACAAGGGAAAGCTTCTTGCCCCCTACCCCCTGCCCTGGTGGGGGCCTCTCTGAGCCATGCTCTCCCCTTAGGGAAGGGGCTTGCAGGTGGCACCTTTCCTCAGCAGACTTGTGGTTGACAGTGCGTCCCGCGTGCATGAACACAGCTCCAGCACCAGCTACTGGAACAGCCGTCTCCAGGGGGCTCCATCTCCTCTAAACTTGAACCTGGAAACACTTCCGGTTTCTCTAGCAGAGTTAGATGCTCAGCCCTGGAGCCGCTGGGCTGGGCCCACCTGGGCTGTGTGGCCAGCGTCTTGGTGCTGTGAAGTCTGCCCCCTGGTAGAAGAGCCAACAGGCTGAGCTAACTTCACTGAGTTTTAGGAATTATCCGCAGCACCCATCAGAAAAGACGTTTCTGTTCTGAGTGGCGGCATCATAGGAAAACGGGGCGATTTGCATCGATACCAGGGAGCTGGCGGAAGGTGGCGTTCAGTTCCTGAGCAATCATTGTTTCTTCCAGTGGAGCAACAGAATGGTCCATTTTCTCCCTGCGAAATAGGTGTGTTGGATTGTCTTTGTGGTAACTATACAATTAGTCCCTCCTGCCCTTGCTCTGCCTGATGGGGCTGTCATTTCTGAGTGCGTTTGGAGCTGTGCTCTGTGGCAAATTCGTTCTCACTCTCTTTGAAGCAAACTCTTAGAAAACGGACTGACTTACTCAGTAGTACCTGAAGCCAAGAGTGATTTGAGTATGAAGGGCCGTTCTCAGTTAGAGATGAGCAAACTTGGAGCGTCAGGGAGCTGTCAGGGACTGCAGGTGCAGGGACGAATCAGTGGGGGCCATCGGTCTGTCTGCCAGTTCTACTGTCGATCAGGCTACAGTCTCACAGAGATGGCCTGCATTTTAGAAGGCCACATGGAGCTCTGTAAGGCAGCTAGCATCCTTGACATGGAAAGCCATCTGCAAACTCAGGCTCAGAATAAAAGGGAATGGTGAAAAATTCAGGCAGAATGGCCTTTGTACACCTTGTGTACAACATGCAAACTGAAGGGGAAGACAAAGCCCGGTTGTGAAAGCAGATTCAGGGAGAGAAGAGAGGCTGACGGATCCCAGGCAGGTGAGAGGGTTGGGGTCCAGAAGGAGACCCGCTGTGGGCTCCGGGTCCCCCACAGGGCAGGTGTGTACCCAGTGCAGAGGGGCAGGGCTGTGAAAGGGCCCCGAGCTTCCCTCCTCCCTCGGCACAGAGAGCAGCAGGGGCCCGGGCAGGTTTCTGGAGGAGCTGGGACGGGAACTGCCTCGGCCTCCTGGGTCTGGGTCCACAGAGACTGGGGTGGAGTCTCACCCAGGGAGGGTGCAAACAGCGAGGCCACTGAGGCATGTGGACACCGCCAGGGTGCAGTGAGCGGCCGCAGCGGGGCTCTCAGGGAGGAGGAGCGCTAGGCACGGGCTCGGGCCTCGGGCCTGCGCCTCCTGGGGGTGGAGGAAGAACCTGCCGTCACCTTGCCCGGTGGCTTCCATTTAAGCTGTCAACCTCGGGTGGGGTGACATGGGACACTGCACTCTGAGGGGGTGATTGCTCCTGGGATGGGTGACGTGAGCTCCAGGAAGTGCCCCGTCCCCCAGGCAGAGCGCCATCATCCTCTCCATCAGGGGGAGGCTCCACAGAGGCGACCAGCTTCCTGGAGCGGCTGTTCACTGGGTCGGTCACCGCAGAGAAGGAGCCCGCACTGAGGTTCCTCCAGAGGGCCTGGCGTTGGACATCAGCGCTTCCCAAATGTGTCACATCTTTGCAGTAAAACCCACACTTCATTAGCACACTGAGCAGGAGCTTTACTCCTGGATTCATTTGTCCTTCTTCGCTCTGGAAGAAATCTGTGAGCAAAACCCTGGAGGGAGGGAGGTACCTGCTGGAGCCGTGGGGGACCCCGGGTGAGCCCTCAGCCCGAGGCCACCGTCCTGGGTGGGGACATGGAGAGGACAGCACCAAGGGTTGGCTGGGTGCTAGGTGGGCTTGGTATGTCCCTACCACACTGTCCCACCTGTTCCTCCAACCTCACAATAGAGGACCAGCGGGCATGGCAACTTCTGATGCAGCAGCCTGGGGGTGAAAGCCGAATAACATAAAATGGACCCTTAAGGTGCTCAACTGTGGGGCCCTGCTGCACCCAGTGCTGCCCACCTACCCCTCTGTCTAGTTCCAAAGCACTGTCACCGTCCCCAAAGGAGACCCAACGTGTTCAGCAAGACAAGTGCCACCTGTCAAGGACCCTTTGACTTGTATGAATCTATGCAGCACCAAAACAGGAGCCGGAGTCACTCTGTGAGTATCCCCTCCCGCCTGCCGGGAGGCTGCGATCGCCCCGTAAACGCACAGCCTCTAAATATTTGTCCCTGGCAAACACAGTTGGGGTGGATGACCTGAATCGCCCAGATGACCACTCTGGGGCCGGCCGTCACAGGGCTGAGCAGAGTTGTCTTGTGCCAGAAACTTCCTCGGTGTGGTCAGCGGTGCCCACGGCGCACAAGGCAGCCGTGGAGACCCAGGGTCGGTTTGCGCAAATGCCTTGGCTCCAGGCGTGGGATAGTCACAGTTTGTATCTTGTCACCTTCTGGGAAGTCACGGTGGCGTTTATTTTTATTTTTATTTTTGCCAGAGCCATGCTTTCCATTGAATCCAGATTCCTGAATAGAGGGCCATTCTGTGGTCAGCCCCAGGCGGGAAGAGCCCATCCCATCAGGGTGGGGTGGAGGAGGGTGTCCAGGTCTTGCGGGTGAGAGACGGACTGGGGACGATGGCGGCCAGCATTGCTCCCGGACCTTCACCTGTCCAGGGAAGGGCTTGGCTGAGCCGGCGCAGCCCCGTCTTTTCTGGTTGTCGGGGTCCCCTGGAGTCGAGGCAGGCCCTGCCCGTGTCTCTGGGTGCCTCTTGAGCACATCCTGAAGGCTCTTCTGAGTCTCCCTCCTCTCCCGGTGCCCTGTGACAGCCTGGGGGACATGAGTGCGTGGCAGCGCTGCGTGGGTGAGGAGGAGACGCGCCCTGCCAGCCGCTGCTCCCTCTCTACCGCGTGCTAGGAAGGCCGGGAGCAGCGGGCAGGCCTGGGGGCTCGGGAGACCTGGGAGACAGTCCCCTTGGCTGTGGACATGGTGCTCTTCGGTGGACCCTCATGGGCTGAGGATCCATCAGACACCCAGCCCCATCTCCAGTCCTTGAGGGACGCTTCTCACCGTTCTCAGCACCGCGGCGTGCAGGACGGCTCCGTCAGCAGCGGGAACAGGAGCAAATGAAAGTGTAGGTTCCTTGTTCAAAAGGGACAAGGAGACATTCCCCTTTCTCCCAGGGTCTGGCCACCAGCCGTGGGTGCTTGATCTGCCAGTGGACGGTGCCCTCCCTGGCACACCGCGTACTCAGGGGACCAGTGTTCACAGGAGCACGGCCTGACCTGACCTCCTCCCACTTAGCCCCAGGCCCCTGTTGGGGATGGAGGATGGCCGTGGTCACCTGGCAGGGTGGGCCAGGAAACCAAGTGACCAGAAACCTGTCCCGAGGAGGTGGAGGGGCAGTAAGAGGCAGGACCCGTGGGAGCCCAGGTGCCTGTTCTGTAGTCCACCTGTGCCACGCACTCTCAGAGAGGATGTTGTTAGGGACTTCAAGACGGTGACCATGAGCAGGCAACTCCAAGGAGGGACATGCCCATGACCCCATGAAGCTGGTCCTGGAAGTGGGTATGCAGGAAGTACAAAATGTGTGCTCAACAATGAAGTACTGAGGGTACAGAAAGGAAAGGAGAGTCACAGGCTCAGCGTTTGGGGCTATATCCAGAGGAATACCAGCTCAAGGGCGGTTGTGGCGGCTCAGCCGGTGTTTGCTGAGTGAATATGTGTGATTCCTTTCCTGAGCCCCAGGTCCCTGACCTATAAAATGGGAAAGATAATAAAGGTGCTTACATCAGACAGAAGCATGGAATATGTTCCCTTCTGGCATGCAGAGGAAGCCCACCACGGCGATCCTCTTCATTCCCAAAGCTGGGTACCTAGTGCACATTTAATAAATGTTGGTGCTGAGGATTCCTAGAGAAGTGTGATTTTTGCAAATTGGATTCAAAACAACCCCTTCACCTTTTCGGACCTCGTCACCCCACGTGGAGGATGCAGCTGGCATGGAGGTTCGAGGCGGCTCACCGACAGGCCTCGCAGCAGCCGTGGGAAGGAGCAGGGAAGGAGTCGGTTTTAGTCTCCAGACCACCTTTTCCAGGGACTGGTTTTCTTTCTCCTCTTTCCCAGGGCAGTTTTGTGTCTGGGATCAGCTTTCTACACGAGCTTGGACCTAAAGAAGCACGTGTCTGAGTAGCCCCTGAAAAGCTAGGGGATCCCGGTGGCCTTGTTCCCAGAAACCACAGCTGAAGCTCACACCCAGTGGGAGCCCCCAGATCCCCCACCCAGGACGCAGTCAGCGTCCACTCCGGGTCCCTGCAGCTGAAGACCCACCATGAGGACTCACTCTTGGTGTTCACATGCGACCAAGACTCCGGTCCAGTGGGAGAGTGGGAGGCTGGGGCTGCCTGAAGCCCCTTAAAATTGTTAGTCTCTAAGGACAGGGGAAGGCGTGGGCCCCAGGATGCCATCAACTGGGGACAAGGGACCTTTGCCCATACTTTCACCCATGTGTCCTCAAAACCCTACCTTCTATTTGAGTCTCATTCTTCCAGAGAACTCTGTACTTTGAGGTAAGTTTGTAGCCCAATATTTGCTTTTTAACATTGACAAGGGAGAGTGGCAGGAGATTGAGGCCACCCCTCTGCACTGCCCAGGTGGGTCATTCACACGGGATGAAGGTCATGGTGACTCACCAGACCTACATTTGAATGGAACTAGCTGTGTTCCTCCTGGAAGACTCACAACAAACACCTGGGGTTTGTGTGGAACATTCCAAACTCCAGGCTCTGCTTTCCTGTTTTGATTTTCCATCTCTGAGGTCTTCCAGGGAACCAGCCCATTACAGTCCCATCCACAAAATGGGAGCGCACCAAGTCTGTGGGGTGAACCGCGTGCACCAACCCGCAGGCACGCGCCACCCGTGGCTGTGCATTGGAATGCCTGATCCCAGGTGCGGTGCTAAGGAAGGGCCCTGTGTAGCCAAGCGTGACTTCCTGTTGGGCGTAGACACAGCAGCGTTCCCTGTGGCCGACGGCACCTCTAGTGATGAATGCCAGTGAACTGGCGGTGAAGTAACCTCACGCCAACAAGACACTCCATGCCGTGTTTGCACCAAAAGGCCCCCCCAAACCTGAAGAAGCGAAACCTAGCCGCAGGTTGATGATTTTGGTGGGAGTGGAGATGTGGGTCGACCGTCTGCTGGGCTGTGGGCCACGCCCTTGGGATCGGCTCATTCAGGCTATACGTCCAGCTGGCCATTCCCAGGGCCTTGAATTTGCCGAGGCTCTTTACGAGCCTGAGTCACACCACACCCCATGGGGGTGAGCCAAGTCTTCACCCTGCCTCACCTAAGGTAGGGGGTTCCCGTGGAACCCCTGTCTGCCTGGGGGAGTCAGGCCTGGGAGCTGGTCCCCCCTCCTGACTTTTCACCCAGTGCTCTTAAAACCCAGCAAACAGCCTTGAGATGCATTAGATTGCGCTGAAGTCCTGACAGCTTGCAAAGCAAATTCTTTGCAACTGTTATAAAGGTCTCATTGCTTAAGTGTAGTCCAGCAAAACCACCAAGCCCCTTCCACGCCCAAGACTCAGACTTTCAAGGGAAGTGAAATGTGCCTGCTAGGCTGCCAGAGTGACCATGCCTAGCCCAGCACTTCTTGGGGGAATATATGGAAGGTTCCAGAAGAGGAAAGGATTCCTCATGCAGAGTGACATGCTGGAGCCCAGCTTGCTTGAGTTCGTAGCCTCCCTGCCTCCTGCCAGCCTACTGGACCTCTCTCCTTCAGTGTCCTTGTCGGTACATAGGATTGTTCCAAGTGGCACCTGGGCTGGTGGTAATGAGTTGATGTAAAGCACCAAGAATAGGGTTTGATGTGTATGCATTCGGTGCCTACTATATGCCAGGTGCTGTTGATACAAACATGAGCAAATAAGAAGAAGCCCAGCCCTCCTGGACTTCCTATTTGGGGGTGGCAAGGGTATATAGCGTGCACTCAATAAGGTCATCAGCACCCAATCAGCTCAGAGGTGCAGATCTTTGCCAAGGAGTTGTACACTGGCCACAGGGTGTTTCTTCTCATGAGCTTTGGCTGTGGGGTTGACATCTCACTGTAGTGTTTTGTCAACCGGTGACTGTTGGCTCACAAAATGTGCTGCCAACAACATTGGAGGTCCAGGAGTTTCCCGGCCAGCCTTGTCCTTGACCCCACCTGCCTGTCAAAGAAAGGGTGGGTATGTTTTGCATCAGCAGTGAACAGGGTCAAAGTTTAGTCGATCAGAAGTTGTGTAAGGACTCACTGTGGCTGATCTCGGCCCGAGGCCTCCCAACACTCATTAACAACTGCTCAATGATTATCTCCCTGGATTTATTGTGGTGACTTGGACCAAAACATCCCTGACCGTGGCGCTGATCCAAAGACCTGCCCCCGACGTCACAGGCGAGCCTCCCTGGGTGTATCAGAGGGGCAGGGCCGTCCTCCACGGTATTTAAGACAGGAGGCTCCACCGCCAAGCACGGCCTTCCCACTGGGAACTCACAATCGCCAGCGGGAAGAACACGGCGAGCCTCCCTGGATCGGACGGAGACCACCCAAAACGAAGGCAGGTGGGTCAAGCTTTCTTATGTACCTTGCTGACAATTCCAGCAACAACACTAACTCAGTTTTCCCCGGGGCCCTGACTCTCTGGCTATGTGCAACCCACACACTGTCCATCAGATGTTCCGGCAGGCGTCTCCTGGTCCTTTTGTCCAGGAAGGCTGTTTTCTGTTTCAGGTGACCCTGGCATTTGTGCCCCTTACCACAGCTCTGCAGAAATGCCTCCTCAGCTGCACAACGGCCTGGACTTCTCAGCCAAAGTCGTCCAGGGCAACCTGGGCAGCCTGCCCCAGGCGGTGAGGGAATTCGTGGAGAGCAGCGCCAATCTGTGCCAGCCGGAGCACATCCACATCTGCGATGGCTCCGAGGAGGAGAACGGACGGCTGCTGGGCCGCATGCAGGAGGAGGGCATCATCAGGAAGCTGAGCAAATACGACAACTGGTAAGCCCGCCCTGTGGCCCACCCCACCCTCTCCTTGGCATCAGTGGAAAGAGGTGAATGAAGCTCTCTCAGGGGCTGCAGGTGCTTTAGAACCTTGATAAAACGGTCAGAACCATCGAGACAGGAGGACCTGGTGGAGCCACCGAGGCCCTAATTGAGCTGGGCGGGCAAATGCTCTTTGCAGCCTAGATTCCGGATTACGATGAAAGACAGTGCCCGCCCCCTAGCTAGTGGCCTAGTCAACGTCTTCCTGACAAGGTGCTGGCTGGCTTGGCCACGGCACTTCTAAAATGTGCCAGTGTGCTCCGTGTCCTGCTGGGCGTGGGAGAAATGTGACAATGCGAGATGGGTCTGTTCCTCACGGTGCTTGACTGAAGGGGACCCTGGGACTTTTGCAGCTGGTTGGCTCTCACTGACCCCAGGGATGTGGCCAGGATTGAAAGCAAGACAGTTATCATTACCCAAGAGCAAAGAGACACGGTGCCCATCCCCAAAACCGGCCTCAGCCAGCTGGGTCGCTGGATGTCAGAAGAGGACTTTGAGAAAGCCTTCAACGCCAGGTTCCCAGGGTGCATGAAAGGTGAGCAGGCCATTCTCCCGACAGGGCAAATTGACAGCACGCCAGTCCTCATGACACCTGCCCTGATGGCGACCGTGACAGCAAGGGAGCCCCCCCCCGGCCTCAATGTCTCCCACTCTGTGTGAAACGCTCCCCGTTCTGTTCTCAGACGTCTTGCGTGAGCCCTACAGGGTTCCACACGTGTGGATTTCACGCAGCCTGGCAGAGCCTAATCATAGCCTGGGAAAACATGGATTTGGGCATTTCTGTCCACTTTGCGGTGGACTTTGCTAAACCTTGGGGCTGGCGGCCATGAGGGTGATATTGACGGTGGGAGGCCATAGCAAGGATCCCTGCGGAAAATGATGCCAGCTGTGTTTGCAGGCCAAGGTCATTGCTCACCGTCCCCACTGGCCCCTCCCCAGGTCGGACCATGTACGTCATTCCATTCAGCATGGGGCCACTTGGCTCCCCACTGGCCAAGATCGGCATCCAGCTGACGGACTCGCCCTACGTGGTGGCCAGCATGCGGATCATGACGCGCATGGGCACGCCTGTCCTTGAGGCCCTGGGCCACGGGGAGTTCATCAAGTGTCTCCATTCCGTGGGGTGCCCCCTGCCTCTCAAAAGTAAGCATGCCACTTCAGAATTGAGAGTTGATAAAAAGTAAGCTCCTGCGCTCCGCACGTTCACACGCTGACGCGGCTGTGCCTGTTACAGGGCCTCTGGTCAACAACTGGGCCTGCAACCCAGAGCTGACGCTCATCGCCCACCTGCCGGACCGCAGAGAGATCGTCTCCTTCGGAAGTGGGTACGGCGGGAACTCGCTGCTGGGGAAGAAGTGCTTTGCTCTCAGGATAGCCAGCCGGCTGGCCAAGGAGGAAGGCTGGCTGGCAGAGCACATGCTGGTAGGTGCGGGGCGTCCCCTGGCTCGTGCTGGGAGGCCTGGGGTGGCAGACACAAGTCCGTTCAAGTTCCTGTCTGCGTGGGAGATTCATGGACAGGGAAACTTCTTAAGTAATTATGAACTCCACAGTCTATGTCCCTTCTGAAGGACCTCGGGCACAAGGGCCACCATGGAGATCCTGTGGACTTCATTCTTTTGAACGGAGATAGATCTTGAGGGTCCACCTTTTGGGAACTTCTAGGCACACCCCTAGACCTCGGGGTAGAAAAGCACAGAGACCTCAGTGAAGAACCCTGTCTCCTGCAGATCTTGGGCATAACCAACCCGGCGGGCGAGAAGAAGTACCTGGCGGCAGCTTTCCCCAGCGCCTGTGGGAAGACCAACCTGGCCATGATGAACCCCTCCCTCCCAGGGTGGAAGATAGAGTGTGTGGGCGACGACATCGCCTGGATGAAGTTTGACAACCAAGGTGACTGTCTTGGGCCCAAACGGTGATAAAAAGTGGACTCCTGTGGGTTATCGACCTCAAACACGGCCAGCTCTCCCAAATCCAGTGTTGGGTGTGTCGTTCAGTTAGTTCAGAGTCGGCAAAACCTCAGAACTCTGTCCTCTGCAGCCCAGCATTCTTTAACAATCTGGGTCAAACAGGCCGTGTATGGCTGATCGCTTATATACAAACATTGATTAAGATAAGTTGGTGGAAAATGAAAGAGGAGCAAAGAGTTGTGAGATGCACAGTCAGAGATGCACAGTCTCAGAGATGCCCGATGAGAACAGGCACGTAGTCTAGGGAGGGAAAGGGGTGGGGGAGCTTGGTACGGAAACCAGCGGGCAGATGCGAGGCTGCATGGCTTGGGATTTACCACCGCTTTTCCGGTTGGACCTGTGCAGGTAACTTAAGGGCTATCAATCCAGAAAATGGTTTTTTTGGTGTTGCTCCTGGCACCTCCGTGAAGACAAACCCCAATGCCATCAAGACCATCCAGAAGAACACCATCTTCACCAACGTGGCCGAGACCAGTGACGGGGGCGTTTACTGGGAAGGCATTGATGAGCCGCTGGCCGCGGGAGTCACCATCACCTCCTGGAAGAACAAACAGTGGAGCCCGCAGGATGGTGAGCCCCCTCTGGAGGCTGTGTGCTCTGGGCTGCAGGTGCCTGTTTGGGCCAGATGCTAAAGGGCCTCTCTCTCTTTTTGTAGGGGAACCTTGTGCCCATCCCAACTCGAGGTTCTGCACCCCTGCCGACCAGTGCCCCATCATCGACGCTGCTTGGGAGTCTCCGGAAGGCGTGCCCATCGAGGGCATCATCTTTGGAGGCCGCAGACCTGCAGGTGAGCTCTCCTCTGCTCAGGCGGGGGCACAGGGTTTTGGGAACTGAAGCCCAGTTGGAATCTCTCCTTTTCCATGACCTTGTCAGAGGGTGCCAATGAGCTGGAGCTTTCTTTCTCCAAATCCAGAATAACTTGCAAGCTCCGATGTAGAGCCAACTCGTTGGCTTCCTGGATCTGACCTAAGGTGGCTGGATTGGAGTTTACTGATTCTTTTGTGGCTCCAGTGGGTACAGGGTGCCTTAGCAGTTTTCTGTATAGCTGCTCAACTAAAAAGACGCCGTTTTGCCAAGTCATTTCATGTGTGCGATGACATCGCTGGTCTTAGAGTCTGAATGTCACAGGCTTGAAGTAGTTTTCTGTCCTTCTCAAGGTGTCCCTCTGGTCTACGAAGCCCTCAGCTGGCAGCATGGTGTGCTCGTGGGCGCTGCCATGCGATCAGAGGCCACGGCGGCAGCAGAGCACAAAGGTAAACAAAGTCAGGACTTGAAACCACATGGAGGGTGATTAGCGCTCTGGGCAGCCCCCCTTTGCCCCCTCTGTGTCTGTTTGTGGAGAGAAAGACGGGGGCAGGAAGAGAGAGAAGTAGGCATGCTATATCCACAGTAAATGACGGTCCCTCTTAAGTCTTTGGACACATCACTTACCAAAGGACCCCTCTCTTTAATAGGCAAAGTAATCATGCACGACCCTTTTGCCATGAGGCCCTTTTTTGGCTACAACTTTGGCAAATACCTGGCTCACTGGCTGAGCATGGCCCAGCGCCCAGCAGCCAAGTTGCCCAAGATCTTCCACGTTAACTGGTTCCGGAAGAACAAGGAAGGCAAGTTCCTCTGGCCAGGCTTTGGGGAGAACTCCAGGGTGCTCGAGTGGATGTTCAACCGGATCAATGGGGAAGACAGCGCCCAGCTCACACCCATCGGCTACATCCCGAAGAAGGATGCCCTGAACCTGCAAGGCCTGGGGGACATCGACCTGGAGGAGCTCTTCGACATCTCCAAGGAGTTCTGGGAGAAGGAAGTGGAAGACATTGAGAGATACTTGGAAGACCAAGTCAATGCTGACCTCCCCTCCGAAATCACCAGACAGGTCCTTGCACTAAAGCAAAGAATAAGCCAGATGTAATCAGAAGCTAAGGGCTTTAGCTTTACAATCATCCCCTTCCATTCCATAGGATGCACTCAGAGCAAGAGAAAGCGAGTCTTCCCAAATCGGCACCAGCAACAGCACAATGAGCACACTGTTGAGCAGATCAGAAAGGCACATTTAATTGTTCAGATGAAAAATACAGAGACCAGGCTAGGAATCAGGGAGATTGGGGGAGAAATCTTAGCAAGTCTCCAAAAATTGCATCCAATGCATGTTTTGTTTAACTTTAAGGTCACCTGGGCATCTAGTTGTTCAGTTTTTCCACGTTAGCTATACCAGTTAGCTGGAATGCACAGAAGAAAACACTTGAGCTGTATATATGTGTACATGTGTGTGTGAGCATTGTGTATTTGTGCATTGTGTATTTGTACTGTTATCTAAAACATATTTAATACCTTTCGAAAAATCGTGGGCAAGATTACCTCCTAGTTGTTAGTGAAAAGAAATGTTGCTTTGTTACTAATGTGTGTGTTTAAATTATTTTTGTATACTGTTGTTCCTTACCTTTATGTAATTGTAATCAGCACCCTTACCACTTCTCGGAAAAGATTACACAATAAACTTTTATAGGAAAGATGGATTCGACTTGCTTGGTTTCTCTCACCTAACATCCAAAGAGAGAGCTCCGATTGAATCCTTCTTAATCCCACCTCCATGCCCATGAAGGGGTGGGGGCTCACAGAACCACTTTGAGAAGCAGGTGAACTGCAGACCAGGAGGAGACCAGGGAGGAGACCAGGGAGGAGGTGGTGGGAGGAGGGAGCATAGAGGATGGGAACGAGGCTGTGCTTTGCTTGCAGGATCTGCTGGCGCCACTAGTTGGCGCCCTATGGCTAGGAATAGCAGTGCCGCTTCAGGGCTGTACTTGAAGTGTTTAATGTGAACTTTTGGGAAAAAAAAATGGTCTGGGGACTCAGCTGTCCCTAAGAATTGCATTGTGAACAATTTCAAAGCCTCTTTTCTTTTGACTCTTTTTTTTTAAGCAATACTTCCCCACTGTGTCATCCCTGGGAGAGAAATGACTTTCGGAAGGAAAGGCCAAGGAGAGCTCTGCTTTGAGAGCACTGGTTAAGCTCCTTCTGCATACTGTGGACTGTGGCTACACCCTGGGCTGCCTGAGAAGGGAGGTGGCATGGGTTGGCCCCAGGTGGGCCTGGAGACCTGGCTTGGTCTCCTCTGCTCCTGGCGTTTATTGGCTGTTCCAGAACACTCCAAACAAACCATAAACTTTATATCACATTTGTCTGCAGATAAACACTGCTCCCCTTGGCTGCTCTTCCCTCTGGGGTGGGCACGGTTCTGCCTTCACCCTGCACCACACCCCAGGCCTGTTCTCAGGTCCCCCGCCCCCAACGTGCTCCTTCCTGGTGGTCAGCCCTAAGGCTCCACTTGGACGGCGAAGCCGAGATCACCCCAGGTTTGCAGGTGGGGAAACAGATCTAGAGGGGTCCACCAGGGCTGGGACACAGTCCTGCCCCTTTAAGGGATGGATGACTGGATCTGGCTCCTCAGATAAATTGGCACTTTGTAAGACCAAAACCAGTGATGGGGGAAAACCACTTAATGGAATGAAATGCTCTCTGCGGTGCTAATTTAGATCAGTGGCTGCAGACTCCATCCCTCATCCCGCTTCCGGAACTCTCTCTGGACGTGCTCTCCGACTCCAACACCGAATGTGTGAAGGAGAGAGAAGAGGAGGCGGCTGGCCCGAGGCTGGCCAGAGTGGGCACCAGGCCTCACAGCCACCCCCTGGGGGCCTTTGAGCCAATTTCTTGAGTCCTGAAAAACAGGTGCAGTTTGTTGCAATGCATGTCCTGCCCTGGCATCCCATCCTGGCCCCTGGGCTGTCTCCACTGGCTCTGGGGGCAAAGCTAGTGCCAATCCCGAACTGCTAGTGCTCCTACACAGCATGGCCTGCCTGGCCTCCAGGGTGACCATGTTGCCACCAGGCCCTGGACGCCTGGGGACAGCTTAGGAGGTGACTCAGACACAATAAGAGATTTGGGGACACAAAGGACGCGCCACTTACCCCTTGTCATTGGCCGCGGACTCCGTTTCCCCGAGCACACCTCTGAGCCCTCCATCTGTCTCCAGGTCTTGGTTTTTAGGCTGAGATTTCTGGTTTCAATAACCCGGAAGCTAGGGCCTCATGGACCAGCATCTTCCTGTTGTGCCTGCAAGTGGGAGGACAGCCTGGGGGGGGGAGGCTCAGAGGGTGAGCGGCTTGTCACCTGGAGCAGGGATGGAGCCAGGTCATTCTGGGCCAGCCCTCCCCAGGGGACCACACGACCCTGAGCCCAACACCGGCTGACGTCTTCTACCCCTGACCCCCAGGAGCTCCTGGGCTGTGGGACCCCGTGTGAAGACCAGGACACAGGAGGGTCACACAGGTACTGAACCAGGACTACAGTGACGGGCCTCTCCCTCCTCCCTCTCTCCTGGAGTCTACCCTGTCCCAGGGCCCGGGACCTCCCACACACCGCGTGTCCCACACCACATGGACCTGTGCAGACGGTGGGCCGTGGGCCTCGCGGACTCCCTTTGTGCAGCCCTGAGCCACAGCAGGGCCTCTGCTGTCCTTCCTAGCTGCTGCAGTGGTGTTCCTAAGTGAGCCCCGCCTCCGGCAAGGGCTGTGGCCTGTGGCCTCCCTCCACCCTGCTCCTTTGCCCCAGGGGGCACCCTGCCCTGGCCAGCAGGCCCTCCTCGCTCGCCTCTGCCCCAGGGCCAGTAACATCCCCCGGGGGGCCCCCAAGGGTGAAAGGAAACAGCTCAGCTCAGCACAGGCCCTGGGTCAGTCCAGAGGGTCTGGACGGGAATCAGGGTCCGGCCTTCCTCTCTGTGAGTTGGAGGTAACTGCCCGAAACTCTGAGCCTTGGTTTCCTCAGCTGTAAAATGGGCATGAGAACATCTGGACCGTCTCAGGACTGCCGAGAAGATCCAATGAGATGGCCAAGACGGGGCTGGGCCTGCGGTGGGCAGTGAGGACGGCTTGTCTCCTTTTTATCCCATTCCAGGTCTTCAGTGCAGCTGGGTTGGGGCCCTGCCTGGTACAGGAGCCCCCTTTCTCCCACAGCAGCCTCGGGGCTGGTGACCAGCGTGGGCCGGGGTGGGAATGCCCTTCCCTGCAGGCTCCACCCAAGTGCCAGAGCCACTGGGGATGTCAGGGAGAGTGGGGAGCTCGGCCAGTCAGGGACACCGCCAGCAGCACCCCTGCCCCAGGGGCATCCCCTCCACCCCCGCCCCCCCAAAGACTTTAGCCAAAGGTCCCGAGTTGGGGTCTAGTCATTCTTCCTTTTATGTCCTTAGGGCAAAATCAAGGCTGGGCACAAAGAGGTCTCCCTAAGAATTCTTGTTACCAAGAATGCTCTTCCTCATGGCCCCAAATAGGAGCCAACCCAGTGCTCAACGACAGGGACCTAGAGAAATCGTAGTTCCTCCTGGATAGAGAACTGGGCGGCCATGTAAAATGACTCGGCAGAAGATCATTTATTGACATGGAATATTTGCCACTCCGTCCCGCGGGAGGGCAGACGATGAGCGCACGGTGGGGTTCTGCGTGTCTGTCCAGGCGAGCGCTGAAAGAAGACGGCACGGGATGGTAACCGCAGTGGTTTTGGGGAGTCCAGGCAGCTGGCCTCTGGCCTGGGGGTGTCAGCAGGACCCCTGGTGTCACCACGAGTTCAGGTATTGAACGCAGGAACCCTCCCCCCAGGGGCCCATCAGTGCCCGGTGGCTGGAGAAGAGAGCAGGGGTGGGCGTGGGAAGACCTAACCAGGGCTGGCAGGAGGGCCAGGGGACTGGCCACCAAGAGCAAGGTGGAGAGACCACGGTGCTTCACTCCCTCCAAGGCTGGCATCGGGTATGGCAGGGCCAGAGGTTAAGAAGCCGGAAGACCACCCCCCCCCACTGGCTGGTGAAGATCTGCTGCCCTGATGAACCTCCTCCCTGAGGCCCCCAGACTCCCCACACGGCTGAGGGGCTCCCACCCTGCTCTGGAGTCGTCCCTAGGTGGCCCCAACAGCCCTCCCCTGTGCCCTACAAGTGCCCTCCAGGATCCTGTGGCAAACCAGGCAGCTTGGCAGGGCCAGGGGCATCCCCTACACCGAGAAGACCCTGGCTCAACCTCCCTGGACAGCCATCAGGTCTCGTCCATGGGGGGTATGGGGGGCTTGGAACAGAAACTTGTTCTCAAGTGGAGCAGAGCGAAGCAGGTGATTTTGCCACGGTCCTAGGGTTTTTTCCTGCTCACGTTGGCACAGGAGCTCAGCAGAGCGGGGACCTGGGGAGAGGCTCTTGTTGAGGCCCCTCTAGGACGGTCACCTGGATTACAGGAAGAGCCCCAGCGCACAGCCCAGGCGGGGGCCGATGATTACAGAGCCCTCGCCGCACGCCATGTTCTCTTGGCCATCTGGGCCTCTCCGCAGCAGGACAAAGCTCAGAGGTTTCTCTGAGGCTCAGAGCTGGGACCTAGGGCCGCCGCAGAGGAGTGGAGGACGTCATTCGGTCCACAGTAGCATCGGAGTGGGGCCAGGAACACATTTGCCTCGCTGACACCTGCCAGCGTCTGTGGGTTGAGGCTGCTTCCTGGGGGTGCGCGGCCCACGCCGCAGGCCGTCTGGGCTGGGAGCCCCTGGGTAATGGGATATGCAGATGCGTGCGCCTTTGCCAGGCGGAATGGCGGGACTCTTCTCCAGGCGAGGCAATTTACAGCAAAATATGCTGTAAATATTTGTTCAGCCCAGGAAAATGACTTTAATTGCATAATTAAACTCGTTGTAGATGCTGCTTCCGGACAAAACGCTGGGGGAGAAGGACTGAGCCCACAGCTGTCCCTCGGAGCTTCCTGACTGGAGGGACCTGCTGCTCTTCACAGGCTGCGCTGGGGCCTGTCTTTCCACGGAGCAACGGCGACTTTGAGAGCAGACAGGGAGGGCGAAGGAAAAAGCAAGGGGTGTTGAAGTGAGGAGGGAGCAGAAGAGGTCACCTACTCAGAGGACCAGTGGCGGGTGTGGGGGGCATCCAGACCCTCAGCAGGATTTAGCACGGTTTCCAAATGTCCCATGCACGTGCCACCTTCCACAGACAGAGGCGACTTGAGCAGGGGATGAACCCATGTGACAGGGAGAGGAGGGGTCGGCTGAGAGACGCCTGCTTTTATCTATTTATTTAGACATTTGCTTTAAAAAAAACCAACACCCAGCACCGCCCCCCCCCAACATAGACTCCCAAGTACAATCCTAAGTGAAGAAGCTGGCCCTAGAGGACACAGGGGCATGTGCCCTGTTCATGGGAAATGTCCCCAGCTGGGACCGAAGGCAGGTCAGAAGTTGCCAGGGGCTGGGGAGAAACTGGGAGGGAGAAAGAGGTGCTAACGGGGACAGGGTTTATTTGGGGGTGATGGAAATGCCCTAAAGTTAGATCGTAGTGAAGTTTCCACAATCCTGTGAATTTATTAAAAGCCATTGAATTATGCATTTTAAATGGGTAAGTTTTATGGAATGTGAATTGTTGCTCCATAAAATTGCTAAAAAAAAAAAAAAAAAAGAGGAAAAAAATACAACAAAAGTTCACTTATTAGAAACCAGTGTCCTTCCAGGGCCGTGCTGAGGCCGGCACGTGCTGTGCGAAGGAGGGAGGGGGAGGAAGAAGCAGGCGCAGCAGAGAACCGAGGGGCACGCACTTCTTCATTCAGGTCCACCGCCACTTTGCTGCCAGGCCAGGGAGCCTCCTGGACCCCGAGCGCTGCACACGTCACCTCATCGGTGACCAGAGGGGAAACTGAGGCTGTAGGAGACGGAGGCTGCAAAAGCCGCTTGACCAGCAGGTGGCAGAGCTGGGACCCTCAGGAGCCTCCGTCTCCATCCTGATGGCACTGATCCTGAGCCATGGCTGTGACCCCAGATGGGTGCTCGGCAGAGGGCAGAACTCTGGAGTCAGGAGATCAGGAAGCCCCCAGCCCTGCCAGCCACCAGGAAGCCCACCTAGGCCGGCACAGGCATCAGAGGGGAGGGTCTGGCTCACATCACAGCAGCAGGAAAGGTCTCGGCACAGGGCAGGGTCCTGGACTCGGGGTCCATCAGTGGCACGAGGGTCCCATTTCCTTCTCCCCGGCCCTGGTAGCAGAGTGCCGTGAAGGAAGAACTCACTGCAGCCTGAGACTCCTGAAGTGCTCTGGGCGCCTTGCCTGTCCCTGAGCCTCAGCTTCCCTGGCTGCACAAGTGCTCTGTCCTGCTTCTTGGAAGTCTTTCCGTCCAAGAAGGGGAGAGTCACTTGGCTTTTTGGTGGGGCTCTTAGGACTAGGATTCGGGGGCGGGAGTATAGCTCCGTGGGGAGTGGTTGCCTCTTATGGGAGAAGCTCTGGGTTCCATCCTCAGCACTGTCAGCATAAAACAAAAGAGGAAGAGGAGGAACTGCAGGTGAGTGAGCCCTCACAAGAGACCAGGCAGAGCCTGACTCCATGGAGGCGTGACAGCAAAGGCACTTTGCACCCTGAAATTCCATGGCACCTAGCACCACTCCTAAAACCCCACCGCTGCCCCCATGGCTCACCCCTTTTATGACACCATCTGCTCCCCAGGCACAGCCGAGATCTTTCAGTCCCAGGCCTAGGACATGGGGGGCAACACCCTCATGGGCACACTCTATGTGCCCCAGACCTTCTACCCTGGCCCGCAGCCTGCAGAGGACACATGGGCCCCAGCCTGCTGCCCCTCTGTCTTCAGGGGCTTGAGTGACAGTTGACTCCCGCCACAGGACACTGGATTAGCTTTAAGAAAGCCCTTAGCATCTCGTAGGGAGGCAGAAGAGGGCCTGTTCTGCCCCCTTCCCCATCAGGAAGACCTTGGCTGCCTGTTGCCAGGGCCCCCGTGTGCAGGGCAGCCTGCCTGGGCTGCAGGAAGGCGGCTCCCTGAACCCAGGGGCGTCCAGCCTGGGTTGCCGGGAAGTCCCCTGCCAAGGCTGAAGTTCTGGGTCTAGTTGAGTGGGCCTGGGCCGCCCAGAACTGGCTGCAGGGCCCGGGTCTGGTCTGGTTGGAGCCTCCCAGGCTGAGCACAGCCCCCCAGAGTTGGCACAGACCCCTGGCCCACGTCCCCTGGTTAATAGAACACTGCCCTCAGAGGTGAGCTCGGGGCTGCCCTCGGTGGGCGTGGAGGTCACGGGTCCCTCTGAAGCGAGGCAAGGGCTTCATCACCATGAAGGACAGAGCCCCGGGAGCCAGAGGCCCCGGTGACTCATGTGGCAGCTGCTCCCCCATTATGTAAAGCGGAACTCGGAGCCATTAGCCGGTAGGAGATGAGATGTACATTTTGGATTAACTCAGATCACCAGAATGCGTCTTCTCAGCCCAGGGAAATTAAACATGAAGTCGGGGGAGCTGAGACAGGAGGGGCAGGGCTCAGCCAACCATGCCGGATCGGCTTTGCTTTTTTTATTTTTTTCAACAGGCTGCAGGCTAAGGGGACGGGAGGACACTGCTGCAATGTCGGCCTGGGAGAGAAGAGATGGAGCCGAGATCCACTTTCTGTCTTTCTCCTTGGGCAGAAGCACAATCAATCTGGGTGGCAGAATTAAATTTTGATCTGTCCGATTTCTTCCATCACAGCTTCCCCTAATAATGGTTATTTATTGAGCACTTATTATGTGCCTGGCAGTCAGCTAAGCACTTTGTAGATAAGGAAGAGGTCCATTTGTCTTCTCCCCTCTCCATCCCCGTCTGCGTTGTTGCTGGGGAGGGAGTCTGGAGGGAGAAGCTCGGAGCTGAAGTTTTTAGGAGCAGCACAAAGGGAGCGCTGAGTCATGCTGGGAAGTTGCACTCGTCCTACAGATGGATACCAGGGAGGCTGGGGTCTCAAAGCCCCCCGGGGTGATGACCCAGCCTGACTCCTGGTATGTGACCAATGGTCTGTGCAAGTCATCCCCCGAACTGTAATAAGCACATGTCCTACTGGGAACCTCTTCCAAGTCAAAAGAGACGGTGAAGGTTGGACAGGGGCTCTGGGGCTCTAGAGGCCTTTGGAATCTGAGAATCAACCCAAACCCTAACCCCAACCCTAACCTAATCCTGGAAATGGACAGGGTCCATAGGTGTAGAACAGAGCTGCAGTACCGCCTGGCCCACCCCGGCTCAGGCATCTGACCACTGGGTCTTCCTGGCCTTGTGGACACAGACCCACAGGATCTGGGGTCGCACCGAAGTTCCCTGAGTCAGCTTGGGGAACTTCAGTCCGTCCCACCCTGCACCAAGGTGGGTCAGAAGGGTCGACTCTCCTGGGTTCCTGAGTGTCAATTCCAGCAGAAGAGACATATCCTCTGGGACCCTCTAACAGTGGGGGACAGTCACTGCCCCCCGTGGGGGTCCACTCTGGTAACAGCGGGGTCAACTTCCCTGTGGCTGGGGATGTGAGGACGTGCTCTGAGAATCAAAGTGTCTGCAGTGTCCCCAGCCGACCAGTGCCTCCCCATGATGGCCGGTCGCCAAGATCCATCCATCACTTTCCAATGAATAGTTATTGGATGTCGTCCTACTGCCTGGTACTCAGAGTCAGCCCAAGTGCTTAGATGAGCTGATCAGGACTGTCTTTCCTAATGAATCGGTCCCACAGGAGGCCCTGTCCTTTTCCCAGGGTCACTGAAAAACTTTGAGCCTCAAGATATCAGGAGCAATATTTCCTGTGGGCAAGAATCCACAGGTTCACTTTTCTGCTCCAGTCAGAATTGCCTGGAGGTCAGCCCCTGGTTCTGCCCCCTGAGTTTGCAGTTCTGCCTGGGCAGCTGGAGAGATGGTGCATTTGTACTACCCTTCATCTACCCACCCAGTCACCCACTCACCCACCCACTCATCCATCCATCCATCCACCCACCCACCTACTCATCCACCCATCCACCCACCTACTCACTTATCCAACTTGCCATCCACTCATCCATCCATCCATCCACTCACCCACCTACTCATCCATCCATCTACCCACCCACCTACTCATCCATCCATCCACCCACCCACCTAATCACTTATCCAACTTGCATCCACTCATCCATCCATCTACCCACCCACCTACTCATCCACCCATCCACCCACCTACTCACTTATCCAACTTGCATCCACTCATCCATTCATCCACCCACCCACCTACTCATCCATCCATCTACCCACCCACCTACTCATCCATCCATCCACCCACCCACCTACTCACTTATCCAACTTGCCATCCACTCATCCATCCATCCATCCACCCACCCACCTACTCATCCATCCATACATTCACCTACTCACCACCCACTCATCCATCCACCCATCCATCCACCCATTCACCTACCCATCTACTCATCCATCCGTCTATCCACCCACTCACCCACCCACGCACCTATCCATCCATCTATCCAGCCAGCCACCCACTCATCCATCCATCCTTTTAGCCACAGACCCAACACTTCACCCTTCTATTTAAGTATCCATTTTTCATCGTCCCATCACCTAAGCCTTAGATGCCCTCCATCCACCTCTCCACTGGTCCACTCACCCGCGGTCTCCACTCAGTCCTCATCTGATCTTCGCCTGTCCATCAAGCGTCCACCCTGCCTCCAGTCTCGGACAGCCCCCCATCTTGTCACTGAGAACCAGCCTACTTCCCCATGTTCCTTCAGTTCACAAGATAACTGCTACATCAGAGCACGCCAACTGGGTGCCTTGGGAGAGTCAGGAAAGGTCCTCAAAGGAAGCATTTGAGGAGTGTCCGGAGGATTCCATAAGGAATCTGCAAAGTCATGATCTAAAGGAAAAACATAGGAATTCCCAGTGGCTTCCGTGGTGGGAGTGGGGCTCAGGGTGGGTCAGAGTGGCGCGTGGCTGAGAGGACGGGGGTCACTAAAGGGAGAGACCAACACAGAGGGTTGGGCGTTGGGAGAGCAGGTGTGTGCTTTGGCTGGACTAACGGATACAGGAGACCAGAAAGGTAGTGTGGCCCACCCCAAGGGGCAGACGATGGACCAGCAGGCCATACCTCCGAGCTGGACCTTTTGTGAGGCAGGAGGTGGAGAAGCTGGGTGACACCGGGGTGTCATGGGGAGCAGCCTGAGATTGCGTCCTCTGCTCTGGGGGTGGACAGGCTGTTCTCAGGCTGGGCGGTGGGGCTGCAGGTGCCACTGGGTCCAGGCTCAGACCACCTGGCTGTGCCAGGTCTCCTCTCGGGCTCACAGCTGAAACTCTAGCCACAGTGAACTTGAATGACCTAAGCTTGGAAGACAGGTTTTTGTCGGGGGTTGACTAACTGCCATGGCCATTTCATAATGGCCATTTTGGAACAAAGGGGCAGAGAAAACCAAACGACTTCCCACGTCTCTCTGGCAGGGGAGAAATCAAGGTCTTTGATGGTCTCAGACGTAAGTGCTTGCCTGCTGTTAGGCTGAAATTTCCGGCATCTGAAAAGTTCCAAGTTAATTTTCAGGGGGGAAATTAGATGAAAAGTAGCTTTGAAAACACCGAGAACCTTGTGTCTGAAAACTCGGTTGCCAGGGAGACTCTCCAGCACTTCCTTGCCACCACATTATAAATTAAGCCCCTAACTGAAGGGTAATTAAGGTAATTGTCAGCACTGCCGCAGGGAGGTGGCGCGGCCGGGAGGGCCCGAGCCCGGGGGCACAGGCCCCTCTAGTCCCTGGAGGCTGGGCCCTTCCTGGGGAGGGCAAACCACAGCCCCGGAGGCCTCTCCCGGAAGCTGCCCGTGGGTTTGGCAGGGTGAAAGCGGAGCGTGGGCTGATGGGCAGACTGTGTGGGCACAGTGGTGGCCCCCTGAGGCGGGCCCACCCGGGGCATCAGGCAGGAGATGGAGCAACTGTGATCTGCCACCTCTGGGAGGGAGGCAATTTAGCATGTAGCTCATGGTCCCAGCCGTTCAGCGACCCATCTGTCCATTCATCTCTCCCTCCATCTGTTCATTCATCTAGCTGTCCGTCGGAGCATCTGGCCATCCATCATCCAGGCGCGCACGAAGCCAGCACCTACTCACTTACTTATGCATTCACCCATCCATCTACCTGTCGGCACAACCCCACCTGCCACACCCCACCCACGCGTGTTCAAACACACACACAGTGGGAAGATGGGCATGTGGATGGAGGAGGGAGGGGCAGGGGTGTTTGGATGCTTGGAAGGAAGGATGGATGGAGGGATGATGGAGGATGGATGATGGAGGATGGAGGATGGATGGAGGATGGATGGAGGATGGATGGAGGATGGATGATGGAGGATGGATGGATGATGGAGGATGGATGATGGAGGATGGATGGATGATGGAGGATGGATGATGGAGGATGGAGGATGGATGGAGGATGGATAGAGGATGGAGGATGGATGATGGAGGATGGATGGATGATGGAGGATGGAGGATGGATGGAGGATGGATAGAGGATAAGTGTGGATCGTGGGTGAGCACACCGCCTCCATCTTTCCATCTGGGCACCCATTCACCTACATGTCCATCCATCCAACATCCCTCCATCTGTCCATCTGCCCTCTCTCCATCTGATCGGTGACAGTGGTGCACCGACAGTAGCCATACTTCCTGCGAGCTTGCTGGGAGCCTTGTCAGGGCTGCTCCCAAGGCCGTCCCTTGTGTGGCCACCACCCCTAGTCCGCAGAGGAGGTGGAAGGGAGGCCTTGTTGCTCGCAAGGGCAAGAGCTTGGATTTTAACTCTGTCTGCAGAGAGGGGGCAGTGGGTCTTGTCACCGTCAACCCCTCCGTGTTGGCCCTGAGAGTCAGACTCCAGGATCCTGGGGCTCTCAGTTGCCCGACTTGAACTTCTGCCCCAGGGCACCCGCCCAGCCCTACCTGCACGTCCCGGCCCCTTCCCTTCCCACAGGGTAAACAGTGCCAGCGTGGTCAGGAGTCCGTGCCAGGGTGAAAGTCCATGGGTCAGGAGCCTCCTGTTGTTCCCAGAAGCAGAGGCCTTGCTGCCCGTGAGCTTTGGCCTCTTTCCTCTGACCCGTTTTAGGGAAATGCTCATTCCTGATTGTCAACTTTCACCTACTTCCAAGGCCCCTCTCCTCCCAGAGCTGGGCTGGTGGCTCGGGCCCCTCGACGCCCTGGCTCTGGCCTACTGCAGGCTGAGTCTGTGTCCCAGGAGGAGGGGGCTGCTCTCAAGTGCTTGTGGAGGCCCAGGGGCCCGGCCTGGAGGCCGTAGGCACCAGTCCAGTCAGCATCTCAGTGGGGGACAGGGTGCACTGTTCTCCCTTTGCAGAGGAGGAAACCAAGGTTCATGATGGCGAAGGGCCTCACAAGGTCACACAGTTACTTGCAAGGAGCAGAGTGTCGACTTGAACCCCAATATATCAGCATGCAGTGGCTGAAGGCAGACTAGAGTGGCATATGGGGTGAGTGCGTGTGGCATGGTCCTCAGCTGCTGCTGAGCTGTGTGACCTTGAGGGAGTCACTCAACCTCTCTGTGCCTCAGCTTCCTCTTCTGTGAAAGGGGATAAAAAAGAGACCCAAAGGGAGGGCTCAAAGAAGGGGTACACACCAAGTGCCCTGAATGCCCTCAGCACACAGCAAGCGCTCAACAGATGTTGGCTCTGTGGCAGCTGCTCCTTTGTGCCCCAGAGTTCTCGCAGAAAGTTTGCTGGACATGGAGCCCTGTGGTTGAGAGCTGGCTCCCTGCTGCAGCCCCACCGCAGAGGCTGGAGAGCCTGGCCATGAGGATCGATCTGCTGTCACTCAGATCCAGGAAGGGCACCCTGAAGGCTGGCAGCTTCTTGGTCATTGCGGCAAATGTGGTCCCGGGAGGCGGCCGCCTTGCAGAGGGACTGCTGGGAGCCGGGACCTGGGGAGGGGGCTCCCCTCAGCCTGTCCCAACTGCCCCAGCCCAGGCAAAGCCCGGGGACAGGGGTTATGAAGTCTTTGTGACCCAAAGGGACGAAGGAGCCGTGCCCAGTGGCCCCTGAGGGACGGGCCGTCTGCACTACGATCCCACTCTGCTGCCCAGCGCCCCACGGATGCTTGGTGACAGGGCTGGGAGCTGGCCCTCCTGAGAGCTCCCATGTGTTGGAGGAGGGGGCACACGGCAGACCCCTCTCAGGGTCCCCACCGGGCCCCAGGGTCCTGCTGGCAGAGCACAGGGAAACTGAGGCCCTGTTTCCACAGATGCAGCTCCTGTCCTGGTACTGGCCCAGAGCTGGCCCGCCCCTCTCCTCCTGCCTGGGGGGCACAGGGTGCTCAACCCGGAGCTTTCTCTAGGGCCAGCTCCTGGGCCGGGGTGGGGGTCTCCCGGTTGCTGGACTTCCCCCCGGCCTCGTGCAGCAGCTTGCTGTGCGGGGTCTCTGTCCGGGAATTGGCCAGACAAACGCTGCAGGGGTGCCCCCCGCCCCAGCCCATAGCGACTGCTCTTCCCCTGTGCAGGACGCACTCTCTGTGGGGCTCCCCGGGGGGTGGGGTCTCTCCTGCAAGCGCTCGGGGAGGCTGACCTCGCCCCAGGCGGCTGGGCAGAATCTGAGGGGCACTTGCTGGAGCAGCCTGCTGCCGGGACCCCCAAGCCCACGGCGGGGGGCAGTGCACCCCACCCTCCCGGGTGGGGAAACTGAGGCTGGGAGAGGCAGACCTAAGCCCCCTGAGTCTCTGGCCCACTGCAGACTGTCTGCCGGAGTCATCCAAGGTCGCGAGCCGCGGCGGCAGGACGACAACAATGTTCTGTCTGCTGGTCAGGTCCTCCTCCAGCCCGGCGCGCCGCGGGGGAGGGAGGCGAGGCGCGGGCCGCCGGGGCCTCTTTAATTCATGAGTTCCTGGCAGCGGCACAATCTCGGGGGAAGATTGATGACCGGCTGCAGGTATGGGTGGGCGGATTCATGAAGCTGTGGGCAGCGGCTGTAAATCAGATGAATATTCAAGATTCCGCCCCAAGCCATCCCAGGCGGTGATGGGGATGGATAGGCGGGGAGCGGTGGCCTCAGAAGTCCTCCCAGCTCGGAGGCACCCCCCCTCCAACTTCCGCAGCCCCGGAAACTTGGGCAGCTGGAGGGGGGGGGGGCGAGGGGCTGCAGCCCCCAGACCCGCTCAGATCCCACGTGAAGCACAGTTCCCCGCAGAACCACGCACAGGTCTTTAGAGGAACATGGGGGGGGGTGGACACCATCCAGATCCAGTTCTAGAACATTCCTCAGAAAGCTCCCTGTGCCTGGCCCTATCGGCCCCCAGCCCCCTGAGCCCCCACCGCTCTTTCTGTGCCTGCAGGTAGCTAGTGGTGGCCTGGACCCTCCTCCGTGAGCCCAGTGGCCTCCTGGGGGGCTGCACCGAGGTGGCTCCCTGGTGCTGCTGCTGTGGGAGGAGCCCACCCCTCTGCAGGGCCACCCGGCCGTTCTGGGTTTCGCCTGTCTTGAGGGAGGCTCCGTGGCCAGGCTGGTGCAGAGCAGGGGGGGCACGGAGCACTTGTGGGCTGGGGCCCGTCAGAAGCAGCCAGCAGGGGGCAGCGTGGCCAGGCACGTCTCACTCCCCACTCGCACCTCCACCAGCACTCAGGTGGCCTGACCCTCTGCCCCAGGCAGGTGTGCGTGCAGTGGCGTCTCACCCTGAGACCACCCCCTTGTGTCGCTCACCACGTCTCTGCAGGCCCTGGAGGGGACTGGCCTGGCCCTCACCCCCTGAGCTGACCTGGACACCTGCATCTTTGGGGCTGAGTTCAGGAGCCGAGTTCCTGGGAGCTGCTGCCTGAACGGGGCTGAAACTTGTTCTGGAGCACCAGGACTGAGACTCAGATATGCTCCTAAAAACCTCCCATGGCTGCCACTGCACTGGGGGTACAATCCACAGTCCTCCTCTGGCCACAGGGCCCTGTGGGATCTGACCCTGGCTGCCTCTCTGCCCTCATCTGGAGCCAACGTCCCACCTGCTAATCAACCACATTCTGGCCCACTGGTGTGGAGTCTGGTTGTACCCCAGGACCCTTGCACTGGCTGTTGCCACCTGATCCCCATCCTTCAGCCCTTCTATTGGTAGATGGTGTCCAGGTGGGAGGAGCTCTGATTCCTCCCATAGTGACGGGCTTGCTCTGGGTTAGGGGCTGGGAGCAATCACCCCAGGGACCATCGCACACTCCACCTTACACTCCAGGAAACTGAGGCTCAGCAAGGCCACCAGCTCCCCAGGGTGCACCGTGGTTGGGGCAGAGAGCAGACCTGCCTACGCCTGGAGGCTTTTGAGTCATGTCCTCCTTGGGGTGAACGGCATCTGAACTCCTAAGGGAGCTTCTAGTTTGGGCAGAGGCAAGTCTATGGGCAGTGTCCCCGGCTCCCGAGTCACCCTCCAGTGGGGCAAAGGCCAGCCCCAGCCTCTCCTCTGCTGCAGGCCTCCCGTTCCCCGGCTCAGAGGCCAGCCTCTTTCCCAGCCCTGGGCTGGCTGCTGGGCAAACCTCCCCAGAGTCAGGGGCTTTTGCAGTCTCTTGAGACCACCCCATCCCCACATGTTGGGAGCCCCCTCTGCATCCGGGTGCAGGCCAGAGGGGGTTTGAAGACCCAGCTCCCAACCCAAGCAGCCTGCCCTGTCCCCCAGAGCTGAGCCCGACAGCACCAATCCTTGAAGAAAGAGAACAGCCCCGGGGGTCTTGGGGGTCCTGCCAGCAGCCCCGACTTCCCTTATCAATGTGGGTGCCATCAACCACCCCCCGAGTCACCCACCCCCAAAGCAGTCACCCCAGATGTCCCCCTGTGGAGGTAAAAGTTTCTCATCCCAGACTCTGAAGTCTGAGAAGGCACCTTAGCAACACAAGCACGTCTCCCGGGCAGACGCGTGCGTCATGGAAAACTTGGGAAGCTGGTGATTGGGCGCTCTCTGCTGCAGAGTCAAGTCCCCGAACGCTTGAAAAACAACATAATGTATTCCTGTCTGCAGCTCTGAGCAAAAGCTCGTTTCGTGTCTTGTGTTTCCATTTCCTGAGGATTAATAAGTGTGGAGGGGGACTTGGGCTTCGTGCCGAATATTTATTTAGTCAATATACACATCAATTTAGCAAATTAGAGATTGCAAGCCATTTCTAAGCAATGCTGTAAAAATAATAGCTGTACTTTAAACTTGTAATGGATTTTTGTGTGTGTGGGGGGGTGGCTACTACGTGCCTGGCACTTTATAAGCACAAAGAAGTTTAGTTTTCTGAAACTTCACTGAATGTGTGAGTCATCGTGGATGTCTGTCAAAAACCAGACGTCTAGATCCTCGGCATGGGCTGCTGGCCTGGCCTGGGGATTCTGAGCCTCACCGAGAGATGGGGAGTGGGCTTTGGGGTGGGTGGTCCCGCCTTTGCCCCCCGCAGAGTTGACCTTGGAGATGGGTGCTTCTCTGCTGTGGTCGCTGTGCTGGGCACTGCAGGAGGCTGAGCAGCATCTCTGGTCTCTACCCACAGATGCCAGCAGCAGCCCCCTCCCCAGCTGTCCCAAGCACAGATGGTTCCAGAACCTTGACACCCGTGGGGTCTCCTCCACTCGAGACCTACTGGGGCAGGGCAAGGTCCTCAGGCTCTCGGGACCTCATTCCTCCACGGAGACCCCACTCTGTGAGCAGGACTTCCACCCCACAACCTGGGGAGGGGGCCGCTGCTGTCCACACATCCTGAGTGGGACACTGGGGCTCAGAGAGGTACAGTGACTTGCCCAGGGGTGGACTGCCCGTGTGTGGCCTTGGCACTGACCTGGGCTCCTTCCACCTCGAGCCCCCGTGCAAATGTGCCCTCCTCGGAGGGCTCCCGTCTCCTGGCCTGGGGTAGCCTTTCGTCCCCCTGGTCTCTGCTCTCCTCCTCACTCTCCCGCGGTCCCCACAGGCCTGGGTGGTGCGGCAGGGTTCCTGTCTGTCTCCGCCCGTGGAATGAGGGCCCGCAGGGCGGGCCTTCCCCAGCTTGCTGCCTGCTGTTTGCACGGCCCGGGCACACAGCAGATGAATTCAGGGAAAAACAGCCTAGCTCACGGGCAGCACTGCCAGCCGCCCCACGCCACCCATCCTCCCTCCCTATGTTCTTTAGTAAAGAGCTCTTCCATTTTTAGCTCCTGAGCACACGGATGTGGGAGCTAGGGCTGGCCAGTGAGACGTAGCTCAGCCAGTGGAAGTCTATGTGATGCCTTCTAGGAAGTGTCCTTATAGGGAGAAAAAAAAAATCCCGATGACTGGGAAGAGGACTTGATGGCTGGAGCATAAGCAGCCAACCTGGTCTATGAGGTAGGAGCTCTGTGCTAAGCATGGAGAGGCAGCCAAGACAGAAAGAATCTGATCTTTGGTGAATTCTAGAAGGTACCTAACTCACCCTGAGCTTCCTTCCTCTGGACTTTTATCACTTATAAGTGAGATAATCTACTGTTTCACTGAAGTTACTTACTCCTCCCCTGGGTCTCTGTTTGATGCCCAGGATAAAGAGGGAGCTATTCTCAGATCGGTGACTCCCCTGGGTCTTTTTGGTTAGCAGGAACCCCATCTCCACTGTCAAGGTCAGTTGCCTAAATCCTGGGGTTACTCATGGCCCTGCATGCAGTGCTGAGGTTCTGAGGATGGTCCCAGGGGCAAGGAGCAGGCTGGAATTCAAGTTCATGAATCAGCATCACCCAGGGGCAGAGGCGCCTCTCTGACTCTCAGCCATGTGCTTCCGTTCACCTGTCCATCTGTCCATCATCTATCTGTCCATCTCTCCACCCATCCAGCCAGCCAGGGCCCACTCTGTTCTTAAGGCTGGGTTCGGGGTATAAACCCGACTGTGTTTGGAGTCTTGGGCAAAACAGACCACAAACCCGCAAAGAGGGAAGCAGACACACTAGGCGGAGGGGACCTGGGGAATGAGACGGAGGGACAGAGCGGGGGCTTGGCTCAGGAGACACAGGAAGGGCCGAGGGCTGAGGAGAGGGACTGGGAGCCTGGAGGGCTGGGGACGGGCTCCGGGCTGAGGGTGCGGCCATGCAGAGCTGCTGGCAGTAAGGGATCAGGGAGGGCGGACCAGCCTGGGAGGAGGCCTGCTGGGCCAGGCCGAGCCGAGCGCTGGGGGCCCTGGCCTGCATTGCCAGTACTTCCCCCGCGCCCCTGCATCCTGGGGCCAGTAGCACAGGCCGGGGGCTCCCTGGGCTGGGGGCTTTCTGGAGCTTTTCTCCTGGTACAAGGACGGGCTGTTCCCACTGCCCACCCCAGGAGCAGCGTCCAGCCAATGACAGCCAAGGACAGTAGATCAGTCTTGAGCTTGAGGTTATTGGTAGTGCGTCTCACGCTGGCTGTCCCGGAGAGTCCAAGCAGGACAAGCCCACGCTGGCTCCCGCCGGCCCCTCCCGTCTCCCCCTGCCCCCTCGCCCCCCCCACCCCCTCCCTCTGCTGGCCTCTCTGGGATCCTGCGTTTCCTTGTCCCCTGGTCTCTCTGGGACTTTCCAGTCAGAATCACAGAACACTTAAGACTCATAGTGACCCTAGGAAGGAGGGACCCCCCTTGCTCCCAGTTTACAGAGAAGAAAACCAGCTGCGGGGCTGGGGCTGGGGCTGCTGATGGAGCTCGCCCAGCACGGGTGAGGCCCTGGGTTCGATCCTCAGCACCCCATAAAACCAAATAAAGTGAAGGTATCGTGTCCAACTACAGCTAAAAAACAGAAAAAGAAAACCCGATGGGTCCAGAGAGGCCCAGCCCTGGCTCAGGACCGGCCTGAGCAGCCAACAGCCCCCTGGCCCACGTCTGCTCCGCCCCTGCCCGCGGCGCCCTTTCCAGTTGGTTCCAGATCTGAGCAGATCTTGGCACTGACCTGGGCTCCTTCCACCTGCGCGCACGGCCCTCTAGTGGACACTGTTGGAACAGCAGCTGCAGCTGCCCTGGCTCCTGTCAGGGAGGGAGATGCGCCTCCCACCTGCTGATCCAGGCTCTGGGGGGCCAGGGTCTCCCTGCCACTGTCCAGCACACTCAGCTCTGAGGACCCTAGTGTAGCCTGGATCCCACCTGGTTGTAGAAGTCCCCCCACTGCCAATGGAGAAGGGGATGGCGGGAGGAGGGCTTTGAGGAGGGAGGGGCGGGGGAGGCAAAGGGAGCCAGTTCAGGCCCCGTGCACCGGTGGGGGACAGGGGGACAGGGGCTGCCACCGTGCCACCTCCCTGTGCCCCTCTCTGACCCGTGTCTCCCAGCCCAGGCTCTCCAGCTGGCTGAGCAAAAGGCCACCTGCGTGATCCGGAGCCTGGAGCCTGGGCTGCCTGGGAGGATGGCGCCCGGCCTGTGGGGGGCCGAGTTGGGGCCACCGGCCCAGGGAACCTCTGCTGCCACAGAGATGGTCACGCTGGGGCTGCCCAACCCCTGACCCCCCTCCTCCATGACATCCCAATCCAAAACATGAGTGCCCAGTGCTGGGGGCCAACAGACGGCTGAGTTTCACAGCTGCGTTTCAACCTCTGCACACCATGGCTGTCCACCCACAGGGGGCCCGAGGAAGGCCGCCTCCTGGCCATCCCCAGGGAGGGCGCATCCTGGATGTCCCCGGAGCACCCGGGCCGGGGGGCCAGCAGCCTTGCACCCAACATCCCTGTTGGAGAACGGGGTTACCCTCCTACCAGTGACTGGTTCAACATTAGGTGACATTTTCAATAAAATAATTCTGCTGTTGACTCGTAACGTGCTCAGACCCTCGGAGAACAGTCCCCGGGACCCCCAGGAGGCCGAGGGAGCCCGGGGAAGAAGGGGACGTCCAGGGCTGGCAGAGATCTGGAATGAAGGGGAGACCTGGGAGAGCGTGAGGGTCAGAGGGTGTGCCGGCACCAGTGGGAGGCCACCGCAGTGGGGCCTGGAGGGCCTGGAGGGCTGCCCAAAGCAGACCTAGACTTTGGCAGTGGCCTCTGGGCTCTAAGCCCAGTGCCCCGGATGCTGCCGGACGTGGCCTTCACCAGGCGGCTGCCTGCGAGCTCAGTGGAGAGGCCCGGGGCAAGCCGGGTGGCCAGGGCAGTCAGAATGGGAGCAGAAGGTTGAGGCCTCAGGATGGACAGCGAGGAGAAGAGACAGTCCCCTGGGGCGGTGGCTCTGATTCTGTTAATTGGGGCCAACAGCCCCCTGCACACACAAAGAGGAGGGGGCAGAGGGGGGAGCCATCCCTGGCCTGGTGGGAAGGGCTGAGGGACCGTCCCAGGGGGTCGGTAGACTTGTAGCCAGGGTGAGTCCTGCCCAACCGCCGCGGAGCTCCTGGGGAGCAGGCTGCAGCGTCCCAGGGCTCCTGATGCCCCTGGGCAGCTGGGGCGAGTCCTCAGGCACAGGGAGCTGGCAGCCACCTGTGGATTGTTCTGGAAGGAAGAGATGTGCTTTTGCTGCTGTCGTAGCTTTAACCATGGAACCTCCTCTTCGTGCTCCCTGAGCAGAGGAGGGGTGCTCAACTCGGAGCTGGATCTGGGGCTGGCAGAGGACAGAGGCCCCAGAAGACCCTCCCCCAGTGTCCCTAAGCCCAGGTCTGTGTTCACAGGAGACTGGGGCGAATTCAGACAACGGAGGAGGCAGGGGTCAGGATTCGGCCGATTCTGCTCAGGGCCAAACTGCTCGGCCGGGATCAGAGCCTTGGGCACGTGGCTGGTCCTCCTCAGCCGGGGCGGTGGGGTGTCCACCCCTGCGGGAGGCCTCACTGCCAACAGCAATCAGACTTCCTGTGACACACGCCACTCTCCACAGGGGGCTCTGTTCTCATCCCACGTCCAGGGCACTGGGGCTGGGGACGCTGCGGACTCCTCAGTGGGCCTCCGACTGAGTCTCCATCCGCGGCCTTTCTCACCTGGTGCCTTCCAGATGCCCTGGGGGTATGTGAGTCACAGCTTCGTGCCACAGGGGACCAGAAGGGACTTTCAAATACCAACCCAGCCTGGGTGCTGTGACCAGCACAGAGCTGCGGCTCCAACCAGAGAGGCTTGCCCGACTCCACTGCCCAGCCGCCACCTCGCGGCTGCCCAGTCCCACCTCCCAGCCAGGACCCTGGGCAGGGAATCCCCCCACACTCTGCGCGTCCTTCCTCTCTTCCACCAGCTGTGGGGAAGCTCTGGGCTGCTCTGGGCCCCGAAGTGCTGGGGTCCAGGTCCCAGGAGACACTCGCAGGCGCCCCCCACGACACACAGAGCAAAACAGCTCTTCTTCAGGCCCGGGGTTCCTGCTTGGCTCCTGCTCTCCTGCTTGGGGGCTGGAACCCTGCTGACCTCGGCTGCCCGAAGCAGACCTAGACTTTGGCAGTGGCCTCTGGGCTCTAAGCCCAGTGCCCCGGATGCTGCCGGACGTGGATGACAGGATGGGGCACCCACCTGTCAGCCCAGACCCTCGGCTGGCCCTGCAGACCTCACTGTGTCCTGGGGAGGCCTGGGGGGTCTTAGCAGATAGAGTCCCCACTGTCTTCGGGGCAACGACAGTGCTCGCCAGGTCGGGGATCCCAGCCCCTCACAAGTCCCCACCATCCGCAGTAGCCCTAGGGGCGGACAGCGCCCCACGCGGGGGGAGGCTCCCGGTTCTGTGGTGGGAATTAATGAGGTACTGGGTGTGCAGGGCTCAGAAGCCTGGTAGAGCGGACGGTCCTCACGGACCCCTTTTACAGACGGGGAATGGGGTCTCCTGAGCCCCGACCCAGGGCTCCGTGTGGAAGTGGACCTGGTTAGCGACCCTGCGTGCAGTCCCTGAGCGCTGCCTGGAGATCAGGTCCGCATGGTGGTCAGCACAGGATGCTCGCGAGGAGAGCAGCTTTGGGGGCTGCCCCGTAGAGTCGCTTTCTGAGCACGCCCCGTTAAAGAGGGTCGAACAGCCTTGTCCTGATGTGCAGGGCACCGAGACTCGGGGAGAGGAGACCCTCCCGAGGCCTCGCGGGGAGGCAGGATTTGAATGCAGGTCTCTCATGGCAAAATCTGAGTGCTCCCTGGCCACAGGCAGAAAGGCAGTGGTCCCTTACAGTGGGCTCCCAAAGGCCACCCTCTGTCACCCACACACCACGACACGCCTGGAGGTGGCTGCGCCGAGGCCACGTCAGTGGGAGGGGCTGCTGGCCGGGGAGGAGGCCATGGGGAAACGTGGGGACCCTACCCCAGCCACGCTGCCAGCTCCCCTGCCGCCGTGTGGCTTTCTGGCTGTGTGACAGTCGTCCCCAAGCTCTGAGCCCAGCTTCCCTGGTCCTGCTTTGCGAGGAGCAGGGGGGTGCTGCTGGCCCAGCCCGCTGGTCTGGTCGGGGCTCTGCCCTGCCTGTCCCCTGCCTGTCCCCTGCTGGTTGGCTCCTCCCAGCTCCCTGCCCCTTGATCCAGCAGGTCAAGGCACATGGCTTCCTGCCCAGTCGGGCCCACAGGGGGGTCTCTCGCGGCCCCGCTCTTGCTTTGCGCCATCCTGACCCTGTCTGTCCACAGCCCTGGGCTCCCGGGCAGGAGAAGCCGGAGGAGTGGAGGGCAGAGGTCTGGGCTGGGGGAGCTGATGTCCCACGGGAGACCCGGGTCCATGGGGCTCCTGGCCTCTGAGGAGCCCCCTCCCCTGGACACCTCTAGATGTAACCCAGGGCCAGTGGCCACCTGGGAGCCACTGGCTGTGGGGCTCTGCTGTCCTGGTGGGTGTCTGCCCGTGTCCTCTTGGCTATTTGCCTGCTCCTGGGTGGCTTACAAGGCCCCGTGTTCCGGAGCAGCTAGGAGCTCGAGCCCGGCGAAGCGGCTGACCGGAAGCCGGAGTCCCTGGGATCCGGAGTTCCCAGCAGGAGGTCCAGCCCCCCCCCCCCCCCCGGGGTCTGTTAATCATTCCCCGCGGATCTGGACCTGTGCTGGGATGAGGCTTCACGTCACAGAAAGGCCCCGGGGCAGCACGAAGACCGCTCGTGAACACTGCAGGGGACAGGACATCCTGGCTGCCCAAGGAGCAGAGGAGGGAGGGGCAGGGACAAGGTCCCAGGCCCTGGATGAGGGCACAAAGGTGCCAGGCAGGGACACTGCCCTTGGGAAGGGACCTGAGTGTCAGTCCTCGGGCCACGTGAGCCGTGAGGTTGGATGGGTGAGGACCTCGACAGGTGAGGGGACGGAGGCTGAGAGCGCAGCAGGTGGCAGGGGGGAACGGGAGCCAGGGGGCTGCACCTGTGCACCTGCTGCTGGCCAGAGGAGGCGGGGCTTCTTCAGGGGCCTCTGCTCCCTGCTGACCCTTTCCTTCCCTCGGCCTCACTGCGCCAGGCCTGTCCAAGCACGTCAAGGGGCTGCTCTCCACAGCTGTCCTGACAGTCAATGCCAACGGGACACCAGGCACAGAGAGGGCGGGTGCTTGCCCGAGGCCACACAGCCTGGGGTAAGGCTGAGCCACCAAGGCAGCCGCAGGGCCAGACAGACCAGGGGGGCCGGCATCTAGTGTCCAGCTCTCAGTCCTCCAAAGGCCGAGGTCAGATCTTCTCTGTTCTTAGTGTCACCCCAGCCCTGTCTGCACTGGTCCTGGGCCGAGTGGCATGTGAGCCCCGAGGCTGGCCTGCACCAGGTCTCCTGGGGACTGCTGGACCTCAGCCACACCCAGGCGGGACCTCTGGAGTGGACCCTGGGCTGGCATCTCTGTGAAGTCCACCGGCAGATGCTGACCCCCTGGGGTCTGAGGACTGCCCACCGATGCAGGCTTGCCCAGCCCCGTGGTAGACACTGCAAGTCCCTGGGGGGGACACCAGGGCCCAGTGAGTGTGGGACACAGTCCATGGGACAGAGACGAGGTGAGGCGGAGGTGAGGCAGGGTCCAGCCGCAGACGCAGGAAAAGGGGCTGCCCCGACTTGAGCACCTCCGTCCTGGGAGTAGGAACTGACACGCTCAAGTCCAGGGGGAGACAGGACGCCACGGGCACCGGTCCCACCCCGTCAGGGCTGAATCTGAGCCCTGTGGAGGCCCAGTGGAGACTCTGGGTGCCCCGTGCGACAGGCCCTGCACCCAGAGTCTCCACTGGGGATGAGACATGCCTGGCCCTGGGAGAGAGTAGCTGAGGGGACAGGGAGGGTCTCTTGACACCCTGAAGATGAGCCAGGAAATGCAGAGAGGAAGAAGCATAGGTGGAGCACGTGCAGGGGTCCTGGGGTAGGAGGGCGTGGGTGACCAGAGGGGTCAGGCCAGTCCTGCACGGCAGCTCAGGGACGAGCAGAGCTAACCTCAGAGGGTTTCCAGCGAGGAGCTTCCAATGGTGTTTACATGAAATACAGATTCGTGGGTCCCACAGAGACCTGCTGGGTTGAGATCTGCAGGGCCAGGGCCTGGGCATCTGTCTGGGACATTGCTGGACAATGAGATGTCATCCTGTGGAGTAGGGGGAGAAAGGTCAAAGACGAAAGCTGTCAGGGCGGCAGAGCAGACCCCGGTGTGGCGGGGAGGGCACAACAGGGCAGGAGCCCCCGGGGAGCAGGGGTCTCAGAGACGGCTAGAGGTGGCCCCTGCTCCGACGTAAGCCGAAGGTAAGTAACCTTGAGGCTACACGCCTGGACAGGGGGGACACATACGTGGAGTGACCACCCACGCTATGCCAGGGAACTGCCTAACTCGAGAGGTGGTGGTCCACAGGGCCGCGCCTCGGGGGTCAGTCCCACCCAGGGGTGCTGGGCCGAGTGGAGACTGACCCCTGCCCTTCTGCCCAGTGAATTCAAGTTTGGACTCAGCTGCAAAAAAAGACCAGGGGCGCCACCTGGTGGTCAGAGTCTCGGCCATGGCCAGCTAGGTCCAGGCCAGGGTCCACCTTGTCCAGGGCTCCAGGGGTCTGTCCCAGCAGGACTCTACTCCTTTGGTAGATGCTCATGCCCACCCACCTGCCCCACGGGCCTTACAGAAGACCCATTAAGCCCTAAAGAACCCCCTCAGTGGGAATCTCGCACCCGGGGCAGGCCCCGCTTCACCTGCGCTCAGGTTTCCTTCTAGATCTTTCTCCACGCACCCAGATACTCTTTAATTTACAAAGTGATTCATACCCCACAGGGAGTCTGCCGGGCTGGCTCCCACGCACCACTGGAGGGTGGATTCTTTCCGTGTCGGGGAGGATTCTTTCTCAGCAGCTGTACACGCCCTCGAGGCGGCCGGAAAGCGGCTGGGGCGACGGCGTCCCCCGGGGTGGCGTTGACTAGGAGCAGGGTGAGTTTTCCGTTCTTGGTTTGCTTCCCTGGAGGAAGGCTGGGATTTGAAAGTCCTCTGCACTGGAACGGGAAGGGGATTTTGACAAGTGCACACTGGGGACAGACACCATGGTGCTGGGGAATGAGCCCACCCTGTCCCTGAGTCGCGATGGGGAGCCCAGAGATGCCGGACAATGACCTGTGGCCTGCCCCGGGCTCCTCTGGCTCTGGAGGTCCCAACTGCCTGCAGAAGACAGCCAGGAAGTGTGGGTGGCTGGCCAGTCGGAGCAGAGAGGGTCACCAGTTTCCCCCCCCTGAGGGACAGGCAGTTGGCCCAGTTCATGGGTGGTTTGGAGGTGGGCTGTTTGGCGGGCTCAGCAGGTGGCTCTGTAAAGCCCCCGTGGGGTCGGTCCCCGTCAGCATCAGCCTTTGCCACTCCTGGAGGGAGCTGAGGCCTGTGTCCACTTCACTGACTGAAGCCCTCCAAGCCCACTGGCCTGTCCTCTCCACCTGTAGAAGGGCCCAGGCACCATGAGGTTACGGAGGGGACGGACCAACAGGATGTGGCTCAGCTGCCCCACAGCAGAGGTACCGTGTGCTGCCTGGGCTGTGGCTGTGCCGGGGACCACAAGCACATGGCCACCCACGGGCACCGCTCGAGGGCTCTCTCTTTCCAGCACCTATTTTGCAGATGAGAACACGAGGCTAAAGGGGACTTGTTACCAGAGGTCACACAGCCAGCGGTGGACACCCAACCGTGGGCCGGAAGCAGCTGGGACTCCGGCCCTGGGCCTGGCTGCCACTTGGGGAGGTCTGTGGAGGGATGGCCTCTGTGTCAGTGACCCCGTGACCTCTGGGCGGGGTGGGAGGCGATGGTGGTCAGCAGAGTACATGGCTGTGACATTGTGAGAGGTGCGTGGGGGTCACTCGGCCCCACCAGAGCCTAGAGAGTGAAGCCGCTGCCTCACCAGGGCTGAGCAGGACGGGGCGGCGGCTGCTCCATCCCGAGCCCAAGGCAGGTGGAGACCAGCGGCTGAGCAGGAGTCAAGGAGGAGGACCAGTCCTGGGAAGGCAGTGACCAGGGTGCTGAGGTGGGGCAGCTCGAGGTGGCAGGGGGATGAAGAGACTCTCCCCCAAGCTGCCCCCTGCTACACTCCAAGTGGCCACTGTTCCCTCCCTCCCAAAGGCAATCACAGAAAGAGGGTGGCGATCGCCCCAGGTCACACACAAGGAGACCGAGGACAGAGACTAGGTGCCTGCCCAGGCCATCCAGCTGGAGGAGGCTAGTTCTGGGCTTTGGACCTGGGGTGGCCCCATTGTTGTCCTCCGTGTCCCTGTGCTGTTGTGTGGACGGGGAATGTCCCCCTGTGTGCTGAGCCGAAGGGAGAGCATGGGCTGATGAGGTGCCCTTGGGGTTCAGCGGGGCCCCCAACTCCACTTCCTCATCACCCAGAAGAGGCATCTCGGAGCAGGATGTGGGGCTCTTCCCACCACAGCTGTCTTCACTCCCGTGTCCTGGCTTTGATCCCGGTGGGCTCGACTCTGCTGTGTGACCCTGCGAGTAGCTCGACCTCTCTGTTTCACTTTTTTCACCAGGTGAAGGGGGTTAAGAAAGCTTTCCCGCAGAGCTGGTGGAAGGAAGGGTTGGGGGAGCCGCCAGGCTGCCAGTGAGTTTGTGGTGAGCTCCTGTGGCTCCTGCAGGAGCTGTGGTGGAGGCTCCCCGGGAGCCGGGCAGGTTGCAGGAGTGTCCCCAGGAAGGAAGAAAACCACCCTTGAGTGGCTTTGGGCTCTGGCACTGCTGGAGGGGCCAGTGGGAGAGCAACACAGGAGCTTGGCCAGGGCTCTGTGCACACTTCGGGGGTGTGCAACACCCCAAAGCCATGGGGACATGTCGTGTGTCTGGCCACTGCTAGGGAAGGAGCAGAAGGGGTCCCGGAGCCCCTGTCTGACCCCTGTTTTCAAAGTTTCCAAGTTCAGCCTGGTGAGTGGCGGTCAGGTAGCCAACGGCCAGCAGGTGGCGCTCGGCCCAAGGCTGTGGAAATGCTGGAGCCGCGATGCTGGGCCAGGCGGGTGGCAGCAGGTCTCCCCGCCTCCAGCCGCCTACTGCCATGGAGTCGCCAGAAGGTGGCGCTGGGTGGCGAGCGGCTCTGCCTCACGCCTTCTCTGGGACCCAGCAAGAGCTACTGGGGGTCAGCGCTGAGGCTTGTGTGCCGGTTAACGGCAGGCACAGAGGTCCCCACCTGGGGCTGCGAGGCACATTGAGGAAGCCCTGCCTGGGCCCCCACCTGGAGGTGTGGGGCGACCTGGGATCCCCACAAGAGCCCCTCTTATCTGACCACACAGAAGGTGTTTTCTTCCTCCTAGAGGAGGAAACTGAGGGTCAGAGGGGACGGCACTTGATGTGGTCATGCTCAGCGACGTGCCCCTGCAGCGTGATACCATGCCCACCCACTGCAACCTGCCATACCACCAGCCACCCGCGTCCTCAGTCTGGGGCTGGCGTTTGGGGAAGAACGTTCTTTCTGCTGTGTGCTGAAGGTGCTCTGCAGGAGGGCGCCCTCCCACAACACTGTGTCCTAGTCCCCAAGGCTGCCCTGAGGTCCCCTTGTGTGGAGAACCCCAGGGGGGAAGTCGGTTACCTGGGACACTCAAGGCCGCCTGTCAGGAGGGTCCTTGGGGAGGGAGGCAGGAGGCCGGAGCCCTCACATGGGATGCCGGGGGGCATCAGGGAGCGTAGGTGCAGGTTTGCCGCCACCACCTGCCAGCCGAGGCCAGGGGAGCTGGGGGCGCACGGCCTTCCCAGAGGCACCTTTGAGGCCTCAGCTGGGCAGCCATTGCCCTCTGACCCTCCTGCTCCCAGGGCTGTCACCCTCTCCTGCTGGGCAGCTTCTCCAGTGGTTGGTGGACACAGAACTGATGGAGGCCACTCTGGGGATCCTGGGGGGGGCGGGCGCAGGAGCCAGCGAGACACATGGGCAGAGCTGACCACAAAAGGTGGGGGCAGGTGGGCAGAGCCAGGCTGCAGCCTTGGTCCTGTCCTTCCACATCCTAAGAACTTGCCTGGGTTCCAGACCGGTCTCTGTCCCTTGGGCCATGGCTTTGACTCCATGAGCCTCGGTTTACCCCCCTGGGCAGTGGATCCCTGAGAACCACCCACCCTGCGCAGCCTGCCTGTCCAGGGAACCCCTGTTCCATGGCCTCTTGCGGGAGGAGTGTCTTCACAGAGTACAAGATGCCGGTCCTGCTGCCCCCTCGTTGGACACAGCATGGCTGTCCATGGGCTGACCTTGTTGTGCTGTCCCCGGCAGAGCCGGTAGGTGGGAGGGCTGGGTCTGGGGTGGTGGGCTGACCTTTGGGGCTGGAGAAGTCTGGTTATGAACTAAAAGGTTGGAGTGGGCAGTTTCACTTAGTAGCCGTGTGACCTTGGCCAAGCCACTCCCCCCCACCCCAGACCCAATTTCCTCAGCTACTAAGAGGGTCACATGTATTTAAGCTCCCCCAAGGTCAGAATTAGGTCCAGACGGGCTACAGCTAATGACTCTCATCCACGTGGCCAGGAGGAACTGTGAATCCTGGAGTGGTTTAGAAGCCACTCTGGTCTTTGCTGGGAGTGTGAAGTTTGGAACCATGGCAACCACTTCGACACCAGGAGGGCAGAACTCTCTGTGGCTGAAGCGTCTCCATTTGGAACCTGAGACAGCTGAATCTGGGGGAGCCAGAGATGAGGGACAGCATGTGCTTGACCACCTTGTCCTGAGCTGCTGGGTGAGGCCCGACCTGAGCTCTGTTGGTTTGCAAGTCCTGCTTTTTGTTTTAGTTCAAAACTGCCGATAGACGTGCGGTATCCCACTACATTTATAGATGAATCCCTAAACAATCGCCAGCCTCCAGACTGGGCCGGCCCTGGGCGCTTTACAGTTTCCTCGAAGTGTCAGGCCCCCAGCTTCTCACCCCGCCCCGCACGGGGTCCCTTCCTAAGTGGTCCCTCTCAGCATGCCCCTGGATGGGGAGAGAGCAGCACCATCTTTTCCTGACAAAGCAGCCTGGAGAAAAGTCATGGAGCAGCTTCAGCAAGGAACACCCCCAGACCCCCCTCCCTCCCGGGCAGATCTTCTGGGGTCCACCCTCCCCGCCACTGGCCACGTGGCTGCGTGGGGCCCTGTACCCCTTGGACTCCGGGTTCCTTCTTTGTTTATCTTTTGCAAGTGACCTCGCTCCTTTCACCTCTGGACTTGTGGGGAATCTGCCCCTGGTTTTCTGAAGCCTCACCCTCCCAGGGGCCTGGCTGGCTCCCGGACCAAGCACCAGAGTGTCCTTCCCTCTAGAAAGTCACGGTCCTCCGCATCATTCCCACCCCGGACTCTCCCTGAGCTTTCGGCCTCTGAGACTCAGGGCTTCCTCCGTCCACCCCTCAAACCCCCTCCCCTGGAACTGTCGGTCCTACCAGCACATCTTCACCCGCTCCCTGGACGCCTCCTCTCGGCTCTTTCTTCTAGTCCCTCGACTGCCTGAAGCCTTTCCAGGTCCTATTACACTTCTCCTCCTCCCCCTGAGCTTCCCCTGGGAGCCGCCATCCCTGCCCCGTGGGGGCAGCGCCTGTCCTTCCCGGGCTGCTGAAGGCCCCCTGCCCCACCCATCCCACCGTGCATACTGCCCAGTTTAAAGCTGCCTCAGGGGGGGCTGGGGATGGCGCCCAGTGCTGGGTCCCATGCCCGTGGCCCTGGTTTCAATGTCCAGCCCTGAAGACAAAAAGAAAGCCCCAAATGACCACCAGTCGCCCTCTGGTCCCACAGAGCGTCTGTGAAGGGGACAAAGAGGATTCTCAGTGCTGCACTATGGGGACAGAGGAGCAGGAGGGTCACAAGGAAGGCTGGGCAGCACTGACAGAACCTAGTCCCTGTCCTGTGCCATCAATGGCATCTGCCACCTCTGGGTAAGGCCACCGTCCCCCTGTGCATCCAGCCTCAGGCCAAGGAAGGGCGGGAGCCTGCCGCCCCCTCCCTCACAGGGACCCGTGGAAAGGCCACATGGGTCCTCAGAGTGAGCCACCTCCCGGTTGTCCCTCCAGTAAAGCCAGCTGTGTGTGGGCGGGGAGGACTCTGGGAGAAACACCCTCACCCAGGGCTACAGTGGCCTGGGTTTTGCTAGTTGGCTCCTCCGCCCCTTTCTTGTAACAGAGCCTCTCTTTCTTGGGGACATAGCCCACAGGGTGACTCCCCCACAACCTTGGGGAGCACATGGGACCCCAGTAACCAAGCTGAGTGCTCTATTCTCCATTGGCTCAAGGGCTGGCATGTGACCTGAAGTTACCAACAGTGTTTGATTTGATGACAGCTCTTTCTGCTGGGGTTGCTAAGCTGGTGGCCTAAGCCTTGGGTGCTGCAGCTCAGCCACATAGAGAGTCTCTAGAAAGATGGCAAGAAAGAAGCCTGAGCATAGGACTGAGCCCCTGGATCCAGCCATTCCTGAACCTCGGAGTCCCTTGACTTCCCAGTTGCATGAGCAAATAAGTTCTGGTTTACGCTTGGGTAAACTAGGCTTCTGTCACATGAACCAAAGTGCTCCCTAACGCCTCTCTGGGCTCTACTTTAGGCTTCCGGTCCCGGCCGTCTTCTGAAACCACAGGTGAGAGGTCACCCTGAGTGGAGCAGGGCTGGGATGAGACACAGAATCGCCCTCTGAGCAGATCGTGTGGGTTTGGAGAAGCATATCCAGTTCACGGAACAAATTCCCGCCCCTCTCGGGGCTGCAGGATTCCTCTGCAGGTATCCCCCAGGAGGGAGGGTGGACAGGCAGGTAGACAGGGAGAACCGAGGGCGGGGATGGACAGCCTGCTCATTCTCTGCTTTTAGTAGTGACTAGTCAATTTCCTTCCCGAAGAGACCAGCACTGACCTTCACCTCCAGCCCCCATTAGCTGCCAGTAATGCTTTGCCAGAGTATTGATGACAAATTAATTATGCAGAGAGGGCAGATTTCATAGGAAAAATGGATGCTCTGGTCCGGGCTGGAGTGGGAGCCGTGGTGTTCCCGCCTCCCACAGCCCGGGGAACCAGCGCCCTCAGAACGCGCGGAGGCTGGCTACGGGTCCCCAGCTCATGCAGAAGGCAGTCAGTCCCGGAGCGGAGAACCAGACGCAGTTGTAAGCCCTCCGACTTGGTGGCTGGTATTTGAGATGGGCTTCCCCACCAGGACGGGATCTGGAGGCCCCAGCCCACGTGGCTGCGGTGACTTTTCCCCGGCAGGGCTGTGCCGTCCAGCTCAGGGGACAGGAGCCCTGCTCCCGTGATGACCCCAGCTGCCTCAGGCTCAGAGCCGCTGGGTTCTCGGCCGCAGGGTGGCTTCTGGCTTCCCTTGGTTCCTGGGAGTGGCCCGGCGCGGTCCGCGGCCCTCAGCCTCCCCCCTGCTTTCTTTGCTGTGGGCTCCTGGTCACCCTGCTCTTCTGCAGTCTCTGAGATGTCGCCGGTCCGGCCTCCACGCCTTGGCCAGGGCGGTCCCTGCCTGGAGCGTCATTCCCATCCCACCAGCTGCCCCTCTGTGTGGCCTGGCAGACGGGCGGTCCCTGCCTGGAGCGTCATTCCCATCCCACCAGCTGCCCCTCTGTGTGGCCTGGCAGACGGGCTCCAGGGTTCTCTGCTCCCTGAGAGGCCTCCTGGGCTGTGTGCCTCACTGTCCCATGTCTCCTGTGACGGTCACGGCTCCTGACCGTGAGCCACCACAAGGGTGGGTCTTCTCCCCACTCTGCAGCCCCAAGCAGGGCTCGGCTTGCAGCAGGTGGCCGGCAAGGAGCTTTGTCCCACAGTCGCTGTCCCTGGAGGTGTGAAAATGAACAGACTGAGCCCCATAAAGTCCCCAGCCTTGGAGGGGACCCCTGAGGTTGTGCAAGGGACTCCTGAGGTTCTTGCCTATCCAGCGGTCCCACGAAGGCTGAGTCAGGGGGACCCGCTGACGGCCTCCTTGTTCCAAGGATCAGCCCTGTGACTCAGATTGGCCGGTCCCTGCTGATTGGTCAGGGAAGGTCACCTGACCCCTGGGCCAGCCAAAGACTTGCTTGGGACTACAGGAAGTCAGTGAGCAATTTGCTCTCTGAGAGTTCAGCTAAGAAATCCCAGATCAATCCTAGAGAAGGGAGGATTCTAGAGGTCAGGTGGGCATGACAGGCCTTGAAGGCAGGACTTAAGGGAAGAGAAGAGTGTGGGTCGGTGTCTCAGTGCATCCGGCTGCTGTAACAAAACACCTCTGACTGGGCACTTTATAAACACTCGAAGTTTAATGCTCACAGCTCAGGGGGCTGGGAAGTCCGACACCAAGTGCCACAGCTCCGTGTGGCCGAGGGCTGCTTGTTTTGAAGATGGCACTTGTTGCCGTGTCCTCCCAGGGAGGGAGGCTGTGCGCAAAGGGGAGAAACCAGCTCCCTCAGCCTCCTGTAAGGGCGCCCATTCTGTCATGGGGGTCTGTCGTTGCCAGGCCCCCCCATGGCTGCGGCTCTGGGGGACTTAGACGTGAGTTTGTGACGTCCCGCGCAGGCAGCCATGGTGGAAGGCCAGGAGGCAGGACCTGCCCCGGCCCCAGAGAGAACAGAGAGCCCACCCAGCCAGCCCTCCTCGCGGCACCAAGGCTGCTTCTGGTCAGTCTTCAGCCTGAGCCTTTCCCCACCCTGAAAGCCGGTTCCTGCTGGCCAGATGTGGGCAGCGGGCAGGTCCAGAGACCATGAGACAAGGCACCCTGCCCAGGTTCCCCGGCACCTGCCGCCTCCCAAGTGCAGCCCCAGGTCCCTGCTACTCGCCCCCCTCCAGCTCCCCACGTCCACCCACAGAAACACTGTGCTCTGCAGCGGGGGGGCTGCTGTTTCCAAGAGTCATCTCCCTCAGCTTGGGGGTGAGCTGCGCAGGATTGCCCGGGGCTTCCTGGCCCCCGTCTTTGGGGACCTCGCTTGTGGACGGCTCGGCTTCAGAAGTGGGATCTGTGGGAAGAGAAGACATCATCGAAGGAGCACGAGGCCCCTGGAGTAACCAAGGCCATCCAGAGAACTGGGGACTGAAGCCACGGTCCCCTCCTTGCCCAGTGGACACCTGAGCGTCCTCGCCCCCAGGCCCGGCCCTTTCTGAACACTGCGGCAGCTCCCGGCTCCCCTCAGGCCCTTGGCTTTGCCCAGATGGCCTCCAGCGGGGCTGTAAAATCCCGGGCCTCACCACGGTCCCTGCTCAACCAGTGGCTGCCCCCTGCTCACTCCAAACAAGATGTGGCTTTCACCTGGGCCTCCAGCCTCAGCTGCCCCTGTCACAGCCACAGCCCTGGGCCCAGGGGGTCAGCCCTCTTGCTCCCTAGCCTCTGCCCGGTCACCAGCCGGCCACCCTTGTCCCCAGCCCAGGGCGTTCCCAGGTTTCTGCTGGGCAGGAGCTTCTCAGCCACCCCGCCCCCGCCCCTGGCCTCCCCAACTGCCCCTCTGCATCTGCAGAAGGCTCCCTGCCTGGCCCGGGAACTTGCCCCTCCCCTGTGCCCTACGTGGTCTCACTGATTCCCGGGACGCCCAAGGGTCCTGGAGACAAGTGGGAAGGTGGGGGTGAGGCCTGGGTCTCCTCACTGTGCTGGGGCTTAAAGGACGGACCCTCAGGACCTGGGATATATGACCCTCGACTGCAGAGGCTGGCGGATGGAGGCTGGCCTGTCCACTAGAGTCTGCCAATCTGGTTTTCTGACCACTGGTGAGATTTTATCCCAAGTCCTGGAAGCCCGGGAGCTGAATCCCCCCGCACCGCCTTCTCCACACTGAAGGCAGAACCTCCGCCGGCCCCTGCTCCAGGCCCTTCTCTGGCTCCCACTGCCTCAGGGTGACTCCAGCACCCCCTCTGCAGCCTGAGCTGGGCTCTGGCGCACGCACACCCCCACCCGCTCGTCCTCGCCTCTAGGCTGCTGCCTGCGCTGTTCTGCCCACCAGGTACGCCCTCCCCACCCTGTACCCACGTCAAGCGGTCCCCTCAGCCCTGTCACCCTCTTCTCCTGCACAGTGGAACCCCTGGCTCTGAGCCAGAGGGTCAAGTCCCTAGGGGCAGAACATGGCAGGATTGCTAATTGTGCATGTCCTTTCTCTTCTTCTTGTGGCGGAAGGACCCCTCTGCTGGCACTCAGCTGGGCCCAGGCTGCCCAGCCCACCTTGGGGCCACACGCAGGCCCCTGGAGTGGGTGCAGAAGAGGGAGGTGAGCTCCCTCCCAGGGGGTGGCCAGCGCTCTGGGACCACTCCTCCCTCTCCCAGCTGATGGCGGTTTCAACCCCACAGTCAGGACCGAGTCCTGGGACAGTTGAGCGTCAGCAGAGAAGGACTCAGGTCAGTGGATGACCTCGAGGACAACCCAACCGGGACCCCAGCAGGTCGTGAGAGAGGCCTGAGCTCTGGGCAGGTGACACTCATGCCCAGGGCCTTGTGGCTGCAGCAGGGCCGCCCACCCCCCAAAAGTCTCGCTGGCTGTGGTGTCCAGCGCCTCCTAAGGCCACATTAATAACCGCACCTCCTGCTGCTGACTGTGCCCTGGGCTGGGCAGGCAGCTGAGCGCTTCGCCTGCTCGTCCAATCCCCTCCTCACGAGGCCTGCAGGGGTCACTACGCTGCTCTTGTCACCCCCTTACAGAGGAGAGGTCAGAGGCCCAGCGAGGGTGAGGCCCTGGGCTGGAAGAGGTGACCTCAGTAGCCACTCCACCTGTCCTTGCCATCACCCACCCTGCCTCCCAGCCCTGGGAAATGGGCAGCTGGGGGCCAGGGGGGGGGACCAGCCCACCTGCGCCCTCCTTCAGCTCCCCAGGGTCCTGCCGGCCATCTCCAGGCCCCATGGCTGAGCCTGGGCTGGTGGCCTCTGGGCCTGCTGGGAGGACGGTCATCCTGTTGCCGTTGCCGATGGTGGTGTATTCGAGGAAGCAGGACTTGATGTGGACTCTCTGGACTGCGTCCGCCTTGGGGTGAGGGTCTGGCTGGGGCGTTCGCATTTCAAATGAAGCTTCCGAGTCACCGGCCGTGGCTGAGACTGCGGACCAGCCGAAGAGACGCCGGAGAGTGGGCAGCAGGACGGTGGCCCCAGAGCCCAGCTCCCAGCCTGGCTCCAAGTCCTCCTTGCTGACTTCACCAGTGGCTACCTGGCTCAGCCAACAGCCGACGCCCGCGCCCTCACACCCTTCACCACCAGGCGGCCACTCCTCCTGCCCTCCAGAGCCCCTAGAGGACCCGGCACCTCAGCCTTTCTCTGGGCCCCAGGGATTCCCTCCTCATCTCATCTCTCTGCTTCCTGGCAGGGCTGGGTCAGGGTCCCCACCTTTGGTTTTGCTCACGCCCAGCCCCAGCCCCTGCCATCTGGCTCCTCCACCCAGACTTCTGGAAAGAGCTGTCCACACTCACCCTGGCCTCCCTCCCGACCTCTGACCCTGGCTGGCAGAACCCCACACTCTTCCGCTGGCTGACCTCTCCCCCAGCTGGGCCCCTGCTCCTGAGCCCTTGTGGTGCCCCTCCTATCCCATCTGTCCCTGCCTGGGAGGCCCTGGCTCAGGGCCTCTGGTCACTGTGCTGACCCTGCTTCAGCTGGCCAGCCTCGGCTTCTCAGGGAGGACGTGCTGGTCTTACAGATGGGGAGACCGGTCTCTGGCTGGTCAGTGCTAGGGGTCGGGGACCCAGCGTGCCATCTCTAAATACCCCACCTGTGCCACAGAGTGGTTCAGTCTCTCGGAAGGAAAAGACCCCCTGAAAAGACTCTGGCTCCTGTTCCTGCCCCCCAGGAACTGAGTGGGGCGGGGGAGAACGTGGCCACAGGACTCCAGTTACCTGGAGGGCTGGACGAGAGCCCGTGGGCAGGGCCTTCCGGCAGGTCGCTGTGGAAGCTCATCTCGTTGCTGTGTCCCACCTGCACCCGTCTGAGCAGGGACCGCTCCATGTGGATTTCCTGGGACCCCCAGCCACCTGCCAGGGGTCCCTGAGCCGAGGAATCACCTGGGGCAGTTGGGGGCAGCTGGTTGGGAGCTGTGGGACCTAGAACAGTGACACAGTGTTAGGAGGGGCACCAGGATGTCTGGACTGGAAAGCAGGTAGCCACGGAGCTGCAGCCAGGGTGTCCTGAGTGGGGCCCTGCCCAGGGTCCCACGGGGACACCTGCAGTCTCAGTGGTCACCCGTTGCCTGCTTCCTGGTCCTTCTCAGCCTTCTGATCCCATCAGGAGGCCCTTCCTTGGTGTAAGCGTGTTCTCAACACATCATTTCGTCTCCCGGACAGTTATCTTTATGGTGAACTTCATGGCTTTCAACTCAGGGGGAAAGCTAAAATTTTTATTTTAAAATATATTCAAGTCGGGGGTGGGGAGTGGACCATTCAACAGCACTGATGAAACAAACAGGGACGTAGCCAAAGTCGAGGAGGTGACATGGGAGGATTCCCATGGGGGAGATGACCATCAAGAAAGACATCAGAACAAAGTTCCTCATCTCACATCTGGGAGACTGAGGCCCAGGGGAGAGCCCTGCTCTCCCAAGGTTACGGGCTGCGTTTGAATTTGGGGCAGGTGTTCTCATACAGGGTGCCGGGCTGGACTGAAAGAAGCTGGCATCCAGGTGCCACAGCCCTGGTGCCTGGCATGGAGCATGTTCAGCCTGCAGCTCTGCATTTCAACAAAACGAACCTGTCTCTGCTGACCTGCACCCCAACCTCCAACACATGCTGATGTGGGGAAAGAAGTGTGTCCTGAGAAAATGAAATAGCTCCACAGTGCACTTGTGATATTCTGCTGACAAGGAAGACTTTGAATTATTCCTCACTGAATTTTTTCTCAAAATACTGCATTCCATTAAAAGGAGCAAAAGGTACTGGAGTGAAGGGACAGCAGGCCCCTCGTTCTCACAACAGCTATAAAGGAGGGCCGCGGACATTGGCAAGCTGTCCTTCCTTCCTCCTTGGAGGACTGAGTGCCCCCACAAGCCCTCTGAGGTCCGTCCTCCTGGGTGCCGGTCAGATGACTCACCGCTGCCCTCAGAGACTTCCTGCTTCATTAAGACGTTCCCGTGTCCGATCTGGATGGCTTCAGAGTTCGTGATGGTAATGTGGCAGTTGGGTCCACTCTGGCAGATCATGTAGACGGGATTCTGCTGGCACACTGCTGTCGCAGATGGATTTCTTCCTTCAGAATCTTCTGCAAAATAATATTCCGCTCTATCCCTTTGCACCTCTCTAGGGGTCTGAGGCTCCCTGGAGAGTTTGTTAAAAGGATTCCCAGGCACCCGATCTGGGAATCCGGGAACCTGCATGGGGTGACTCCAGCCTTGCATGATGGACAGCTGCTCGGGTGTCACAGAGGGAGCTCAGGGTCAAGATGGCAGGTGGCCCCGCCACCCAGGCCCAGGATGGCTCCTGGGAGGATTGCAGGAGCCACGTCCTCTCTCCCCACCCTCTGTCCCCCTCCCTGGGAGGCACCCACAGCTCCAGGCCCTGAACCCCAGGGGCCTCTCCCCTGTATCAAACACTCAGATGCCCCCCATGACTAGTGACATTGATTTGAACTTGTCACCGATTTGAACTCCAGCTGCTATCCCACCTCATCAATCCTTCCCCATGTTGCCCTTCGATGCTGACCCCACATGGGCACTGTGGGGGTGTGGGGAGGCTCCTTCCCCAGCTCTGCGGACCCACCAGCCACAACACCACCTCCAAGGCCCTTGGCCGTGGTGTCTTTGTGGATGGGCTCTTTCATCCATATGGAAATAAAATTAAATTATACTTTATGACTGCGTGGTAGGAAGACAAAAACCTCCCAGGCTGCGTTCATTCCTAGATGCCCGTTATTGTTAAAATGTTTTTTTTTTCTTCTGACTTTAAAAGAAATCAAAATGGAAACATCTTTGCAGCCTCTGGGGTGACCGAGGCTCTAGGCCCTGTGTGCCTGAGGCTAGGTGGCCCTGGATGCCACACTTGAGGGGCCTGAGCCTTGCCTCACCTTCTCTTGGCCAACTTTAAAATCCCAAGATCGCAGCTCAGCCCGCCAGCACTTTCTCTCCCGGAACCTTCTCCAAGGGATGGTCAGTGCCACCTCTAGAAGCTTCTGGCAGGTTCTAATGAAGGGGAGCAGGCAAAGTGCTCAGAAGGGCACTCGCCAAGTACTGGGTGCTGGGCGCGATGGCTTCTCTTGGGTGCTGCGTGCATGGGCGTGGATAGCAGGGGGGGCCTACCTGGTGCAGAGACGCGCCACACTTGCAGCTTCTGGTCCTGGTCCAGAAGGCGCTTGCTTTTCATCTTGTACAAGGTTGGGTTCACGTCCTTCGCTGTCCTCATTCCCAGGGCCTGGGCGATGCCCAGGGCCTTGCAGGGCCCGCTGGCTTTCAGAAACCCGTAGATCCTTTCCTCTGGGAGGCAGGGCGACTAGGTGGTTAAGGAGACCCCGTTCCCAAGTGTGGGTCTGCCCCGCTGCTCGCTGGCTGTGTATCTGGGGACAGGGGCCTGTGACCTGGGTGGAGCAGCAGGGATACCCCGCGAGCAGCTGTGACCTAGGATGCCTGCCAGGTGCCACAGCCCTGCGCCTGGCAGGTGCACAGAAGCGGCAGAGAAACAATTTCTCGGCCATTTAGATTCTTGGGCTGCCACAAAGACCAACTCTGGCCTTGGGACCTTTGGTAGGAGCCCCTTGGGTAGGACTGGACTCAGCACTGGTGACACCTTGTACCTCTGGGAGGGCTTGGGGTGGGGGCGGCAGGGCTGGCCGAAGCGGAGGCTGTGCTTACCCAGCTCGCTGAGCTGAGGGCCAGGATTCTCTGCCGCGGCAGCATCTTCTTCCTGGGGCTTCTGGGCTGGAGGAAGACAGGCGGGTCGGGGCTGGGCACGGGCTGGGAGAGCAGGCACCAGCTCTGGGGTGTGTGAGGCCAGGTGAACGTAGGTGCCCACTGAGTGTCAGGCTTGGTGTCCGAGGGCTCTGGGGCCAGACCTGTGCTCAGGTGTCCCTGAGTGTGCTCGGCCACCATCATGGTCACTGTGATGTTGCCATCATTGTTTTTCTTACCACGTGTGCTTTGCTGTGACCTACTCTGCTGGTACTGGGCTCTCTGCACCTAGTCATCCCAGCAGCTCCTACGAAATGGCCCTACTGTCATCACCATCGACCAGAAAAAGTAAAAAATCAAGAGACATTAGATGTCCCCAAGTGGCAGAGCCTGGATTCAAACCCAGGCCCAAATCTGTGCTTGTCCATTGCCCAGATGTCTCCCGTGGGCCCAACCCGCCCAGGAACACAGTTTACCATGGCTGTCCTGGGCAGGCTGGGTGGGATCCACACCTCCGGGATCACCTGTGCCCAAGCGCCATGTTGCGGGGGCAACTTGGGAGACTGTCCCCTCCTTGGCCATTCGGTAGAGGACTGAGTTGAGCTCCTTCTTGGGCACTTGGCATTCCTTCGCCAGCTGGTAGGACTTCAGAGGGGAGCTGGCATCTCCCAACACCTGCAGGATCTTCTGCTCAAGGTGGCCTGGGAGGAGGGGAAGGCAGAGAGAACTGAGCCCCAGATCCCCTGGGTGGAGAGGGCCAAAGACTCTAGGAGGCCAGGGAGGCCCCCCTCTTCAGTAGGGTCCAGGGCAGAAACCATCCATGGCAGCAGTAGAGCCTTTGTGTGGAGAGACAAGCACGTGGGTTGGATGGGTGACAGGGACAGAGGCGGTGCACACCCTCTCCATGTGCCCTCCCAGGCGTGGTACCAGGGCAGGTGGGAACGCTCAGCTCCCCACGTCCCAGGAGCAGGGGATAGAAGGGGGGGCAGGCACGTCTGGCCCAGGGCCTTTGCCATCGGTGCTTCTGGTGCCCCTGCTGTCAACCTCAGGGGTGCCGTTATGATCAGAGCCACAAGTCCCACAGACATTCAGAAGCAGGTCTTTCCTCAGGTGCGGAGGAAAGAAATGCCACACTCAGGTCTGCGGAGTCCTGAAATGCCACACTCAGGTCTCTCTTGAGTCCTGTGCTTCCCCATCTCCAGGATGGTGGGATCCACCAAATGCAGCCATTTCCCCCAGGGTCTCTTCTGCACTTGACCCCCGCTTCTCTCCAAGGGCCCCCATGCTCCTCCCAGTCCACTTGCCTGCATGTGGCCCTACTCAGAAAGACCCTCTCGGACCCGTCCAGCATCTCCTCGTCCTCTGCTCAGAGCCGTCTCCTCTGGGAAGCCTCCTCCCTGTGCTTGCTGGTGTTGGCTGCTCTGACTGGGTCCCCTGCAGAACATCCCCACGGGGTCCCTGTTGTTTGCCTGGTTCCCTGTCAGACCTTTAGTGTCTTGCCCAGAGCCAGGCACACAGTAGGTGCACATGGAATGAAAGCTGAATGAATCAGTGAGTGAATGAGTGAATGCTTTGTCCTCTGCTTGGACAGACACTGCCCAGCTGGCCCAGGGCAACTGGCATGTTGCTTCCTGGTCTGAGCACAAGGAGCCCTAAGCCTTGTGGGGACTCAAGGAAGAACTTTGCAAACAGCCCCTACTCCTCCTAGGGCAAGGCCTGGAAATCAGAGCCATCACCTCCCATCATTAACACAAACAAAACCCCAGGGGCGCTGCCAGCTGACAGCACGACACAGACGCTGTGTCCAGGTGACGGGTGACGTCCAGGGAAAAGCAGCTGGGAGAGCCACATGGGCGGTGGCCTGGCCTGTCACCAGGAAGTTTCTGCCCCTAAGAATACTGCAGGTGGTGAGAGGAGGGTTCTCCTTGGGACTGCCTGAGTCCCTTCCTCTGCCATCTGGGGTTTCTTTCCTGATCAGCAGACAGTCAGCTGGCCCTGGCCCCAGCAGAGGCCCTTGTGGGGCCCAGTAATGAGCTTGTGACCCCACAGTTGGGGCTGGGGCTTGTTCTTGTGATCAGAATGTTGCTACCGTGCTGGGAGCAGGTGGAGAGCAATGAGAGGATCAGGCTCACCCACTCCTCCTTCAGCCACCAAGTTTACCCAGGGGAGGGACACCCAACCAACTCTGCACCTGGCTTTGCCTTGTCTTGCAAAAAGTGTAAGTTCTTGAGGAGCCCACCCTGAGCGCTGCAGGGCCACCCAGACCCCAAAGGACAAGTGGGGTCAGGGAGGTGAATGAAGAGCAAGCCTAGAGCCTCTGGGTCTGACAGTGGGAGGTTGTGGACCAGAGCAGGGGCAGGGGACAAGCCCAGCAACAAGGGAAGTCGCTCGGGGAGGCAGAATCTCCTTGCCCGGTGCCTGCAGGGTCCTACCAGGAAAAGCGGGCACTAGTCACGGCCAGTGCTCCTGGGTCACAGCCGGCCACCATCACTCCTCCCCAGCGCTCGCTTCTCCTTTTTAATCTCTGGCGAACTGAGCCCCTGCTGCACAGACCCCGTGCCTCAGTTTCCCCACGGGTGAAACTGCGGCAACAGCAGCGACTTTAGGGATTCAGCAAAACACAGAACAAGAGCAAAAAAAAAAAAAAATGAAAACCACCCATGTGTGCAGGCGCTTAGCGGGGTCCCTAGAAAGGAGCGGCCCTCCATGCTGGCTGAGGCATTCTTCCTGGTGGCCTCCGGAAAAAAATGGTCACCAAGGAAAGAATATAACCCACAGAAAACAGGAGCATGTGCCTCTTTTCCAAGCACCAAGCTTTGGTTCTCAGGATGACTGTGCAGAGCCACCGGTGGTTGTCAGCTGTGACAGCCGGGGACTTCACGGTGCAGGGCCCCGGTTGTGCCACCTAGGAAATGGGACAGCACTGCTCTTGATGCTGGGGTGTTTCATGCACCTAGACACAGGAGCCTTTGGAGGGATGGCTCGGCTCCCTGCCCCACTCTGTCCCCTGTTCTCCAACACACTGCTGTTACCTGGGCCAAGCAACCTCTGGAAAGAAGGAGGAACCCGCCCCCAGCCCCAGGAATTACCCCTGCTCCCTGGAGGAGGAAGAGCCTTACCTCTCTTGCTTGGGTCAGCAGGAGCCTCGGCCATGCTCACAGCAGAGGCAAGGGGCCCAGTGGACCTGGGAGCAGGTACATGTGCTGTGGCCTTGCGGGTGTGAGCCGCAGAAGGCTGGGCATCTGAGCCCCCACTCAGGGAACCTCTGAACCCACAGGGAAGCTGTCAGCCTCCACCCACAGCTGTCAGGACTCACACTCCAAAGACAAACACCCAGTCCGCCCCACCCCACCAGGAGAAAGAGAAAATGAAACTTTGTGTGGTTTTTCTTGGAAATAAACAGAATCGAAAGCAGGACCCACGAGGGAGAGAGGGTGGACCCCAGCATGATGTGGCCAGGCAGCAGCTGGGATTGGCAAGGCTGGGCGCCTCTGAGGTGGCCTCCCTCCCCTCCCAGCACCCAGTGTTGACTGCCAGGCCCACATGGAGGACAGGATGCTTCGGTGGGTGGGTTCTCTGCATTTGTTCCTGCCTATCCAGGGGCCCCACTTTAAGAAGCACCTACTATGTGAATTCCAATGCATTGGCCTCCCCAGCTCAGCTACAGAGGAAGGGCTGACTCTGCCTTCTTTCTTCAGAGAGAAAACTGAGGGATTTGATCTGTGATACCCAGAGATCAGGCATGGTGAACTCCCAGCCCACACACCAAACTGAGGCCCCACGCTCATGGGAAGATGCTCCATAATTTCAGAATTGTGGGTGGGATGACTGCTTTCCTGCACCAACTTCCCACCGATGCCACAGGGCGGCATCTGGGACAGTGCTGCTCAGCAGTTAGGGACTCCCGCTGGAGGCCAGGGTTTTGGGTTCAAACAGCCCCACCACGTACTAGGTGTGTAACCTCGGGCAACTTATTTATCCTGTTTCCTCATTTGTAAAACGGGGTCCTGAGAGCACCACTTCATTGGGGTGCAGGTGAGAACCAAGGGGGTGATCCAGATAAGCAGTATGGCCAGAGCCCCTGGCGTCATCTACAGGCACGAGAGCACTTGAGCACCACACATGTGCTTCTGGAGAAGGAACCATGGCTTCCACAATTTTCCAAAGGGGCCAGTGACCCCAAAGCAGTTCAGAGCTCGGTTCTCTTCAGATCAAAGAAGAGACTGGGGTTCAGAGAGGAGAAGGGCTGCGGAGGACTGGGCCCTGGAGTCTCTGGGTTTGGGGTGCAGCAGGTTCCTACTTGGTGGCCCGCGGCCGAGGGCCGGGGGTGTGCCGGTCCCCACGCCCCCTCCCCACCCCTCGCCCCGAGGTTCTGCGCCCCGGACTGCGAAGCAGCAGGCGGCCGGGGTTTGCCTGGACACTGCCTGCACAGCAAGCACCGAGCGGGCGCTGAGGTCCTCAGCCGGACCGCAAGTTGGGGACTCAAGGAAGTCCCAGCGCCGGACCGCGGAGGCCAATCAAATGCGACCCCGTGCGGCCAAGCGGGGGATGTTTTCAGTTCCAGGTGACCGCTTCTGCTTCCGGGTGCAAAGCCAGCGCTGCAGGGCAGGTCCGTCCGGATAGCACGCCCCAGGGGCCCTCACTGCCCTGTCCTGCAGAACTGAAGGCATGTGCAAGGCCGCCGGAGGTGACCAGGTCCCGCCGCGGGAGCCTCGGCGGCGCGCTCCCCACGGAGCCCCCAGACGGCCCTGCGCGGCGCGGCGCGGGCGGGGGACGGCCAGCAGGGGGCGCGCGCCCTCCGCCCGGGGCTCGGCCGCGGGACACACCCCCCGCCCTCGTGGCCTCGGACCCAGGGCTTCACCCCTTCGCCTTCTTGCGCCCTCCTTGAATTCCACCGCCGCTCCCTGTCTCGCCTGCCCTGGGAGCCAGCGCCCCGGCGGTTCTCTGGCTGACCCTGTGGTCGGTTCCGTCCTCAGCCTTTGCACGACCCACCACCAGAGACCCTCCCTCCATCCGCCTCCAGGGCCGCCCCGCTCCTCCCATTGCCCCTCTGCCTCCTGGCCGGCTGGCCGTGACCTCTTCCAGATCAAAGGAGAGACTGGGGTTCAGAGAGAAGGGCTTAGGGTTAGCGTTAGGGTTAGCGTTAGGGTTAGGGTGAGGTCCCAGGCCGGTGGTGGAGCTCAGGTCTCTGGTGGGCTCCCCGCCAGAGAGTCAGCCTGGCTACTAGGAAGGTCACCTAAACTCAGTGGAGGAGGCCAGGGCCCATCGTGGCCCGTCTGGACAGCTTGGACGGCCACATGGAGCCTCTTCCCTGCCTCTCCGAGTTGTTCCTAGAAGCCAGAAATGAGTCACTGTGCCAGGAAGGCCAAGCGCCTGGGGAGGTGCCCTGTCCCACTCACCCTCTTCTCCAGAGCAGTTTTGAGCTGCAACTCTGCTGTTCCCGGGTCGTGGGTGGCTACCTCTCTGAGCCCCAGTTTCTTTAGCTATTAAGTAGAGATAACAAATAAGAAAAACATTTCCATCAGCCTTTACTGTGTGCTCATAGAATTTGCCTAAATTTGGAAATGTATGTGATGCAGCTCCATAACACAACTATAGGCCCTGCCACAAACAGGCAAAAAGCAAGAAAGAGAACAAAAACAACTTAATGTGGGCGGGTTCCACCTTTGCCTTCCTGGCACATCTGCAGCTGAAGCCATGAATCTGTTGGGAGCCTCTACAACACTGAGTGGGATGCTCACTTTAAAAGATTTGAATTAGCTTGTGTTCCTCCTCTCAATTTAAGAAAATTGGGAGCTAATTTTGACCATGAGAGTTGTCTTCAAGCCTAGATAGCAGTGGCTTCCACAGCACAGTTGTCCTTCTTTTTCTTCTCGCAGTCTAGAGGGCAGTCCACGAGTGGTGTGCTCCCTTTGTTTCTCAACCTTTCGCAACCTCCATTCCCAGGTTTGCCTTAAGTTCAAGAATGGCTGTTGGAGTTCCAAACCTCACATCTGCATTCCTTCCAGCAGGAAGGAGTAAAAAGAAGAAGGGCAGGTATCTCCCTTTTTGGAACACACATTGCAAATTGCCCATACTTCCACTAATAATCCCGTTGGTCAAAGACTAGTTTTGTGATCCTTACCTGCAAGGGATGCTGGGAAAGATGGTCTGTATTCTGGGCCACCATGTGCCCAGCTAAAACTGGGGTTCTATTACATTAAAATAGGGGGCAACAGCTATTGGCAGAGGTCTGGATGTTCCTGGTGTTTCAGGGCTCTTCTGCAAATCTGCTCTGTGCCCATGGAGGCCCAGGGAGGCTGAGTTCAAGGTAGCATCTTCCTGCTCAGAGACTCCCTTCCCGTGTGGGTGGTCAGAGAGGAGAGGAGCAGGCCGGGCGGTCCATCCTCCTCGCCACCTGGAGAGCGCCTGCAAGTCCAGACTTTAAGATGGCGCCGCTGTTGCTGAGCGGGCCTCTCTCTGCTTGGAAAGTGTGTTCCTTTTCCATGGCTGGTGTTTTTCTGGAAGCTATTAGAACTCTCCGCCCAAACCAGATGATAATTACATGTTACCGATCTCTAGTCTTTGAGTTTTTCTCTGACTCTTTTTCAAAAGAGAGATATTTTTACTTCACATTGTGTTGGCAAAACCCAACCCTCTACCGGGCAGCGGGGAGTTATCTTGAGATTCCTCTGTGAATTCGGCTAGGGGAGGAGGAGGAAAGGCACCAAGTATGGATGGCAGAGTGTCATTATCAGGGGCAAAGGTCGGAGTGCCAGGACCTGAGGGGGGCGTGGGTTGTCCAAGGTCTCTGGCTCTCCTGGAGAACAAGGAACAAAGATCGGCAAGTTGGCGGTCCCCAAAGGAGTGGCTCTGGCTCTGCTCTCTGTCCGTCACGGCAGAGCTGTTGGTGGGGACTCCAGCATCCCGAGTCCACTGGAGTCTGATGGACCTGAGTTTCTGGTCCCGGGCCCCCCACTTTTTAGCTCTGTGCTTTGGCAAGTCTCTGCTCTTCCTGGGCCTCAGTGGCTCCCTTTGGAAGTGGCTTCGCTGAGGTGCCTGCCCCATGGGGTCCTTGCAAGGCCACATGGGAGGGCCTATGGTGCACAGAGCACACAGTCCTGCTCAGTAGACAAGAGCTGGCTCTATTGTTGTGTGCCACCCAAGCCTGTCCTCCTCTGTGGTGACAAAGCATCTCATTTGTCTATTTCCTCACTCACAAGATAGTTCCTGGGCCTTTTTTTTATTTACTTATTTATTTTAATCAGGCCACTTGCTGAGCCTTGCTGTGTGGGAGAACGGCTCCTCGGCTGGCTCCTGACTCCTGCCCACTCTGGCTGCAGAAGAGGCCACGTTGCCCACCTCCTGGGATAAACAGTGTGACCAGCTGAAGTCTGAGGGCTCTACCACCCCGCAGCACTGGCTGGTAAGTGAGGCCCAGGTGGGCACCAATAGTACCTGCAGCAGGTGAGTGTGAGGTTGGGGGTGGACAGGCCAGGGCCCTGAAGGCCTGGGAGGAGCTGGAGATCACCTGGAGCAAAGAAAGGGCAAGCTGGGGGTCAGGGAGGTGGCCCTGGATGCTGGGGGAGCAGGTGGCAGGAGGTGGGTGGGGTGAGGAGAGGCCACCGTGGCTGTGGTGTCCCATGGAGGGACAGTCTTCACAGCCACCTCCTTCTCCCCTACTCTTTTAACAATGACTGTGAGGAAATAAACTCTAAGCTTTTATTTTAAAATTTAAATTTTATTTGAAAACCTTTATTTTAAAATTGAATTTTTAAAAAAAAAATAATTTTGCTTTCCAAATTATTTGTCTAAATAAATTAATTTAATTCCACTGGCACAATCGCTCCACTGAGCATTCTTCTTGGAAATTCTTAGCAAAGGATAAAATCTCTCCTGTAAATTCTCTTCAAGTACAATGGAGTGCTGTGAGATTTTTTCCATGACTAAATGGAACAATTAACGGACTTGACTCATTGTTAGGTTTTCTACATGTTTAATCAAACATCGACCGATTCTGATTCTGTGATGGTTTTCCTTTTCTCTTTATATTTCGGAGCTCAGACATTTTCCAGGGCTTGTGAAGCATCAGTGGGCCTGAGGTTCCGACTGTCACTCTGTTTCAGCAGCCTGTTTCATCACTGTGACCTAAAGACCTGGCAAGAACACTTAGAGGAGGAGAAGCCCCTGCTCAGCGTTCAGAGGTTCAGAGCATCGATGGCCGACTGCCTTGCTCTGTGCCTGAGGAGATGCCGAAGTGCAGGGCAGAGAACGCACGGCCACCAAGAAGAGAGAACTGGCTCTGCTCACCAGGGACAGGTGTAAACCCAAAGGCACACCCCCAGTGGCCCACCTCCTCCCGCCACAGCCCACCTGCCTGCCTGCGGTTACCACCCAGTTCACCGACCAGGCTAAGGCTCTCATAATCCAATCGCGCCACCTCCAAGCCTTCTTCATAGTCCCACACACGAGCTTTTGGGGGACCCTCATGTGGGCCTGGTGTTCTGATTCCATGCCTGGAGGTAAGATGGAGAAATGGAGACCTGTCCTCCAGAGCCAGGGCCCTGGTTTCACCAGACTGAGGGCCGGGGAGGTGCTGCCGTTGTGAGCACTTCTGCGTGTTCACGGGTGGCTTTCTGTGTAAAGTGGGTCTCCTGCTCAGAAATCTGACACAAGGTGTTCCCTGAGAGACTTGGTAAAGGACAGAACGTGTCTCCACCTGGAGCTTGACCATGCCTGCTCCCCTGGCCTCTCCTGATTTTACCAAAGTCTCAGAGTGACCCTGACCAGCGGGTAATGAGTACCAAGTCTGCATTTTATAGATGAGAAAACAGGAGCCGGGAGAGTTTGCCAAGGGAACTGGTTGAGATGACAGAGTTGGTGGGTGACAAAGATGAAGTCCAAGGCTAGGCCGCTGGGCAGGGTCCAGCATGGAATGTGGGTGTGGCTACAGTTCTGCACAGATGCAGAGCGGGCTTCCTGGGCTGGACTACCCTGCTCCCTGGCAGGACCTGAGGCCCATCAGGAGGCTGCTGTGGTCCTCACTGTCGGAGGATGCTCGGGCCAAGCCTACCCAGGAGCACAGCCCCAGGAGGCACTGGGAAGTGTAGACAACTGACCAGTTAGAAGAGAGGGGGTATTTAAGAATTTTCTCCTAATAAGTTTTTATAGTGGTTTCATGTTGGAATGGTATTTGGGATATATTGGGTCACATTAAAACATCATTCATGTTTTAAAAAAAAAAAAATGGGAACATGGAGCCTGCACGTCTGCACGACCCTCTTGGCGCCTCTCTGGGAGCCCTTTCTCAGCCAGGTTTTCTCCCTCTCTTTCCTGTTCATTGAAGGGGCTGGGCACCCATCTGGGTTGTTTGGGAGGCGGCCCCAAACGAGGCTGAGAGGTCAGAGGGAGGTGAGGGAGAGGGCAGGGCCAGACCAGTACTGGGTGTGGTCAGCTGGCCACCTTGTGGGCAGCCAGAGCTCAGTCCTACTCAAGACTGCCAGAGGGTTCAGAGAATATGCCTGGATGACCCACAAGAGCAAAGAGACTGGGCAAGTGAGGCCCTTCTGGTCTGGTGTGTGATAGGCCGAGGAAGATCCTGAGGCCACAGGAGACCCCAGGCAGCAAGACACAGATGATCTCAGTGGGAAGTTGTCCCACAAGGACAGAAACTGAAAAGGTCAAGGGGAAAGGATGGGCACGGATGGCATTTGTCACAGTTCTTATCAGGAACAATTACTCCTGTTGGAACTTAGGCCTTGAGTGGTTAACTAGCATGCCCTGGGGTGAAAGCTGGGTGCAGCAGTGGGGAGGATTTGAATCCAGACCAAATGACCACAGAGCCACAGTCCCCAACCCCATGCTTTGATGACTCCTGTAAAGGACAGGCAGAAAGGAATCTTACTCCCGAAGTTTAAAAAAAAAAAAAAAATTCATTTAAAACTCAACCAGGTTAGATGCTTTTAAAGATAAACAACTATTTTGAGCTCAATAAAAGCCTTTTAATAAGTTAAACATGATGATTCCAGCCTCTGCTCTCAGAGTTGTCAGGCATGGCAAGGAGGGGCCACCAGGGAGGGCAAGAGGGGGAAGAAGAACCAGAGGGGAAGGTGCAAACTGTGTGTGCACAGGCATGCACACACACAGACACACGTGCTGCACTCCACGGCTACACAAACTCATGCACACATTCGCTGATGCACACACACACCCAGAGATGTGCACACACAGACATGCACACACGCGGTGGCTCATGTGTGTGCACGCATAGATGTGTTTATTTGAATTTATTTGCACACTGAAACCCATCACTTGCTCCAAACCGATCGCGAAGCTTTCGGGAGGTTTTATTTTTAGAAGTTCTCTTGTTCCAAGCAACTGTACAAAGCGCTCGAACAAACACCGCGGGATCTGGCACGGGCGCCCGCGTGTTCCGTCTCGCTCGTTGGCTGGCACGTTCTTCTCCCACGGGACGTTCTGCCCGGGCCGCTACTGCGCGGGGAAGCCGGCGCGCGATCCTCGCGAGCTCCGCGGAAGAGCAGCAGACCCTGGGGACGGGTCTGCGCGGGCGAGAGCGGCGTGGCGGCGGGACAAGGACAAGCGCTTCGCTCCCACGGGATGCATCGCGCCCAGGGTGGTGCGGTCTGCCGGGCGAGCTGCCTGGTGCGGTCCTCGCGGAGCAGGAGCCGGCTCTGCCTTCTCAGCGCACTCCTCCAGCCGCGATCAGGGCCTGGCCAATCAAAGCACTCCATTCTCTCCTCTGCGGTGATTGGCTCAGGGATGGGCACACGCCCCAAGCCGGGCCAATGAGATTGGATTCTGGGACTGTTGCTCGGGGGGGATTGACCAATTCCTTCCCCTGGAGTTCAGAGTAAGGATGTGAACCGAAAATCAGCAGAGGGCGGGACTTGGGTGGTGGACACAGTCACATGTCGTAGCCCTGTGCACTTATGGGCCTGGCAGCGTATGATCTAGCCCAGCTTTGGCATGCTGCTTTTAGTTCCCTTTTCTGCTAAAGCCAAGGATAATTGAGTTTGGTCATCAATTTCAGAAAGAATTGATTAATAAGTTACAATTAATTCAAAATGGTATCAAAACTTTTATTTTATCAGACAAGAAACCAAAAGGCTGCCTTAGCTGGTTCAGGATCACTGGGGAACATCTAGGGCCGGAAGCAGTTTTGAGAGAATATAGTCATTCCAGAATCCTTCTGTCACATGCTTCATTGTAGCTTCTACTTGTTCACCCTTAGGCATGGGGTGCTCACTAGGAGTTACCTGGCAGCATTAATACCGGGAGTTTCTTAAGGAGACAATACTGTGTGCATCCTGAGAGGTGTACACCAGCTCTCCATCACGGGTTTGTTTATAAAGATGAAGGAGGAAATACAAACAACCTAGACACCCAACCAAGGGGGACAAGGTACCAAATTAGGAAATCTATTCATTGAAATGCTCTGAGCTATGAAAAAACCGAATGTAGAACTGTGTTTATTGGTGTGGAGAGGTATTCACAGTGCATTAGGGGAAAATATAATTCCATTTTAAGATATTTGTGATTATGTATCACAGAAGAGTGTGAATCACCTTTCAATGATTCATCAGTGATTTGTATTCTGTACTTCCTAATTTCTTTCTATAATAAACATGGATTACCTGTGTGCATAGTAAAGCTCAGGCAGCTATAACAAGGTGCTGTAGACTGGGTAGCTTAGACAATAGAAATTTATTTTCTCACTGTGTTAGAGAATGGAAGTCTGGAATCAGGGTGCTTGCATGGGTGCTCTTCCTGACCTGCAGATGGCCACCTTCTCAGTGGGTGCTCAAGTGATGGGGAGGAGTCTGGTGTCTGTGTTTATTAGGGTGCTGACCTGGTCAGGAGGGCCTATCTCCCATCCTCACCTAGTCACCGCCCGAAGACCCCATCACCAGATGCCATCACCGTGGGGTTGGGCTTTGACATCTGAACTTATCTGGGGGATGCGATCCAGTCCACAGCCCTGTGTGATCACGATAATGCCTGAACTCAGTCGTTTACACTGCTGGGACAAGCCCCGGAGAGCCACAGGTGACTCAACCACGCTGCAGGGTTGAATGTGAGCGCCACTGGTTCCCAGGAGCTGGACTGAGGTGGACAGGAAGTGAGGCCGGTGGTGGCCCAGGTGAGCCAAGGCCAGGCCAGGTCACTGTAGGGAGTCCAGACACCTTCCCACCACGTGTGGAGTCAGAAATAGAGATGCAGATGGAGTCCCAAAGGTAATCACTAAAGGAGTCCCAAGGGAGGGTGGGTCTGTGCTGGGCAGGGGCAGGGCTGCCCACCCTCCTCTGTTTAAGCAGGAAGGCACCAGCTCAGCCTGCAGGCTGATGAACCACAGCGGGAGGGACTCTGTTATTTGAAGAGGATGTGGCAGCCCTCAGAGGGGGGAGCAGGACCTCGGTGGCTCCTTGAGAATGAAGCGCAAGCCTGGGGGACAGCTGGGCACCTGCTGCTCTACCTTCATAGAACTAATTGCAAAGCAGAATTCCGCATGGCCCCAGCATGTGGAAGGGACGAGCGTCCTTGTGTGGCACTCCCTGGGGGAACAATTGGACAGCTGTGCCTGCCAGGCCCATGGAAGCCGGGACTCAGACTGCGGAGGACACCCAGCTCACCACAGGCAAGTGACCAGAGCTCTGTCTGCCACATGGGTGGGCCCCGGGACCTGGTGGGGGGGAGAGTGCCAGGGTCAGGCTGTCTTGGGTCCCATCCTGTCTTCTGTCTCACCTGATCATGCTCCAGGGGAGTCGCCCCCTGAACTGCCGCAGTCTGGCTGGGCACAAATCACCAGCCACTCAAGCAGGAACTCCGCGAGAACTCAAAAGTACTGGCAAAATGCTAGGCGCCATCCCAACTCGGCTGTGGCTCTCAACACTGAACCTCAGTTTCCTCATCTAAAAATTGAAGGCATGGCCATCTCTGCCTCCAAGGGGGTGAGGGCTACGTGCTACTCCAGGAAAGTGCTCAGTGTGACACCAATTCAGAGGAACTGGCAGAGGAAGTGAGCTATGCCACCATTATGGGCCCGGACTCAGAAGCCTCCTGTGCTGGCTTCTTGACACTGTGACAAAACCCCTGAGACAACTAGTTTAGAAAGACTAACTGTTTATCCAGATGGCGGTTCTAAAGGTTCCGTCTAAGATCAGCAGGGCAATTGCTTTGCCCTTGAACTGGGTGGCAGTGTGGGGGCGGGACTGACAAAGCAAAACTTCTGTCTGTCACAAGGCAGAGGACAAAGAGAACAGGAAGGGATGGGGTCCCGCAGCTCCCTTGGAGGGTACACCCCAAGGACTAAAGGACCTTGCATCAAGTTCCTAAAGGACCGCCTCCCAAGTTCCCTGGTGCCTCCCAGCGGCACCACTCTGGGGACCAGGCATTTAACACGTGGGCATTTGGGGACGGTCAAGATCAGAACGGTAGCGCCTCCCCCTGGGCTTCAGAGCACAGACCTACCTGCACAGACTGAGCAGCTCTTTGGGCCAAGGATTCCTGACCTGGACACTGTGGGTGACGCCAGTACTGCCTGCCAGTTACCAGGAGGGGTCAGTGAACCCTGGGTCTGGTACAGGGCGGCACTGACATGGAAAGTGCTGGTTCCCCAGGGGAGAGGGCAGCACCACCCCCACCCTGTGCCCTCAGCAAGAGGAGCCTCCATCATCAGGTGGCTTGTGTTCCCTTCCCTTGGACCTGGGCCAGCCTGAGGCTTCCTTGGCAAACAGAATGTCCTGGGTCTCAGCTAGACACCAAGGGGACTTGTGAGCTTCTGTTGCCTGTGGGACCCTTGCCCAGCTGCAATGTGAAAGGCCCGCTGGAGGGCCAGGGACCACGGGAGCAGAGGAGTGCTGAGGCCTGCTTGGAACAGCAGCACCCACCATCCCAGAGCTGACCAGGAGGTCAACGGAGCCTGGAGGAGAGGGCGCACTGGCTCTGGTCAGCAGAACTGCCTCTGCAGTGTGTGAGGGCTCCTGAAGCCACCGAGTCCTGAGGTGGCTTCTTAGGTAGCAGTAGCTTGCTGGCACGGCTATCTTGGTCACTTCAGGTTGATGTTTTTCATGTCCTGTGTGGGTGGACTTTGAGACCCTTTCTCCAGAGCCAAGGCCCATCAAAGCCTGGGTTGTGCTGATTGTGCCCCTGTCCCCTGCACCAGGGAGCTCCATGCAGAATATGCAAATAACTTAATAAAGACAAACTGTCCAAGTGGGCAAAGCATTGAAGAGGCTTTTCTACAAAAATGTATAAAAGATCAAGGGGCATGTGAGAAGATTCAGAGCACCATTGGTCATTAGGGAAACGCAGACCCAAACTTCACTGAAATGCCGCAGCCTCTTGGATGGCCGTCTAAGAAGAAAGGGGAGAGAGCAAATGCTGGCCAGGAGGTAGAGAAGCTGGACTCCTCACTCCCTACTGGTGGACGGTGAACGGGGCTGCTGGACACTGCACGCAACATCAACGTGTGATCCACGGAGTCTGCTCATGGGTCTGCATCCAAGAGCAAGGCAGCATCTGTCACGGGCACACTTTCCATAAATGTTCATAGCAGCATTATTTATAAGACAGCCCCAAAGTGGAAACTGCCCACTTGCCCACCAACTGATGAATGGACAGACAGACAGAATATGGTAAACAGAAGACTATTCAACAACAACAAAAAATAAAGAGCTGTTTCACTGGACCACATGAACAAAGCTTGAAAATGTTTCCCTAAGTGAAAGAAACCAGACACAAGGCACCATAAAGTGCATGTCTCCACTTTTATAAATATCCAGAATAAGTAAATACGGGGAGATGGAAAGTAGACTCATGGCTGCCAGGGGCCGGGAGAGGGAAGAGAGGGGGCACTGCCATGGGAGGGGAGTTCATGTTGAGAAAGTTCTGGAACTAGTGGGTATGACTGCACAGCTTTGTAAATAGACTAAAAACTGTTGAATTGCATGTTTATGAAATGTGATTTTTATGGTATGTGACTTATATCTTAATGGTTTAAATGAAAAATTGAGAGAGAGAGATGCAGGGGAGCTTCTGTTTTCAGCTCTGACGTGTGAACAACTTGGATGCGATCCCTGTTGTCCTTCCAATAAGAGAAAGTAGAGCAAACTGGTCATCAGCAACTTTTCTTTGACCTGTGAGATGAGCGAGGCCGATGTAAGGACATAGCAAGGGGTCAACCATCTGCAACTCAAAAAGAGAGCCCTGGCCAGGAGCCCTGCCAGTCAGCATCTTGGTCGTGGGCTTCCTAGCTTCTGAAATCCAAGAAAATAAATTTCTACTGTTTATTCCCATCTCTGACTTTTTATTATGACAGCCCAGGCAGATGAAGAACCACATTTTCTAAAAATGTGGTATAGCATTTTCAGAAATTGGACTGAGGATAGTTGTATATCATGAACTCTAGGACAATCACTATTTTTTCTTAAATAAAGTGTTGTTAATATATTAAGGGAAATGAAATCTTTTGCAATTATCAATTATAATCAGAGAAGTCAAAAAAGGGAAAGACTAAAAAAGACATAAGGAATAAGTACAACAATGAGAAAATAATTACACCATGGTAGACAGTAGTTCAAATATATAAATAATCACTTTAAATATGAATGGTTTAAATAAATCAATTAAAAAACAAACAATGCCAGGATAAACTTAAAAAAATATTATATGTTGTCCATAGAAACTCACTTGAAGCATAAACCTCAGTCTAAGAGTAAATGAATAGACAAATATATATTACATGAACACTGGTTGAAAGAAAGCTGGAATAGGCATATTAATTTCAAAAACATAGACTTCAGAACAGGGTAGGTTTTCAAGGTCATTACATAGCAGTTAAAGGGATAATTTCCCAAGATGCATGCACCTAACATAGGATATCAAAATATGTAGGTCAAAAACTGAGATAAATGAAATAAGAACTAGAAATAAACTATTATAGTAGGACTCTTAGTACCTCTCTTTAATAACTGATTAATCAAGAAAGCAGAAAACCAACAATTATTCAGTTGATAGGTACAACTACCAATCACCTTGATATAATTGGCATTTTGTAGGATTCTCCATCCAACAACCAATAATGAATTCTTCTCAGGCTTTCCTGGAACATTCACCAGGCTGGACCATGTCTGGGCCATGCAATGCATCTAAGCACATTGAAAAAAATAGAAATCATGCAAGGTGAGTTCTTAGATGACAATGGAATTAGTCTAGAAACCAGTAACAGAAGATTGTTGGAAAATCCCCACATAATTAGATACTATACAACTCCTAAATAATAAATGCATAAAGGAAAAAAAATGGTAAGGAAAGTTAGAAAATAATTTGAGATGAATAAAAATAAATATATGCTAAAATGTATGGGATACAGCTAAAGCAGTTCCTTCAGGGAAATTCATAGCACTCACACATATAGATCAGAACAGAAGGAAGGTCTCAAATTCATAGTCTAGGCTAACACCTCAGGAAACTATGCAAAGGAGATCAGGGTCAGCCTAAGGCACAGAGAGGAGAGAAATAAGAAAAATGAGAGCAGAGACCATGGGAAATAAAAACAGGAGAGAGAGAAAGAAAATCAGCAAAACCAAAAAGTGGTTCATTAAAAATATCAACAAAACTGACAAACATTTAGCTAAGCTCACCAAGGAAAAGAGAGGAGTCATGGACTACCAATGTCAGAGAAAACAGAAGGGTCATCCATCATCTCCTGGATATTAGAAGGATGACAGTGGAATACCAAATAAAGTCCTTATCCCTACATGCTTGGTAATTTGGATGGAATAGCTATATATTACCTCTCTAACCTGAGTGCCTATATTGATAAATAAACTAATTAATTTATAATTAATAACCTAATTAATTTATAACCAATTACCTCGGCCCCAGTGGGTTATTTGGTGAATTCTGCTAAACATTTAAGGAAGAATCACCAATTTCCCACAATCTCTTCCAGAAAGTAGTTAGTTAGCTCCTTCTATGAGGCTACCATTCCCCTATTGCCAATATCATATACAGAAATAGGAAATGATTACTATAAACAAAGAGTACAGACCTGTATCTTTAATGAAGGTAGAAGCAGAGCTTTTCAGCCAAACAAAAATAAATCAAATTCAACAACGTATAAAAATAGTATTCACCACAACCCAGAGAGATGTATTGCAGGTATACAAGGTCGGTTCTGACCACATCATCCACATCAACAGGCTAAAGATAAGGACCACAGGATGACACCAGGGACACAGGAAAGGCATCTGGCAACACCCATCACTCATCTTTGGTAAAAGGTAGGATTGAAGGTCTGATGGACCCAATGCTTGTGGCCCTTGAATTAATATGTTGACCTTCTCATCCCCAAGGGGGTGGTTTTAGGAGGTGGAGTCCATGGAAGGTGACTGGCTCCTGAGGGCCAAGCTCCCGTGATTGGTATCAGTGCCCTTATAAGAAATCTGAGGGTCCTGGAAAGGTGATTCCCTCACCCTTCCCTCTCGGGAGGACATGGAAAATGAGAGCTGTCTGTAAACCAAGAAGGGCTCTCCCCAGGCACAGAATCTGCTGGCACCTTGGCCTTGGACTTCCAGCCTCCAGAACTATGAGAAATAAATGCATTGATTATAAGCCCTCAGCCTATGATTTTGCAAAAGCATCCCAGTGACGAGAAAACACTCGCTTCCAGCTGACATACAACATTCACACAAAAACCGTAAGCTCACATGATGCTAAGTGGTGAAAAACTGCTCCCCAGATCAGGATCAAGGCAAGGCTGTCCGCCCCTCCCCCGACTCCACCCTGCTCCATGCTGCACTGGAAGCCTCAAGCAGCAAGATCAGACCCAAATCGAACAAAAAAAAAAAAAAAAAAGAAAAGAAAAAAAGAAAAGAAACAGATAACAAAGGAAAAAAATAAAACTGCTTCTGCTCATAGCTGACGGGAGGATCTGTGTAGAAAATCCCAAAGAAATGACAATGGCAAAAATAAAACCTCGCAGAACCCAGAGGTGACGGTAAGCACGTTTCAGAACTCAAGCAAAACGTACAAAAGGCAGCGGCTTTCCCACACACCTACCGTGACCAGCTGAGGTGGGAAATGAAGAAACAATAGACGCACAGTAGCCCCATCTGTAAGAGAAATGGGCATGAAGTGTGTGTGAGGTGGCTGTGCCCAGCACCAAGGAACTCTGATGGAAGATCCGAGAAGATCTAAGTAAATGGGCAGCCTGTGTTCATGGATCAGGAGATTCCAGAATCCCAGGTCCTGAAGAAGACAGGGCTTCCCAGCTCGACCCATCGACTCAGTGCAATCTCCATCGCAGAGAACTATTTAACAGATATTGAAAGCAATAGACCCGCAGCACCGAAGAGAACAAGAACAGTCAGGGGCATCTGAGCTGAAGACTTACGAGGAAGCGATAGGAATTGAAAGAATTGACAAATTGATCAGTGGAACAGAATAAAGGCTTAGAGAAAGACTCACACCAGCAACTGATTTTGGACAAAGGAGAGCAGGGTGGCTCGATGTAGGAGAGAGAGTGCTGGAACAACCAGACATGGTGGCGTCCACCTAGACAAAGCTAGCCCTTCGCAAGACCCGCTCACAACACATCGTATGATCCGGAGGTCATGTAGCTGGTACCGACCTAGCTGGCTTGACACCTGTGCCCACAGAATTCTGCATGGGAGTGTCCTAGCAGCTCTGGTCCTCGTTAGAAAGTGGCAACAAAAAATGTCCTTTGGTAAGTGAAGGGATAAATCAAATAGGGCACATATGGCATGCTGTTGGCCATGAAAGGAAACAAACTGTTAAGCCATGGCAAGGAGACGGATGGATCTAAAATGCATATTGTTAAATGAAAGAAGCCAGTGGGAACAGGTCACGTACCATATAACTCTAGGGACGTGGCATTCTCTGAAACGTGGAACTACAATGACATTGAGAACAGGGTCCTGGTGGGGAGAGGGTTAAGTAGGTGACGTGAAAGGGATCTTTTAAAGGGCAGTTCACTATTCCGTAATGACCCTGTAGTGGTAGATAAATGACCTACGTGTTTACCAAAACCTGTAGGTCTTTACAACACAGAGAAGGAAATTGAGGGCTGGGCTGTGGCTCAGTGGCAGAGCGCCCATCTCGCATGTGTGAGGCACTGGGTTCCATCCTCAGCACCACACAAAAATAAATAAACAAAATAAATATGTTGTGTCCATCTACAGCTAAAAGAAAAAAAATTTAAAAATGAAATTGAATGTATTTAATTTTTTTTTTTTTAACCAGGATGTTGGGGGATCCCATGATGAATGCAGAATTTGCCAAGCGTACAAAACAGCCTCACGGAAAGGGGACAGCTACCAACCTAAGTGACTTCAGACATGAGTGAAGTCTGCTAGGGCGAAGGCAAGGGCCCTGCCTGCCGGACAGCTCTGGCCCTGGGGGTCCACGTGCTTTCCCTGGGGGTCAAGGATGCTACTACCGGTGAGTCCTGCTGGTCTTGAGCAGTCCCTCAGCCGAGAATGGCCTTCCACTGTGGCGGGGAGGGTGCAGACAAGCCAACGGAGGGGCCAACCCAGGTCAGCAGACGCACCCGTGTCTCCTGGCCCCGGCACCTGAGGGGGCCTGGAAGTCGGGGCGCCTCGGTTGCCACAGCACACCCAGGACCTGGACCTTGGTTCCCAGCACGATTTCCCTGTCAAAGGGGCCCTTGGGGAAATGGTGGTTAAGGCGAGGCTGGGGCACAGGAGGATGCCCCACAGTAAGGGTGCCCACTAAGCCCAGCACCTGGCCTTGACGACTCAGCTCATGAGGTGGACTGGGGTCACGGGGACAGAGGGGCCGACTGGCCAACGCTGGAGTGATCTGGGCTCCCACTCGAGGATAGAGGACTGAAGAGTCGCTTATGAAGAAAAATTTCCAACGATTTGTGCAGATTCCTTGTCCCAGGAGGTGGGGATCAGCCCTCCGCTCCTTCCCAGTGAGAGGGGCTCAGTGGCTCCCTTCCGAAGAGTGCAGTGGGAAGGTGAGGACCTTGGCAGGTGACGCTTCCTTCAGGGGAATCGGGCCAACCTCCGCAGTGACAGGCCACATGGACGGTGTGTCCTGGGCGCAGTGATACGGTGTCCCCCTCTCTGGCTCCGCTCCAGACCATGACCCCAAGGTCAGGAGACAGTAAGGGGCTTCCATGGGGTGCCACGCAGTGCCAAGAGGGACTTAGGTCCTCAAACACAGGGGACAGCTGGGAGACTGTCACAGCCCAGAGGAATGGGAGGAGGTTGGAGGTTGACACAGAACTAACCTTGGTGGAAACTTCTAGATGGAACCCTCGAACACAGAGGGGGAAGAACTAAGGAACTCTGCAAAAAGTCGGGGCTTTAGTTAAAGGTCATTTTGATGTTGATTTGTTAATTGTGGCAAATATAGTACGCTGGTTCCAGATGTTGATCATATGTAAAACTGGATATAGGGACACCTTATCATCTCAATTTTTCTGTTAAATATGAACCCTGTTATGAAAATAAAATATATCTTTAAAACTTTCTTTAAAATGTTGCTGAGAAGAAAGAATCCCCCTGTTGTGTGTCTGAGCGTGATGTCTGGGGCAGTAGCAGCCAGCTTGCAGCCACATGGGAGTCTAAAGCAAAGGACCACTTAGCAAATACTTCCTTCTCTCTGGGCCACGTGGTATCTGTAGTTAACTACTTAACTCCGTCCTTGAAACACAAAGGCAGCCGTAAACATTGAATCATTAAACTGTTGTGGCTAGTGTCCAATAAAACTTTATTTACAAAGGCTGGCAGTGGGCAGCTGGAGGGTTGGTGTCTGGGCTGCAGCGTGCTGGCCCCTGCTCTAGAGGGCAGATGCACACAGCAAGGTCCAGCAGGCCGTGCACCCCCTTTGAAACTAGCGCATTTCCTTGGGGTTCACACCACTGGACGCTTATTTTCCGTCATTTGCAGCCAGAAGCCCCCAGCCCTGGACAAAGCTTAAGGGAGCTGTTCCTGGCCCCCAGGGTGAGTGTGAGAGGGCTCATTCTGACCCGGGTGGGGAAGCTGTGCAGTGCACGCCTGCTGGCCTGACTGTCACGTGGAGACTTTGAGGAAGTGGAGACTTTGAGGAAGTGGGGGGGGGGCAGCACGGGACGCTGGGATAGCGCACCCGACTCTTGGAAGCTGATGCTGCAGGCGGCTGAGTGCTCTGCCCTCCGTTTCCTGGGTTTCCTGGGTGGAGATGGGGCGGTGGGGGGATGGAGGCAGCTGGGGAGTGCAGGCCTGCTTGCCCGGGGGTGTGTCCCCTCTGGATGATGGCTAGGAGTCTGGGGCTGGCCTCAGGCAGCTCAGCATCCTGGGGGCCATGGATGCCACATGCAGCGAGTGCCAGTGGCGATGGCGTGGAGAAGCCTGGGCATCCCGGAGGCTTCCTGGAGGAGGTGCTGGCTGGAGGAGGTCAGGACAGACAAGGGGCTGAGTGAAGGGGCCTCTGGGCAGGAGAGGCAGTGGTGACACAGGCACATGGTGAGAAAGCCCAGAGGTGCACCCCATTTGCTTTCTCCTGGGGCATCTGTGGGCTCCCGAGTGTCAGCGTCCTCCTGAGGCTTCCTCCAAGGAACCGTGGGTGTTCCCAACCCCCACCAGATTGGGGTACCCCTGGGGGGATGTCAGCCTGGCCCCAGGCTGGATGGTGGAGGGGAGGAGGGGCCCCTGCTGATTAGGAGGTGCTCCCCACCCACATCCAGGAGAGGGAGAGGCACATCAGAGGCAGTGATGGGGGACAGGGCTCTGGCCGGATGGACAAGCTCAGGAGATCCCCCATTGCTCCGACCAGACCTCAGAAGTTTCTCAGAAGGCACCAGATGCTTACAGTATTTTCAGCTTACCTGGGTTTATCTGGAGGTAACCCCACCCTGGGTGGGGGAGCACCATCTCCGAGCTTGAAACGCAGCCTCCCTGGGCCACCCACTGGCTCCTGTGGCCGCTCTCCTGCTGACAGAGGTGCCGGTGAGCACGTGCGTCTCTAACACCAGCACAAAGCCTGGGGCTCTGTGGCACGGGCCCTCCCTGCAGCCAGCCTGGCATCCAGAGTGTTTAAAAAAAAAATAGAAACAAACAAAAAATCCAGGGAAGTGAAAGGCGAGCTGTTGGGAATGTGGAGCCGCCAGCTTTGGGAAGGGTGGCCGTGCCCGTGCTCCCTGCCCGTGCTCCCTGCCCGTGCTGTCTCGGCTGCCCTCACTGCCAGTTTGGAGCTGAGCGGCTGACTGCTCCAGCTGGACTTCTGGGAGGGGTCCCACCGGGCTGGAGCCCGAGACTCTCCTCCATGGCTGGAAAAGGCTCCCTGCTCCGTCCTGACTCCTGGGAGAAGGGCCTGCAAACTGGTCCGGGAGGCTCAGGGAGCCTTTGCTCATAGCACAGGAACCCCACGAGGAGCCCGAGTTCCTGGAAAGAGCAGCTGACGCCAATGTGCCGGTGCCTCCCCCGCTGGGCACTTGCAGGCCTTACCTGTGGACACAAGGGCAAGCACCTCATGGTACACCATCAACCCGAGTCCACAGACCAGGTGACAAAGATCTGTAGGGGGTGACCTTCGCAGCTCAGAGTGACTCAGACTCCAAAGCTAGAGGGGACCGCCCATGGCCCTGGCTCTCAGTGCTTAGAGACGGGAGGTCTTTGGCTTCTCCCCAGATCCTCATCTCTGAGCTCCTCTCCCACCAGGAAGAGGGAACAGGAAAGCCAAGGCAGATTGGTGCTGAGTGCTGCCCTGGTCCAGTGGGCTGCGGCCTTGGGCCGGTGTTCTCCCACGGCGCGAGGTCCAGAAGCTCCAACCTGGCTGAGGCCAGATAGCAGTCATCCTGGCCCCCACCTTTGAATTGGCTTGATGGGACTTTGAAGATGACTCTATTTAAGACAGTTTCTGTAGTGCAGTTTCTATAGTGGATACTGTGGGGTCCTACTGTGGGGTCCCACTCAGGATCCCTGGAAACCTTTATAGGGGTCTGCACACCTCTCCTCCAGACTCCGCATGCATTGCTGAGGGCTGGCAAGTTGGTGGACCACTCTGGGACCTCTTTGCTCCAGTCTTATGCACTGAGATCATAGGGCCTGGGTGTCCATCTCTCCTGGTGCAGCTACCCCAGAGACCCACAGGTCCTGGAGGGACAGGCTGAGTTAGGACTTGACCTAAAACCACCTCCTTCCCTCACTTTTCTTCCCCCTCTGACCTCCCTTAGTCAACCCCCTAAACCCAGAAGGACACATCCTAGATCCATCCATCCCTTGCTCACGAGGCCATGTCTCACAGTTCTTCTGGAAGAAACCCACTTAAGATACTTCCTTGCTCTCAGACCTTATCTGAATTTTCATCATGCATTGGTAAATAATGATCTCCCTAGAGGGAGGAAAAGCATACAATGTTATGGAAACTATTAACCCCAGTAGCCACCCCCTTTTTTTATTGGAACAATGTTGGAATAGGTGTTTTCACTGGGCTTCCTGAGCTAAAAGAGAAAGGTTGAGCCACTCAACTTAAAATTGCAAAGCAGCGCTGAGATCTCTCTCTCTCTCTCTCTCTCTCTCCACTAAATGCACCCTGGGGTTGTTCTAGAAAGGTGGCAGGGGGTGGGAGTTTGGAAGGGAGAAGAGCAATTCAGCCAAAGAAGTTGAGAAGCCTTGTTCCAAAGAATTGTAAAATTTATTGTATAAGTATTGCAGCTTTCAGAGTGTCATCATTGCCACTAGTGATCACTGATACACAACAAGCAGCTTCTCCAGGCCTGCAGATGGGCGTCCAGATACAGAGTCTTAGGCAGCAGCCACTTGGGCTGCACCCGGCGTGCAAGGAGAGCTTACAGGAGTTTCACTTAACAGAACGCGGGAAACGGCTGCAAAGGAAGCGGTCAACGGCAGAAGGCAACGTGCAAGCGTGGTGGGCGACGGGCAGGCGGTGGGAAGTCGCGAGGCCTCTGAGCGCCAGGGCCCGGCGAGGTTCCCAGCACAGCTTCCGGAAAACAAAGCAACAAAACAAAGCAGACACATTTCCTTCCATATCATCGGACGTTTTGAGGTTCTGGAAGCTGTGTGGCACACGGGAAAAAAATTATCTGGAACGAACAATTCACGGGGACAGCGGATAGGACAGGGGACGGACCCGGTTCTGGCCTGCCCTGGTTTTTGCTACATGAGGGGAAAGGGGTCGCTTATTCTTTGCAAAAAACATTGGGCTCTTGAAAAGATGGGGGCTCCTGGTGCACTCTGGAGGTCCATGCACAGACCCCGGCTCTGCAGAGAAGAAAGTGTTTCTCTGGAGGAAACATCGGGATTGCCCATGGGCACTGGGGGGTGAAGGAAGCAGCACCCCAAAACCAACTGGTCCCCCTCCAACCAGCCATTCCCAGGACCCCACCTGACCTCCCACTGGAAAAGGGTGGTCTCCTAGGGGTGCTTCAAAGATACTGAGGTGACCACCAACACCGCGAGCAGAGCGTGCCCAGAGCTGTGGGGGCCCGCGGGGAAGCAGGGAACTTCTCCAGCCCTGGTTTCCAGATGAACCCCGCATGGGGTTTCTGGGGTGTTCACTGCCCTGCCAACCCCCTTCTCCTTGGAGTTCAGCAATGGTCATCCATGGGCATGAAGGCCAGGGACCCTGGACTTCAACACTGGTTGGAACCAGAGGGGTGGGGTGGGCCCTGTCCTCAGGCCAGCTGAGGTTAAAGCCACGCTCTCCCCCTCCCTCTTCACTACAGCACAGGCCACCCCACGAAGCAACAAGATTCAGACAGCCTGTCCCAAGAGGGACAGCAGGACGGTTCCCCTGGCTGTGGCTGAGGCCACATGTACAAATGAAGCCCACATTTCTAGGTTTTTGACCCAGATGGGAGTTACGCACAGTCCTGGACCAAGAAGACCACAAGGATAGGAGGCCGGTGCCTCGCTGAGTGGGCCCGTCCAGGACAGAGGGGTGAAGACGCCAGAGGGTGACAGGAGCCCTTTGTGAACCAAGGGAGAGGATGCCAGTCCCGGGGAGTGAGGCACTGTCCAGGAACGTCCCGCCAGGGGACGAGAGGGTGATTGCTTCCTTACTAAGGCACCAGAGACGCTTCCCAACAAGGAAGGTTACGCTGGAATATCTGTGTGTCCCTGGACCTATCAGGGCAAGCTATACTGACTTCTCCGCACGACCTTGAGAAGAATCCTCTTCAAGGCCCCACACTGAGGCAGGTTCTGCTACTGAGGTATGGGCACTTTCTGCAGAAAGCTCGGGCCCCGGGTTCTGGGGTCATCACATTCTTAAAATACACCTCGAAACAGAGGCCCAGCAGTCAGAACTTCTGAGCCGTTTTCAGATACGAAGGGGCTTCTGTCCCACGCCTCCTAGATCCTTCTCTTAGGTCAGTTGACTGGGTAGCATTCTGCCCCAAACACGTGGACATCTCCCAGGCCCAGAGGAGACAGCAGTGTGGGAGCCTGCCCTATCTGCAGGGGTAGGGGTCCCTCCTATGTAGCAGTCCATTGTGAGAAGACCCCGAGCTCCAGCCACAGCCCCTGCTGGACCCCGAGGGCCCCTCTGGTCTCCTGTCACCTCTATTCACCTGTGCCCAATCCTACTCCTCATCAAGGGTCCGGCCAGTCCCAGTCTGCTCAGTAAGGACCTGCTGGACAAAGCTGACCAGAGAAAGATGCAGGTGAGGACACAGATAGCCGTCAGCAGTGGCTGTTTCCATGGGGAAGGGAATGCAAACGTGGGGAGGGAGGGAAGGAATTCTAAAGCCTGGAGCAGGCTTTGTGTTGGTCTGACCATCATCCCAATTTAACCCTTTTATATGCCAGGGAGACACCTGGCTGTCACCTGTCACCTCAGGTGGTCCGTTTATTGGCCCCTTAGGTCAAAATTGATACGAGAATCAAAGCCCATGGGGAGGACGCCAAATGCCACGCTTGAGGCCTTTCCTAGGAGTCAGTGCGCTGCACTGACCTTGGCACTGACCTTGGCCTGCAAACGCTGGGGCCAGCTGAATCACCAAAGCACTCTGCAGGAGCAAGCTGGGTAGGGCCCCTCGAGAGCATCCCTAGCAGCACGCACATTGCCAGCAGCACCCTGCCCTTCCCATGGGACCTTTGCAGTTTAAAAAAGAGGAAGAAAAACTAAAATTCCTTCGTTAGCAGTTTATTTTCATTTGGGGAAAGGCAAAATCCACCAGCTGGAACTGGCGCCTCCAGGGGAACTTTCCTGATTCACCTGCCATCCAAAGGCTATTCTGGCCCAGAAGGAAGAAATGTGTCCCCTTCGGTAGGGAATGTATAATGTGGCAACAACCTATCGAGACAGAAGCATGTGCACTGCAGAAGCCCCGGTGGGCCTCCCCAGACCCCAGGGCACCCCTCTGCCTGAGGTCCACTCTGAAGCTCTGACCTGTCTTCCTCCAAGTCTCAACAAACATGATAGAAGTTTCCATCAAACAAGCACTGACATATTTATATTAAAAAATAGTGCAAAATCTCAACATTTATATAAATAACTCTAAGCCTCTGCTTTGTAGTTTTTTTTTTCTTTACAAGGTAATACACACTTTCTGAGTTGGCATCAAAAATTGCCATTTTTTTCCTCTTCTAGTTCAGAAAACAACTTTTTCAATAGGCCTCTTCTAATACAAAAATACTCCTGCCCTCGCACATACAGTTTCTCTTATTTTATATATATTTATATATATAATATTGCAGATCTTTAAACAAAGGTTTTGTGCAAATATGTCTTTAAAGTTAAGTGAAATCATCATAAACAAAAGAAAATTAAGCATTCACGACGCAGCTCAACTGGGAACAAAAGACTACTGCAGAATTTTTTTTTTTTTCTCTTTTGCCTTCAAGACAGCTCAACAAAGAAACGTGTTTTTTTTTTGTTTTGTTTTGTTTTGTTTTTGCAAGCTTTCTGAGCTTGTGCATTCAGACCAGACATAACATGTAAATATTTATACACGGAGGGGTGTGTCACCCTGCCCTCCTCTCTTCTCCTTTAGGAAGTGCCGAGTGTTTTGCCTTAAGCCACGCTGCCCCGGCCTGGCCCCCGGCTCCTAGAGGGGGTGTCCTTTCTGTTTATCCTCTTTGCTCTCCAGCGGGGCGAGGTGCGGGTGCTGGAGCCGGGTCCCCTCCAGCAGGGAGGTCGGCCCGGTGCTCTGCTGGTGCTGGTAGGAGGACCCCGGGTAGTGACCGATGACCTCGCTGTAGGTCGGGGGCGGCCCCTCCATGCGCCCGCCGCTGCCGTAGCACGTGGCGCTGATGCCCGAGTTACTGCTGGGGGGACAGGGGCCGCCCAGCATGGCGCTGTCCATCAGGTCACTGTCGAAGATGGTTCTGTTGGGGGGCGCGCGCACTGACTCTCGGTTGAGCTCCAGTTGCTGCTCGGGGTCCCGCAACTGGAGGGTGCAAGGGCCCTGGTAGGGCGGGGGCTCCTCCCCGTCAGACAGCGAGATGGTGGGGGGCAGGTCGATCTCGTGCTGCAGGTAGGGGTAGGTGGGCTGGAAGCGGTGGAAGCGGTCCCGCTGGGCGAAGGGCGGCACGGCCAGGCGGTCCGAGGGCCGAGGAGGTGCATAGACCTGCGGCTGGGGGGCGGGCGACGGGTCAGGGGCGGGGGAGCAGGGCCGGGTGGGGTCTCCGCTGGGGTCCACCGGCCTGGCCTGTGGGCAGCACCAGGGCTGCGCCACCTGACGCGGGAAAAGGCTCTCCCTGAGGCAGGGGTCCCGGCCACCCAGGGGCGGTCTATAGAGCAGGGCCCAGGGATGGGCCTTATGCAGTGACACCCTTTCTGTGGCAGTGGGGGAGGCTGGAGTGCTAGGGGTGCCGGAGGGCAGGCAGGCTAGGACTCACCTCTGGGATTCCGCCGCTGGACACCGTGCTCTCCGAGGGCCAGAGGCATCCTTCCTGCAGGGGCAGAGATGGGCAGGCAGAGTCAGAGGCTGGAGGGCCCACCGGCTGGGCTCTGGAAGGAGAGGGTGGGTCCGACAGCCTCCACCCTGGAGATTTCTGGAGGACACAGCCACAGTGGACTCCTCACCCACCCCTCTCAGCTCCCACTGCTGTCCCTGTCAATCTCCTGCTTTTCAAAATTCCAGAATATACATCTGACTGGTCCCTTTCCCCTGCAGCTCTGCAGACCTTAAAATAAATCCTTAATGGCTCAGAAAGAAGCCCAGGGTGCTATGCCTTCCTGCCTCCTCCCCTCCGGCCCACTCGCTCACTGTGGGGCCTTAGAAAAGTACTTAACTTCCAGGCCACACTTTGTGTGTCTGGAAATGAGGATAATTATAATCCTTGCCGTGTGGAGTTGCTAAAGAATTTAACAAGTTGCACATAAAAGCCACTGGAGCCTGTGTGCTCTCCAGGAGTGTGCAGAAGTGCTGGGTGCCACCACCACACTCCCTGGAGACACACAGACAGGTCTGCCATGCCATAGCACACTGGACACACCACAGGGCCTTTGTACTGGTTGCCCACTGAGTGCCCAACTCCTTTGACTACCAGTTCCAGTGTCCCCACAGGTTTCAACATCATCATCCACCATGTAGACATGATACCAAGTGCTGGGCCCACTGGCCAGGGACACAACTGGGGGCTCAGAAGCTTCCGTCCCCTGCTTTGGGATTCTGGGCCAGCAGCAGGTCCTCTCAGGAAAGGGGAACTGCCACGAGCAGTTTGTGTAAGTTGCCCAGATGGCACTGAGGGGCTTCATGGAGATGTGACTGATGTGCAGTCAACTTGTACAGTCAAAGCACACAATGAGCTAAGTTTGGGCAAACATCTACACCAAGAACCGACGTCACCACCAAGGTCGTGAGCTCCTGTATGGCCTCAGGTTTGCTGGGAGCCACGATTCCTGCAGGTTCCTCACCTGCCTCCCGGGCAGCCTGGGTGGGAACAGAAGGCCACATCTCCTGTAGGCCACTGGGGGCGCTGGCTGTCACAACTGTCCCTGCAGGAATGCACTTAGCCAGAGGTCAGGTTTCATCCTGGCCCGTGTTCTAGCACATGGACGGCACCTGCAGGCTGCACAAGGCAGACCCTGCAGGCCATGCCTGACCCTCCTCCTTGGCCATCCTCATCTCACCCACTTCCCGATTCCTCCTCCAATACACAGAGAGTGTGGTGTGTCCCCCCAGCCCCGTCCCTGGCATCTGGGAGACAGGGAAGACCTAAACCAGAACCTCCAGACTGGACCCCAAAGACAAGCCAACTGAGACCTAGTACAATGCAGATTCCACCCCGGGGGCCGGGTGGGCTAACGCCTGTCTAACAGGCTCCCAGAGGCTGTACATGCTCTGGTCTGTGAGGTCCTTGAAGATCTGCAGAAGGGCTGCTGCTTCTGCTCTGCCCCCTTCCTACTCCCCCACCCCCAGGGCCCTTCCTACTCCCAGGGCCCTTCCTATCCACAGAAGCTGGGGTCACCTCCTTCAACCCACCTCTACCCACCACCTCTCTGCTGAAAACCTTGGGCTTCTTGCTGCCTCCAAATTTCCACCTCAATCCTGGGACCCACACCCCACACCTCATACCCCTATAGCCCTGCTGTACCCTAAGTGGTTCCCCAGCAGGTCTTCCTGTCACTATAGTAGGCTGGTGTCAGCACTTGCCACGCAAGCCCCCTCCTGGCTCCCCAGGCCCCTTTAGCACCACCAGGCCATGTCTCTGCCCATAACTGTCTGTCCCCAGTGCCCAGCATCCAGATGGTATACAGCAGGTACTCAGGTTACCATCTGAGTACATAAGCTGCTGGATAGAACCAGGTCCAAGTGTGTGACCTGGGGTACAGAACAGGCACAAGTTTCAGAATTCTCTGGAACCTCATCCCTGATGGTTTCTGGCAGTCAGGGGTGGGAAGCAGGAGGGGGGAGCTACTCTTGCAGCTCCCGCTGACCACCCCAAACCCAGCCGCTGACAGGCCCCAGAGGCTGCCCTACAGAATTGCTTTCCCCTCCAGCCTGCTCCTCGTGCCCCTCTTCCCGAACACCTGTGGCTCCTGTGTGCTCTGCTCCCCACTCTCTGTAAGTGGACACATCCAGACTGTTCACAGCTGCCCCATCTAGACCCCATCAGACAGGGGACCCACCAGCCACTTCTGCAAAGAGCTAGAGGAAGAGGATTTCCGCTTTATGGGCCTGCTGGTCTGTCACCACTTAGCTCTTCTGCTGGTGCCAAACACGTGCCAAACATGGGGGGTGGCAAGTTCGAGGCCAGCCTCCGCAACCCAGCAGGACCCTAAACCACTTAGCAAGACCCTGTCTCAAAATAAGAAATAAAAATGGCTGGGGATGTGGTTCAGTCGTAAGCACCTCGGGGTTCCATCCCCACTACCAAAAAACCCCACAAGAAGCCCCCAAAACAAAACCATCACCATGAAAAATCCAAAAAACCAAGCAGGCGGTGGGCCCTCAGGGCCAGGTTAGGATCCTGACGACCCCCACCTGCCTTCAGTTCCACACTGAGAGCCACAGGCTGCTGGGCAGACTCCCAGGAGGCCCCAGTGCCACAAGGTCAGGGGGAGCGCTTCTGACACCTCTCCAGTAACAGTCTCTCCCTCGCGCGGGTGAGATGGCCACCCTTGAAACTCTGCAGGCCAAACATCTGGCAGGCGCACAGCGGGGGCTGTCACAGAGTGAAAGAAGATGCCTCTGGCTAGCACAGGGCCTGGCTCTGGGACGGCGGCCTCCCCAGGCCTGGCTCCCTCTCCTGGCTGGCTGCTTGCCACCCCGCCTGGCTGCACCCTGCCCCTGCCCCTGGGAAACTGGCCCTTGGCAGGCAGGCCCCCATAGAGAGCAGATCAGGCTGTGGCTTGATTTGGGGACAAAGAGGATAAAGGGTGGCTCCATCCCAGGCCTTGGGTGAGCCCTGGGTCTCCAGGGGGACCTCGGCTGGGCGGGCATGGCTGCTCGCAGAGGGGATGAAGACTGAACAAGAGCAGGAGAGGAGACCCAGAGCAGGGCCCACCTGCCCAACTGGCACCCGTGGGCAAGGCTCGGGGATGCTCAGAAACAGGCAGGAAGGTGCCTCCTCCCCAATAGGCCTCCACCCGGTGACACCTGTTCCCAGGTGAGACCTTGACTGCCTTTATGGGTAAATCCCCTCCTGTTATGGTGCAGGTGGGAGGAGTCCCCCCAGAGTTCACCAGAGTCAAGGCAAGAAAGTCTGGAGGTGGGGTGACTGGGTTCCCCCCAGGGAATGGCGTTGGCTGTCTATGGACAGAGGCGTGTGAAGCCGTGGGCCCCCAATAAGGTTTTCCTCCTCTAATGTCGTTCTCGTCAGGAGGTGAAAAAGCTTCCTAAGAACTTTCTTGTCCAGCTGGGACAAGCCCTTCTGACCCAGGCCTATGTCACTGTGGCTGGATGTCACTGTATCCAGCAATGAGTCCGTCCTGGCTTCCCCGGCAAGGTGCGGCCTGCACTCCAGCCTCACCCTGACCACTTGTCTTGCCCTGTGCGACACGTGAGGAAACAGCCATCACAGGACAGCTGCCGGACCAGCAAGAGGGGGTGGCCCTCAAATCCTGGGACAGGAGAGATGACCTGTCCATAAGGCAGTAAGGCGAGGAGAGCTGCTGGTAGGAGGGGACTCCCGGGTCACCTGAAAAGGGACCATGGCCAGAAGCTATGCCAGGGACGAGGTCAGGGTGGGCAGGGGAGAGGCAGGCCCAGCCCCAGGCAGGTTCAGGTCTCCCTGAAGGTCAAGGGCCCAGAGACTCCTCAGATGTGCCCTGTCTGGCAGGGGGTCCCCAGGGGAGGTGCCGCCTCCTGCTTCAGGCTGAACAGGCTCCTGTTTACCCCGGGAGGCTTCCCTGGGGAGACTCCTAGCCCAGGTGTCTGGGAAGCAATTGCCAGAATCCTGCTGTCCCTCCAGCAAGCCCCAGGTGCCGCTGCAGGGCTGGGTCCTGAGGATGGCACTGATGGCCCCACACTCAGAGCCTCGGTGCTGCTCCTCCTACAGCTCAGCTAACTCCATCCTCTCCAATTGGCCAGGGCTCTTCACACAGCCACGGACAGGCTGTGTGGCCCGGGGCAAGTGTTCCACCTCTCTGAGCCTCCGTTTCTCCTCTGCAGAGCAGGGTGAGCTCCGGGTCTCCACGGCTCCACAGATAGCAGCTGCTGTTGCTGGGGTGACAACAGCAAATAAACACCAGGAACCCCGGGCGGCGGAGGCGGCAGGTTCAGAGAAGACGTGGTAGGCCTCCTGACTTACGCTGGGCCCCGGGGTGCCCAGTGTCCCCGTCAGAAGTGCCAGAGCCACTGCTCTTGCCCTGACAACCCGGTGACGCACTGAGGCTGGGCCTGACGTGAGCAGAGATGTCCACACCTGCTGGCTTGGGCCTCAGCCAACACCCACTTGGCTCAGCCCAGACTCTGGGTGCCACTGCCAGCCCCAGGAGTCCCTGGGAACTGGGGAGCCCTGCCCACCACTGCCTAGACTGTCACCACCCTTCAGGCACCTGCGAGCACCAGCTTGGGGACAGGCCACGCACGGCCCTGGAACTGTCACATGCTGCCTCCTCCCTGTCACTTCCAGCCTCCCTTTCAGACAGCTGCTTCCCACCCACGGTGTTCAGTTCTGCGTCCCAGGCACACGCCGCACAAGCCTGCCCCTGCTAAAGCACCCCCACAGCAGGACAGACCCCAGGGAGCTGGGTGCTCCTACTCTGGGGGCTCCCCCCTCAGGCGAGGCTTTGTGGAGTCTGGAGGGGACACTGCCGGGGTTTTCAGAAGGCCAAGTGGTGCTCACAGCTCCAGCGTCAGAGAGAGGATGATGACGAAGAGCAAGCGCTCTCCTGCGCAGTGCAGTTGGCCCCGAGTACCCCTGGGCACCGAGGATGGTGTGGCATGGACCCCCCACCCCTTCCCCATGCTTTAAGTCACCTCCAGGTGGTTGCTCAGTTGTAGGGGATGTCAGAGGGGAAGCCACCGGACACTCTTCCCCTGGTATCTCTGATCTGAGGCTGGTTCAGTCTGAGGGTGCGGAGGGGCCGTGCTGTCTTTCTCCCACCCCCACAATCCCCCTTTGTCCCCAGCAACCTGGCCGTAGACTGGCTTGCCCTGGAATTCCTAGTATGGCCACCTTGGTTCCGCACAGCGTGAGAGTTCCCTGTCTTGGTGCGTGGCCACCAGCAGCAGCTGCGGGACACTGGCTCCTGTGCTCTCCTCCAGGCCAGGGGGACTCCAGGTGCACAGTGCACACTGGGTACAGGTCGTCAGCTGAGGGACTGAATGGGTAAAGTGCTTTCCAGCCACTAAGGACGGAGACCTCACTTGGTGCCAAGACCTGAGTTCTGGGGGTGGGGGTGGGGAAGACCTGCGTTCTGGGGGTGGGCGTCATGACCCTTTTCACACCAAGGGAGCCAGGGCCCCGTTTTCTGCATCAGGATCTGGCCAAAGTGCCCAGCTGGGACTGGTGAAGCTGGGCTGAGACTCAGGCTCCAGAAGGGTCTATCCCAGGGTCCTTTTGCCTCCCCAGGGCACTGTGACCACACGCTGGCAGGAACTGGCATGTGACCCACCCCTTCAGCCTGGATCATGGCTGTAGAACTGCAGCCACCTTTCCTACCATCCCACCCTGTTGGACAGAGTCAAATGCCAGCTGCTTGTCCCTTCTGGTCCCTGAATGTCCCTAGAACACCTGTCTTGCCATCACCTGCCCCAGTGGCCTCCTGCTCTTGGCTCCCCCTGCAGGCCTGTCCCTACGCAGCATCCTGGACCACAGTGGGAACAGACGGGAAGATGGACCTCATGGCACTGCTCCGACCCTGGCCCTTGCAACGTCCTACCTGGGGCACACAGCAGAGGCTCAGGAAGCAAGGGGGGGCTCCCAGCCCTGCCTCCACCTGCTCCCCATCTCTCCCAGGCCCTCGGCACTCAGGGCTGTGCCCAGGCAGGTGTCTTCACTCCTGTGAACAGGAGGGAGCGGAGGCCAGGAGGGGACCAAGCCCTGTCCTCTGTCCCTGAAGTTTGGTTCCTTCCAGCACCATGGTGGGGTCACAGAGGGCATTTCACCAGGGCCTCCCCTGCCAAGGGGGCCCAGGATGCCGACGAAGCCACACTTACCGAGAGCCCGTCCTCTCTCCGCCTGCCCTGGCTGTGCCGGCTGATGAAAGAGCGTGCGGACAATCTGTAGTGGCTCAGCAGACAGGTGATCACCACCACCATCACCATCATCACCACCACGATGATGAGGATCTGGACGAACTCCAGCTCCGCTGTGGGGACAAGGGACACGTGAGACCAGGCCACCCAGGCTGCCGGCGCAGGAAGGCCAGAAGACTCAGGACGGTGGGATCTCGAGACACCCTGTCCTGTGTGCAGGGGACGCAGCTCAAAGCCTGTGCCCAGGGCCGTGGTGAGACCTGTGTGCAGTACCTGACCCCAAGCGGCAATGGGGGGGGGGCGCGGTTGGGGAAGGACTCACTGCCCTGGGTTCTCAGCCACCTGTAGCAAAAGGTGGGGCCCCTTCACCTCTACAGGGAACCTGGGACTGGGTGTGGGAGGAACAGGCGGAACAGAGAGACGGGCGTGCTCACACCAGAGCTCACCCCACGTCCTCACACCCCTATACACGCCCCGACACACACAGATGAACAGAGGCCTCAGAAAACACCTTCCAGATGGCTCAGATGTTACAATTCTCATTTTTTAGATTTTTTTTTTTTTTTTTTTTTGCAGGGGGCGTGTTTTCCCCTGGAGGGCGGAAGAACCCTCAAGCGCTGGAAAAGGAAGGAGGTTATTTTGATCCTGCCCAAGCCGGGCAGCTTCTGCTGACTCAGGCGGGTCTGGGCCTCGGCAGCTGGCCGCAGTTGGTGCCAGCAGAGCCCCCAGCAACGGGCAGAATGCCGGGTGCCTGGGAAGTGACACTGGCAGAGGGGCAGCAGCTGGCCCAGGAGGCCCGCGGCGCAGGAATGTGCCTCCCCCAGACCTGGCGGGAGAAGGTTCCGGTGCTGCCCGGCACTCGCAGCAGTTAGCCCGGCTCCGGGCCACATGCGCAACACAAGGCCACTGCCTCAGCTCTGCTCTGGGAAGTGGGACGCAGGGGACCGAATGTCACCACTGGGTCCAGGCTCCAGACCCCGCGGGGACTCTCCTGCCACCAGCCCCGGCTTCCCTAGAGCTTCAGGCAAGAGCAACCCCTTCTAGGGGACATGTCAAAAGAAGCTTCTCCCCAAACCACTTCCTGAGCCCTGACCTCCCGCCACTGTGTCCCTCAAGGTCATCAGAACACTGCTTTCTCTTGCCACGTCACACACGTGCACGACCACTCCCTGGTTCCATGGGACACCATGCCAAGGGACACAGAGCAGTGTCTGGAGACACTTTTGATATCACAGCTGGGAGTCAGATGGTGTCTGGAGTGGGCCAAGGATCCCACCGGACAGCCAGCCACACTACCCCAGCGAAAGAATAGCCCCGCGAGCCCCGTGCAGGGCACATCATCCTACACACCAGTGCTTCTGTCACCCCCCTGGTCGGGGGACACCCCAGCTCTCCATCCAGGTTCAGCTGGCCCCGCCAGACCTGCACGGTGAGGACTGAGGGCTGGTCAGGCCCAGAGGGCAATGCCCCTGCAGACACAGAGGTGCGGGGTGGGATCTCCAAGTCCAAGAACCCAGAGCTGGCGGGCCCTCCCCGCAGAGCTTGGCCCCGGCTCCTGGCTGGATACTGCCCCATCTGACCCTGGAGGAGCCAGGTGAGGGAACGCAGTACCAAGGGCTTAGGTGAGCAGAGCAGACCCCTGAGGAGGCGGGGCTCCTCCTGGCGGAAAGCTCCCGGGCTGCCTGGGTTCCACAGGGAGGGCAGAGGCTGGGCTGGGCTGGTCACTGTGGTCACCCCGCCCATCTCCCTAGGAAAGGCGTGTCCAGAGCCTGGGCATCCTGACCTGATTCTGCAGAGCGCGGGCTTGTCTGCTAGGTCCAGGACAAAGCCGCGCATTCAGGGACACACAGGGTCTGCTCTGTGCAACACCCACACCCCAGAAGGACCCGCAGTGCCCCCGAAGCCCATGCATTCTTCACCCCGGCCAGGGACACCCCCTCCGTTGTCTCCAGGCCTCTGCCCACGTTGGGCCTGGAGGGAGGCTGGTGTGGCCTGCTTTGTTCCTGTCCCAGGCCCTGGAAGCTGTGGGACCCAGGTTGGGCTGCTGCCCTCTCCTGGGGTGGTCTGGGGCCCAGGTGGCAGTGGGCGGCAGCACATGAACCAAACCCATGCAGGCCTGGTGGGGTGGACAAAATGGGCACCTGTCCAGATTGGCGGATCACTCCCAGAAACAAGCACAATGCGGCTACTGGGTCCCTGGGCCACCGACCCCATTAGGGACAGACCCAGAAAACTCACATAAGGGAGACAGAGGGGACAGTTATCCAAAAAGAGAAACTGACCAGCCACCGGGCTACACCTACAAGCTGACAGCCCGGATCCAGGCCCAGAGGGTAGAGAGAGTCACGGGAATTCCCGAGGCTGGCGCAGGGGCCAGGGTCAGCGTGGCAGCTGAGGCAGAGGGTGCGGGATCCCTCTCTGCTGCAGTTTCCCTGTGATGTTTGGGGAGCCGCAGGTGAGGCAGAGCTGTGTGCAGGACACGCTCGGCTGGCAGGGGTCCCCCCAGCACCCGCTGCGGCTGGGCAAGTACAGCGCCCCCCAGCAGCCCGCGGAGATGCTCTGGAAACAGAAAGGAGCATCCCAGGAAGGTGGAGGGAGACTTCCTGGAAGGTGGGCCCGCGGGCCCAAGCAAGCAGCCCCCTGGTGTGGAAGTCACAGGGAGAGGACCAGAGGATAAGAGGAGGGCTCCTGGCAGAGGCTGGAGGCTGGACCCCTGGGCAGACACTGACGTGGAGGTGTCATGGGTACAGGACGGGGCCCCAACTCTCCTCCAGGTCTGTCTGATCCCACTCTCCCACACGGTGAGCATGGAGGACGGGTCAGCCTCAGACCCAGATCCCCCTCCAGCAGCGTAGGGCCCTCGGCTGGGTTCACTGAGGACAACCCTTGGCTGTGGGCTGAGGGGCTGCGGCCCCCACCCCTCTGCTGCACTTGCACACCTGGGAGACACCTGCCTCGCCTTCAGGCACAGGAGCCTCCACCTCAGGAAGTGCACCATGTGGCAAGCACCCGCTGGTCGAGGCCACCAACTGGAGGCTGGCTGCCCTCCGTTTCCACAGTCCCTGGCCTCAATTATGTTCCTGCTTGGCATCAAACAAAAGGAGCTGTGGGTGTCCACCCACACTGTCTGGTGCTGGCCCCTGGCCCTGGCCCCACACGGCCCGGCCCGGACCACACCCTGTCTTAATCTGCCTGCTCCCTGCCAACACCCTGAGTTGGACCTCGCTGCCTCCAGGGCTCGTGTCTGTGCCCACGGCAGGCCACAGAGTGCAGAAGGAGCCCCTTTCTCCGCCAGTCCCTGGGCTCCTCTGAACCGCTCGCTAATTGCTCAGCAGAGGTCCACGGGGGAAGAGAAGCATTGGAGTGGACGCGAAACAGCACGAGGAGGCACACATCTCTCCACGCCCAGAAATCCTCTGTTTCACAAGACACAGGGAGGCCAGACTGGGAGGACGGGGCTGGGAGGCTGGAGAGCTGGGCAGCTGCCTCGTGGCCCCGGCAAAGGAGTGGGAACCACGTGGGGGCAGGTCCAGGTGTGGCCACATCCCTGAACTCTCCAGAGAACCTAAAGGCCACCCGTGTCACGCTCGCCCTTGAGACCCGGCAGTCATTTAAGAGTTTCAAGCCAAAACCAGATACCTAGGCTGCATGTCACTCAGCTACTAACGTCACATATGGAACCACTTGATCCTGCCCCAGTTTCCCTAACATGACGGCCTGCACCCCTTCACCTGGACGTGAAGCACAGACGTCCTAAGTCAACGCCCAGTTTGTGACAACCATGGGTGGGTCCTACCACTCCCTTCTGACCAAGGCTGTCACTGAGCTGTGACCACAGGACTCATGGCCATTGGTCACAGATAAGAGGGAGGAGGCAGGACGGTAGGCGGTGCTATCCACAGTCCAAATTCACTGTCACCACTCACCGTGAGCATTCTCAGGTGAACACAGGACGCTTGGGGACAAGGTGCCCTAGGTCACAGAGCTGGGAACAACAGGGCTGGGGTCTTATTCTCCCAACGCATTTGCCATCCCCTGGTCCTAATGACACTTCGAGGTGCAGTCTGACCAGTGCCCGCCCTGCCCCCTTACATGTGCCTGCTGAGCCCTGTGACCCAGGGCACATCTACCCCTGTGAGCCAAGCCCCCCGTCTGCAAAGTGCAGGGACGAGACAACGGAAGCAAGAGCTCAGAACAGGGCAGAAAGAGAGTCCCACGTCACCGTTGTCACAAACACCCTTTTAGGGACAAAAGCATCCATTGTCCCTGCTGACACCCCCTGGAAATCAAGCGTGCTGAGCTGCAGGGCCAAAGCCTCTGCCTAGCCTCTGTCCCCAGGGCCGAGAGTTTGAGCTCAGGGTCTCAGAGGCGCCAAGGGACAGGGCCCTGGGAGAGAACCAGCATTTCCTTCAGAGTCCAGTGTCACACCTGTCCTCATCATGGGGGCATGGAGCGGCTCCTGCTACTCCCCTCCGTAAGTCTCCCCTGGGGGTGGTGGTGCCGGCGGCCGTCCCTCAGGAGTGACCGAGCCCGTCTCCCGCGGCACAGTGAGGTCCCTCTCACCTGGCACCCTCTTCCCTCGTGAGTGGCTCCAAGTTCACAGGCCTCGCTGGTGCGGCCTGCCCTCCCTTCAGTGCTCCCCTGCAGAGGCCGCGGGGTGGGTGCCCCCTCTGGCTCCTTCCCGGCTGGGCTGGCATGCGAGAGGACGCACCAAGTGCCAAGACTGGCCAAGGGCAGGCCTGGTGTCCGGCCCTGCTCCACAGAGGGGCCAGACAGACTCTGAGGGGTGGGCGGCTGGTCAGAGCCCACACAGCTGAGCTCCCACCCAAGGCCCGAGCTTTCGTGGCTAGACCCACTGCCCCGGGGCCAGCATCCTGGGCAGGATGGTGGCACCAGCCAAGGGCTTGTAATGAAGGTGCCTGGGGGCCAGGTGGAGTTGATTGCCAGGAGCATTGCCAAGGGGCCCACAGGGGCACCCATTGCCCCACAGATGCAGAGCAAAATCCTGGGGGTCAGGACGGAACCATGCACCAGGAGTTCGGGGCACTTGCCAGGGACGAGAGAAAGTACCAACAGATGTTCCTCTCACTTCCTGTACGACCGCGTCCCCTCTGGCTTCTCCAACCTGCAGTGTGGCCACAGCCCCGTGGCTGGTGGGGGCTGAGCCAGGCAGGATCAGATTTTCATAAATTTCAGACAGCGCCAGCTCCTAATTCCTGGATGTGCGGCTCGGAGGCCAGACAGGGCCAGCGTCCACCCCGCCGGCTGCGCCTTGCTCCGCCTGCACTGTGGCCGCAGCTGGGGGCGTTACTGGGTTAAAAAAGCCAATTGCAATACAGCTGTCAAGCTCCGAGCCTCAGTTTTGATAAAGGAAGGATCCACGGCGACACGTCCGTGTAACACGGCATATAGTTGCTTTAGATCAGACTTTGCACAGGTCCAGTGCCACCCGGTTCGAAGTGGTGGGGCCTGTGAGAGCCACCAGCGTGGGGGAGGGCGGCCCGTGGTTTCCCCTGGAGGCCCACACAGGGGCTGCCCCTGCGGCCCTGGCTGGTGCCTGAGTCTGCGACCCAGAGGCCTTACATTTCAGCTCCAGGCTGAGGCCATTCTTTTCCCTGGGAGGTTTTGGCTTCCACCTGGGTGGCACACTGGAGCTCTCTGAGAAGCAGCCTCAGCTCATCCCTGTCCCTGCTGGGGACTTCCCAGGTGCAGATGAGGGGGGCTGCAGAGACCCTGTTAAAGTGTGTGAGGAACTTGGCTGGCCTGGGGCCCCCCACGTGGGTGTGGCTTTTCCTAATTCTCGGGACAATGAGCTGGAGCTCAGTCCTTCCTGGGCTGGAGGGCTGGGCAGAGTCCACCCTCCTGCCAGTCCAACCCTGGGGGTTTCCAGACCAGACGGACCCCCCCAGACCGCCCACGCCTATCCCCTTATCTGTCCCCGCGGAGGGCAGCGGCGCCCTTCCTGGCCCTGCGCGCGGCCCTGTCTGGCCTCCTGGCCACACACCCAGGAATTAGGAATTGGCGCTGTCTGAAATTTATGAAAATCTCATCTTGTTAGGCCTGCCTGGATGAGACCCGCGGGGCGGGCCTCATTGTCATTCCGCAGAGCCGGGCCTGATGGGGTTCCAGCCACTTCATTTAACGCCCCTCCTCCCCACCCAGCCGCATGGCATTTGAATAAGAAGCCAGCTCCCCGCCTTGCATTTCAAGTAAAATTGAACCAGATGTCAAAGGAATAACTTTCTGATCGCTCTTGGTGCCGGTTCAAATACCCCCCAACGGCACATTTATTTCTTGGGGTTGGAACTTCTGTGAGTTAACCCTGCTTTTCCTCTGAAGGCTTGGAGGCAGGCGGTAGAGCCCAGCCCCTTTTCTCCGATTTAGAAATGGGCTGCCCTGCTTTTGAAGGACTCCCAGGTGCAGCAGCGGGGCGGCTGGCCTCTGGACAGGTAACCCCAAGATCCTGCCCAGTGCTGGGAGGAAGCAGAAGCTGCGGGGACAAGTCCCCTGTTGGTCATGGGCTGTGGCTCCTGGCTCTGCTGTTGTGGGTAGAACCTGAGGTTCTGGTTGGAGCCTGGGCTCCGGCTCCAGCCCTGCCACTCACTGTGGCCTCTGGCGAAGCACTCAGTGTCCTTACCTGGGGAGAAACAGAGGGGACCCAGTCCCCACATCCTGTGGTCGTGGCAAGAGTGCCTTGTCCACTTCTGAGAGATTCTGGGAGTGGTTCCTGTGCTCGTCCCCCCTCCTCACACACACCGGGGCAGCAGCAGGAGAGGCTCACCAAGGTGTGTCCCCTCTGCTGGCACCGTAGTTCAGGCACTGTCACCTAGAGCACCTCTGTGGGGTGAAGACAGCAACCCCTACACCTTCAAGTGTGAGCCTCTGACAGGTAAGTCAACCCCCACCCTCTGCTGGGACCCCTCCTTAACCTGCTGGTCTTCCCAGGAGGCAGGAGCCCAGGGGCCCTGGAGAAGCCGCAGCCAAGGTGCATAGAGCTGGGTGTAAAAGAAACCAAAGCAAACTGACCACACGGCCTGCTGAGTGTTCGCCCCTGAGGGTACCCTGTGCTAGTGGGTCCAGGGGCGGGCAGGCTGCCCGCTTCACCCCGGGGGCAGAAGCTCACAGAGCCCCTCTCCCCTGAGTGACCGACGGGCCTTGCCCCTGCATCCCAAGGTCATCTCACAGGAAGTGGCCATGCAGGAGGCTGTGGCCATGGCCACAGTGAATGCTGAGTCTGAGCGGGCATGGGGACCAGGGTGGGGAAGTCAGGACCCTGGGAAAGCACAGGGGCCATCACGGACCCTCCTGATTAAACGCTCCTTCAATAGGAAAGACGAAGCCGCGCCTTTTATCTTTCTTGCTATTATCCAAATGGAAAGAACTAATGGGATTTTTTTTCTATTGTCACCGACATCGAACATCTTTAAACACCCACTGTCAGCAAAATATCAATCGCCTCTGGAGAGTTATTGGCAGGATGGAGTGAATTCACGGCGGGAGTGGCTTCTGTCGATGGACACGGTGCCGTGTGACAGAAAGTTACTTAAAATGGGCCAGATGTGCTTTGTTAATCGAGGCAAGCAGAGAACAGATGGGGAGTGGGTGGGCCAGCAGGTCTGTCGCCAGGGGTTGTCGGCTGCACGTGGGGGGGCCACATCACCTTTCAACTCAGCAACCTGAACTTCAGATCATTTTACCAGAAAAATGCACAGGAGGTCCCCAAACCTCCAGGACAGGCGCTCAAGGACCTCCTGAGGGCGAGGGGTGCTTCCAAAGCCAGAGACCACCTAAGTGCCACCGACCAGCCCTGAGGGGTCACCTCATGGGACACAGTGGGACCAGGAAGCAGACACAGCAGGGTCCTAACTTCTACCCACGAGACGCCAGAAACACAGTCACCTCCCCATTTCAGCCAGAAGTGTTACCAGCCACTACAAAGGTCCTTGGGGGCAAGTCACTCCTGGCTGAGGACCACCAGTCCACGGGTCTCACGACGAGCGGTCATTGGTGACTGTCCCAGGGCAGAATCGATGACACTGGAACAGAATATAACAGGGACCCATTTTTGTAGGAAAAAAGAGGAAAAAAATCAAAATGAAGATGGCTACGTTTGGGAGGGGGAGACTCTCCTCTTATTGTATTTCTACGCTGTGTGCACTTTTCAACGAGCACCAGTAATTTCAGTTTTAAAAATCTTGACACGCCCCTGAAGCCCCGCACGTGCGCCCGGGTGCGTTTCCGAGCGCCGCCCTCGCGCTCCTTGGAAACCAGCAGATGTTTCTCTCAATCACTGACTTTCAAGAGCCTGGTGTTTCCTGACAGGAGCCGGGACTTCAGCACCCGGGAGAAGGGACGTGAGCGGGGGCCCTGTTTCCAAGCCTCTTGGACAAAAAGTGCCGCTCTGAACAGGCGGCAGGAAGGGCGGCATTCAGCAGCCTCTCAATAGCGCCTCATTCAACCCGACGGGCCTCATTGATGCGGCCGCGTGCTGGAGAGCGGCCCCGGGTCAGCCTGCGACGGGCACCGTCTGGAGGGGTCTCTCGGCGCTGACCTGGAGGTGGCCCTGCCTTTCAAGAGCATGAGGGGTCCAGCGATTCTTGGTCTTGCCCTGGACAGAGGTGGGAGGTGGACGGATGGCCAGGGTCGGACAGCAGGGAGGGCGGAGGAAGTGGTCAGGGCGGGGACTGCATTCACCCAGTGCTCGCTAGGAGCAGGGGGCTCTCTGGAAGCTGTCTGTTGGCCTCCGAACCCCAGCCCTCCCAGGGGCCCAACGTGACACCAGGGAATTATTTTGTGTGCCTCAGTTTCCTCATCTGGAGCAGCAGAACCCTACGAGCACCCACCCAACTGCTGCCGTGGGGAGGAGCCGCGGGTGGTGAGCACACACCAGGGGCCATGCCCACAGCCTGTGTGTGACGTGGGCAGCAGACTTCAGCTGTCATCCACGAGGGCTACCTGCTGGGCCCCCGCAGTGCTGCCCTGGGCCCGTCCCTCCTCCAATCCCCAGCTCCTCCCGGTTGCCTGCGTGCCTGAAGCTGCCAGCACCCTGGCTCCCAGCGGCTGCAGCTGCCCGAGCGCTGCCCCTGTGACAGGCCGGACCATCTGCTTGGGACGCTCGCTCTCCTGCTGCGAGCCCCGTTCCCGACTGCCCAGCCCGGGCAGCCTCGTCCTTCTCTGGATTTCCCTGGCAGTTCTAAACTCTCCCATGTGGCGGTTAATTTTGTAAATACCACACGGGACATCTGCTGTGACTTCTAAGAAAATGTGTAACTCACGACCGACTGAGCATGCTGGGTGGGTCTGTGTCTGGTGGCCCGTTCGTCGAGCGGCTCCACCAGGCGCGAGCCTCCCCTGCAGCCTCCTCTGAGCTGGCAGGAGCCGGGAAAGCAGGGGCCCTTCTGTCCTGTCTGTAACTGGCAGACTCCTCTTCAGCCCTCAAAACCCAGGGCTGGCTGCCCCACAGCAACCTCCTCCTCCTCCTGCCAACAGGAGCACCAACAGGAGCCACTGCATGGGGAGCTCCCAGGGACAAGGAAGAGCGTCCCCTTTGCCAGTCTCTCCCTAGCACCTGCCCACAGTGGTGCTCAGACAGGGAAGAGGCCGGCAGCTGTCTGGGCCACTTCCTGTTGAAACAGTGAATCTCAGAAGCATTAACTCCCGGCTGAGGGAAAGACAGAGGCTCCGAGCCACGTCTCTGAGGCCTTTCCCTGGAGCTCCGTGGCACGACACAGAAAGCCACAAAGGCGGGTGGCCCAGGTCTGGGTTTGAGCAGATGCAGTCCCTGGCTGTCTGAGACCTTGGGCGGCCCTGCCCTCCACCTTAGGGGTCAGCCTCTCGGGGTGCCCACGGACCACCTGGGCCAGCACCTGTGCACCAGCTCGCCGCCGACACTAGCTGGCACCAGGAAATGCACAATAAACAGAGACCATCATTAGATGACAAAGCAGGCAGACCCAGGCCCAGGGGAGGCTGCCGTGGGCTGGGGCCCCAGGAGGCCAGGCCCTGAGGAGGCCCTACGGTGTAGGCCCAGGGGGATGAGGCACCACGGATGTGGCCCGGGTGTTGAGCTGGGCATCTCGTGACCCAGAGTGACGGACACTGAGCAGGTGACTTGTTTACAGGTAACAATCAGCATGGACGAGGGGGACAGAGAGAAAGGGCAAGAACCCTGAGAACCAGGAAACCCATCGGATCAGGTGGTCAGCGCCCAGGCTCCGGCTGCAGAAGCTCCTAAGGGTACCTGCTGCAGTCACCCCTCTGCCCTTGGGGACAGAGCAGCATGAGAACTGCCCAGAGGTGTGCCCAGCTGCGGGAGACGGCCCGTACTTCTGGCCACCAACATGGGAGCCCTGCAGGCCGGCCGAGGCTTGGGGGAACTCGAGGGTCATTCCTTAAGGGTAGAAGACTCACTTCCATGTCCTCCTTGTCCCCCAGTCTCCTCCTCTGCTGACCCAGGTTGTACCCCACCCAGCAGCCACAGCAAGTTCAAAAGCATCATGGGTCTCAGCTGCCCCTTCACGTTCACCTTAGACCACCAGGAGGCCCCCACCTCATTGCCACACTTTCCATCTCCTTCCCTGGCTCACCACACTCCAGACACACTGGCCTTTTCCCTGTCCCTACCCCAGGGCCTTTGCACAGGCATTTTGTCTGCCAGAAGTACTCTCCTTAGGTGGCTCTTCACAAATGTCCTCTCAACTCTTGCTCTGTGTGTTTCCTAATGACCAGACACTGCCAGGAGGGGCCTGCTTGGATTATTCTCTGTGGCTCTTGACCCTTGACCTGTAGCTTTTCTGCTTTCTTGTCTGAAAGACAACCAACCTCCCGGGGTTGTTGTGTGATGCCTGTAAAATGCCCAGAAAGCAGCTGGCTCATAGGAAGCACTGCATCAGCCACCATGAGAAGTGACCTGTGCTGTGTGGGTGCTGGCTGGCCTGTCCATCACTCCTTTGACCTCAGCAGCAAGAACACTCCTGGGGGCGCTGCTTGCTCCTCGTCCTGCCATGTCCCTGGCAGCTCATGCCACGCCCCAACAGCTGCCCTCGACTAATATTTGAAGGAGGACAGAATCCGCGTCCCACATCCTTCGCCAGGACTCACGTCTTTCCCCAGAGGCCAGAGGGCAGGGGGTAACCACCAGCGCAGGGTCTCTCAGAACTCAACCTGCAGCCACCACAGGACCCAGCAGCTACCTCCTGGGCCTCGAAGCCCACGAGCCAAAGCTCAAGTTCACGGGAGGAGAAGGCACGCAGGAGTCTTCATGCAGCTGTGCCGTCAAAGCCCAGAATGGGGGCAGCCCCGGCGCCCTGCAGGAGTGGCGGCCAAGCCAGGCACAGGAATACCACTCAGCCCTGAAAAGGAACAACTGCGAGACACACGACAACGGGACAGACCTTCAAAGAATCACACTGAGGGAAAAAAGCAGTCTCAAAAGGTCAGCCGCGTGACTCCCTTCATGTGACACTCTTGAAATGACACAACTGTAGAGACGGAGAACAGTCGGGAGTGAAGGAGATACTGTGGCCATAAACAGTGGAAGGAGGAGTCCTCAGGTCCTCAGGTGGGACTCTGTGTAATCAAACCACACACACGTACACGCACACACACACACACGCACACACACACACGTACACACACACACGTACACACACACATGTACACACACACGTACACACACGTACACACACACACACGTGTACACACACACGTACACACACACGTACACACACGTACACACACACACACACACACGTACACACACACACACACACACACACCAATCCACATAAGCTCACAAGGTCAAACCAAACGTCAGCCGCTCGCTCTGGACTGGGTACCTGGGATTTGACAGCTGGGAAGCTGGGCCCGGGGACATGCCATCTCCAGGTCTACTTCCTACAACTGCCCCCATCAGCGACTATCCCCAAATAGCAAGGTCGTTGGTTTTTTTTTTTTTTTTCTTTTTTTAAAATGAACGTCTGGGAGGTCCCCAGCCCTGGGTCTCACTAGGATCACACTGGGGAAGACAGCACTGCAGCCTGCAGCAATCAAGGGGCCAGCTTTGGGGCGTGGCTTCCTGCAAGGGCACGAGGGAGCCAAGTGGAAGCGCTTCCCCTCCCCTGCCCCAGCCCCCTCCCCTCCCCGCAGCATCGCCACCTGCCGCTGCTGCCAGCCAAAGGAAACCACAGCTCGGCTGTCATCTCGCAACTTGCGAGTCTGGCTCCCAGGTTTGAAGATTAAATTCTAAACATGTCATTTAAATTTTCAAAAGGAGGAAAGAAGATTTTAAGTAACCTGGAGCAATGGCTCCTGGTGTCTGCCCCGCAGCAAGCAGCAAAGACCCCAGCCTCCTTCCTGAGGGGGAAGAGCGGCCCCGCAGGCTTCCCCCGCAGCCCATCCCTGCACCCCCAACGCCAGCAAACCTCCAGAGCAGCTGTGTCAAAGCACCAGCGCAGGCCCCGGAAGCAGGGCTATGATCCCTAGCACAAATAGCTCCATACGGTGCATCAAAGTGCACCGCACTGCCACAGGAAAGGACCCCTGCCAGAGAGCGCCAACAATTCCCATCCCAACCACCCTAGCACCTCCAGGCAGAGCACCCCTATAAAATGTGGATGCGTCACTCATGATGAGGTCACTGCAGACTCCGCACAAGGGGCCACTTGAGCCCTGGAGTCAGGCCTGCAGGGTTCCAAGCACCATGGGTATCTTTGAAGAGAAGGGTCCTCTGTTGTCCCAGGAGGCCTGATCCCAGCTGGAGATGTCTGTGACAAGGAGTGCCCGGGAGGGCGGACTTCCTTAGATGGGGCAGTCAGGGATGGCCTCTCTGAGGAGATGGCCTTTAAGCTGAAGCCTGAAAGATGAGGAGAGCTAGAGAAGAATACTCCTAGACAGACACAGGGACTGAAGTGCAAAGGCCCTGAGGTAGAGCATCCATCACATTCAAGGGAGAAAGTGGATGCTTCTGAGGCATCTATAGAGGGTCCTGGAGCAGGGCTGCTTCGGGGCTGGGCAAACTTGCATGAGGACTCCCCCGGGGGTGGCCATGAGCACAGAGTTGAGAGTTTGAAGATGGTTCACATGTAACTCTCCACCTCTTGGGGGGCCGGTGCAGGAGCTGCAGCGTTTACAGTTCCTGCTGGGGTCCGCCACTCTCTGGGGCTGTCACTCCTTTACTGGAGGAACCATTCAGATACCTTAAGTTGACACCTCAGGTTGTCCATGAAGATGCCAGAGCCTGATATTCAAACTGGCTGTGGTCACCTGGCATCGAGTGGCGCTGGGTCCCAGGGACGACTGTGACTACGAAGGACCCAGGGGAAAACCCTGCAAAAGCCGAGCCTCTTAGATGTTGAGTCTCTTGAGACTGAAGGGATGGGAGCCCCCGAAATGGGTCAGATGAGAACAGGAAGAAACCAGAGAGGGGCAGGGGGTTTCCCAGAGTCACAGCAATCCCCGCAAAGCTGGGAAGGGCGGAGCCTGCATCCTCCAGTCCCTGGGTACAGGGCACTGGCACTGGAACCCACCCCTGGGGAAGAGCCACACTGGCTGGGGCCCTGCCCGTCACCGTGAGGCAGGACTCCTACTCAGCACAGGCCCCGGCTCCCACCACAAGCCCCAGGGATCAAGCGAATGGTAAGCGTGGCTTTATCTGTCACTCACCCTTCAGGGGAGAGCTTTGGGGACAGAGCTCAGCCGGGCCGCAAAGAGCTACACATCACCCACACTCAGGTCCCCACCGGCCATGTCATCGTCACACAGGACAGATGAAGAGGCGAGGCACCCACGTGGCCACCTCAAGCCGCTGGTAGGAACGGCAGTGGTTCCTCCTGAGTGCTGTAGCCCCCTGGGGACATCTGGCAACATCGGAGAACCTGGGGAGGGAGTGCCACGGGCACCTGTGGGCTGGGGGACGTTCTGCAATGCCCAGGGACCCCCCCACACCCCGAATGTCAACAGTACTGAGAAACTCCGGGTTAATAAGACAGCAGGTCACATCTGAAGCACAGTGTCCGGCCCACAGCCGGTCCAGCAAACGCCGGCCAGGCAGGGAGTGGACCCCCATTAGGCCCCAGCGTGAAGGAGGCAGCAGGCCTCACATCACACACAGGGAGCCCGCAGGGGACCGACATCTGGTCTACGAGCGTGACCTCAAAGCAGCTGGGCAGAGGGGCTTGCTGACTGTAAACCCGGATTCCCGTTCCTGAGGGCGGAGCTGCAGCTACCCGGTCACCCGGAAAGCACCCAAGCCAGGCACACTGTCGGTGCCTCCTGAGTGCTCGTGAAGCGAATGGGTGGGCCAGGGAAGGTGTGGGCAGCGGTCTCTTGGGCACGTGAGCTCTCCCTCACAGGCCCTTCTAGGAGGACGGGGAATGGAAACCCAGGGGCCCAGGCCACAGGGAAGGGAGACCCAACGGTCCTCAAGGGGGAAGCCGTGCTGGACTCGCAGCACCAAGGCCTTGGGAGGGCCCTTAAACCTAAGGCTGTCCAGGGGCCTCTAGGACGCCGAGTACAGCCGGCCTCCCCAGCGGTGAGTTCCAGCTCCTCCGGGCCCACCAACCACAGGTAAGACGTACTGAAAAAATAGGCTGTGTCCCTGCTGCACGCGGACGGTCCTTCTTTCCTGGTCATCGTCCCCTACACAATACAGCACCACGACTATCACAGCCGTCACTTGGCAGTAGGTGTTCTAAGTCACCTAGAGATGACACAAGGGTTCAGGAGGACCACGTGGGTTCTGTACCAATACAGTGTCCTACAGAAGGGACTGAGGGTCCTGAGGACACCAAGGGACAGCTGTACCTTCACTCAGTCTTTACCCTCGAAATGGCCCCGTGTGGCGTGGTCAGGGGGGGCTCTCGGTGGGGCGGTGCCGGCTGTCCTGCTTGCCAGACGCCCTGGGTCTGGGGCACACATTGCCCTGGGTGCCACCAGGAACAGGCAGACGGCTTCCCACACCCAGCGTGCTGCCTGGAGTCATGTGGGAAGGGGCTGGGGGCTGCTGGGCCCAGCAACAGAGCCCGCTGTGACTGACTAGTGGTGTCCGCCCTGAGTGTAGCCCCCGGCAGGCGACAGGCAGGTACGGCTCCTCCAGGGTGCTGGGTCCCCTGATGGTGCTGCTGCAGGTGTTATGAGCAAACCCAGCCTCCATCACTGCCACTGGGATCCACCCTGTCCCCAAACCAGTCACCCGACGGAGATCCTAAGAGCACCCTGACCTCGGCATGGACCTCATCCTGACAGAAGGAAGCCCTACCCTGGGTAGCACGGGGTGGTGTGCAAGCTCACGGCGGCTGCAATCAGTGGGTGAGTGTGGGAGAAAGTCCCAGCCCATGAAGACAGCCTGAGGCTGCAGTGTCGCCTTGTCCCAGGGCAGGCCCCACGTGGAGGTGACAGGAGCCCTGCTGCGCCCCTCCCTCAGCTTCCTGGGACTCCTGTGGACTCACATGTGATTGATCCCAGGTGCCCCACACCCAGGCTGCCCCAATGGTGGGGTCTTGCAAAACTATACTTTCTGGCTTTCCTAGGTGAATCAGAAACTTCTGTACGATCTGAGTGAGTCCTGAACAATGAGCACCCGCTCCTGGGTTCTCAGATGAGGGTGCTGAAGTCTGGCCAGTCCCTGTCAAGGTGACCCAGCGGGCTGAGACTGGGTGTGGTCACTGAAAGAACTTTAACAGACCCCGTCCCTCTGGGCTTCTTCCCTCTGAGATTCTCTCCTGGCCCTTTCCCCTGCTGGCTCCTCATCCCTCAAGCCTCAGTCCTGGGAGGCAGCAGACCCTGCCCCAGGGAGGTAGCCAGGGCAGCTCCAGGACCTGGGTGTCCTCCTAGGCATTCCCAGCCTCTGAGAGGATTTCTGGGTGGGGCAGGTGCAAGGTCTCTCTCCCGGCCACCTCCATCTCCAGCTCCTTTGGGGGCACAAAGTAGGAGCTCAACTACTTGACAAATGAGCTGGCCGTGGCCGGTCCCCCAGGGACCCACCCTCTGTCCCTACCTCGGTCCTCAGACACACAGAGCCATGCTCACTTGGAGGGCAGAGCGGCAAAGGCTCCAGGTGGGAAGGACACCCTGAGTGGATCTGAAGGGTACTGAGGCAGGCCGCCCTCTCGGAGCCGGGGTGTTCCCGCATATAGAGTGGGGGGGTGACAGCCCAGCGCCCCGCCAACCTCAGCACACAGCCCCTGCACAATGAGGACTCAGGTTCTGCTTTTCCTGGAGTGTCCAGGAGTGTCCTCAAGGTCTTCCTCCAGCTGCCCCCCTACTTGGCTAACACTCAAAGCTGGAAGATGGAAAGAGGCGCTGCTGGCTGGCGAGTCCCACGGCGCAGCTGCCGCGGCCACATGTCCCCTTTCTCCGATGTTAGAAAGTCCAGCAGCACCCACTCCCCACCCAGGAAGTCTGTGTCCCCAGTGCCGGCAGAAACCCGCTTTCCCCAGAGGAAGGAGAGTTCAATGGGCGAGCTATAAATACTTCCGCTAACTGCTGCGAGCTGGGTTTTCTGCATGAGCAGGCCCCGCTGAAAGGAAGGCGGCGCGCCAGATTTGTTTCGAATTATGAAAATAGATGTTGTCTCCCCGCCACATCTGTTTTGCCTGACAAATGAGCAGCAATTCGCCTCCTAAATGAGGCGGTACACAAGACTGTCTCGGAACTCTGGCTTCTCCCACTCTCCAGGAGAGAAAGGCAAAGTGCCCAGGGCCACCCAGACCTGCCCACCTCGCCTCCTGGGTGGCAGGCTCTCTCGGGGAGTCTGACCCCGCATCAGCTCAGATCTCCCCGAGAAGGCCGGAGCTGCGCGCACTGGAGAGAATGGGGATCCCCGCTTCTTAAAAGAGCAAAAACGGGGACGTCTGATGGTTAAGGAGCATGCCAAATAGACCCCCCAACTCCAGCAGAGAGCGTGGCTTTGATGTCTCGGGAAGGGAACCTCAGAGCTGATGCTGCCAGGTTCCTCCTGCCACGCGGGCTGGGTGGCTGGGTGAACATGTTCCTTTAATGACTTCAGGACAGACCCAGTTACAGAGCAGACGCATCTGCCAGTCAAAGACCCAGCCCACCCTGCCTCAGCAGCACCCTGACTGGGAGGCCGTGCCGGGAGCAGGGCCGGCCTCCTGGGCACACTGTCCAGACCTGGGGCGGGAGGCTGGACTTGGCCTTGGGTTCTTCTTTTTAAAGGTCCCTTCCTTCCCCCTCGAAATATCTCATTTTTTGATTTTTCTTCTTACAGATATAATCACAGGGAACAAGGAGGGAAACCTCAGTGACTGTATGACTCAAAATACGACAAACCCCGTCGCCCGACTTCTCCCCTCCCCAGGAATTCACAGGCTCCCAGGCCAGCGGCAAGGAAGAGGAGGAGCTTTCTGCACCCTGACCAGGCCAGACATTCAGGGTGTAGGATGTCCTCATTCCGGCTCCTGCAATGACACGTGCAACCCCTCCCCACAATGTGCTAGACTCGCTTCGTCTGGCAGAAACGAGATGCCATTCAGGGGTCCCAGGAGACATCTGGCGACCGCACACCCTAGCTCCCCCCCCACCTTTTGTGCCCCCGACTATGTAAAAACCAGAGGGCAGATTAATGACGGTGGCCATCCTGGGTGGAAATTTACAGCTTTGGAGCCGGGTCAACAGCCTGGTCAACAACAATGATGAGAGTTTTCAAGGGAGGGGACCTTGGGGTCTGGCAGCGGGCAGGGCAAGGTAAGGTCAACTGCTGAGTCTAGGGGAGCCAGGGGGGCCCACCTCTCTGCCTGTCCTGGGGGATGGGAGGTGAGTGGCTGGGGGCCGGGAGATGCTCTGCCCCACACCTGTCGTCCCCTTTCCTCCCGCCACAGGGACCTACCTAGCCACTGTGGCAGTGAGGCTGATCAGTGTACCTATGCGGCAGATCTGAGACCTCACACCAGGGAGCCTTGGTTTGTTCACCCTTAAAATGCCAACCCTGGTGCTTTACTGTATAGTCTATGTCCCCCCCACCCAAAATAAAAGAGGAGATAGAGATGGGAGAAGGCGCTGGCGGAGGAGGAACCTGGCGTCTGGACCGTGTCTCTCTCTCTCTCTCCTTTTTTTTTTTTTTTTTTTGGTGGTGGTGGTGTAAAATTAGCACAGTCAAGCAAATGTGTTACAAACACAAAGACCCTGCCAGGAGGCAAAGCGCCTTGATTTCAGGGAGGGCAGAGCGCTCAGGAAGAGTCCGGGAGGGAGGGGGAGGCGCCTGCGAGCTCCCACTTTAGTGTAACCAGAGGGAAAAGCCGGTTCCCCGGAGAACACACATCTGCAGGACGTCTAGACGGTCGTGAGGAGGACAATTAGAACAAGAAGAAAAGCTGCAAGCCACAGCCACTCTCCCCGCCAGGGGACCCGGCCGCCTCCCACCAACTGCCCCAACAGGCGAAAAATCATAAAAACAAGAAAAGCCAGTGTGGAGGAGGCCGGCGACCGGGCGGCCGAGCTCACGAGCCAGTGTTTTGAAATCCCACTTGAAACAAGCCGGTAAATGAATCCAACCTTGTCAGGTCTCCCTCCCCTCACGCAGACCAAATATTCCGCTGGCGTGCTGTCTAGACACATATAACAAAGGACTTTTTACAGCGCAGAGACGCGCTGACAAAGTAGCCATTTAAAGACGCAGTATTGCTTTCTCCGTCTAAAACGATTTGTCAGATGGACTCAAATGAAAATGCTAAGTTATTGGTCTGGTCTGGGGTCTGCTGGTGGATGGAGAGGGGAGGAGGCTGCAGGCTGGAGAGAAACAGCACGCTATCTCCGATCAGGCTGCCCCCGGGTTGCTCTGGACACAGGGCTGAGCGCGGCTGGACGGCCAATAACTCTTGCTCTGCTCCTGAGAAGCCGCCGTTAGGATGCCTCTGGCACCTAGGAGCAGCGGTCCCGTTGGGGCGCCGTTCACATAAAGGTGGGGTGTTTGAGAGTCTCTCTACCTGCCTCTGGGGACCCTGCCAAGTGTACACAGGAAGGACAAATCTGCTGTCACCTCTAACTGTGCAGGCGGGGGTCCTTGCTCCTAGTTGTGCAAACGGTCACACTGTCAAAACACTCATCCTTCCTTACCAGGAAAGGACGGAACCGGAGGTGGGCAGCTCCGGGGGTGAACTGGGGCACATGCTCTTGGCAGGACTGGGCTCCAAAGGACCCACAGTCAGGACTCCTGGGGCCTCGACAGACTCTGCTGACCTCTCCACCAGGCTCCAGGGTGGACCCCAGATGCGGTCCCTGGTTTTTTCCCCTGGGGTCACCAGCCTCTAAAGCAAAGCCCGGGGTCTGCCAGGTGCCCAGCGAGGGCCAGTCTCTCCAAACTCTGCCCCAACTCTGCCAGCTGCCAGCCAGTGGCCACTTCCCTGAATGTGCTGCCTCCAGCTGCTGCCGCTGGACCTTCTCTCCCTCCCTTCCTCCCCACTCCCTTCCTTTCTCTCAAATGTTCTAGAGTCCAGACAATGGAGCCAGACAGAGATCAGAGCCCAGCAAGGTCCCGTCACCCCCCTGAGCCTCGGGGTCCCCAAGTGTGAAACTGGGGCCCAGCTGCATGTCCTGAGGGCTGCAGAGAGGAAGCGCCCCTGCCCAGCAGCCTGGGGGCCTCTTTCCACAGTGAGGCCCTGGCAGGCCCACACTCTGCCTGGCTGGCGGCACCTGTGAGGACCTGCCTCGTTCATACAATGACAAGGACAGAAGCAGGTGTTCAGGAAGCAGGACCAGCGAGGACACCATGGACACTGCCGTCATCAGACCTGGGGTCCCCGCCTGGAGGGGTGGACTGCATTGGAGAGCAGTGGGCCACACGAGCCCTGGAGAACCTCAACCTAGGGTCCAGACAGCAGCCATGGAGCGGGCAGGGCCATGGGCTACAGGTGGGGGACACTCCTTTCCAACGACTGCTTCTCAAAGCTGCTCAAATGGCCCAGGGCTCTGCTACCTGGGCAACGCCTCTGCTCCCCAGACACAGGTGTGTGGGTTCTGGAAGACACCTGCTGACCCAGAGGAGCCAGAGCAGGACGTGGGACTCGTTCTCTTTTGTTAAGGGGCTCAGTGGAGCAATCTCCTCGTCCTCCAGATGGACTCCTGGTCCTAGAGCGGGGCCAGGGCTCAACGACAGCATGTCAGAGCAGGAGAAGCCAGATGATGCAGCCAGCCCCGCTATTTCACAGACCCCACAGACAGAGACGCCGTGACTTGCCCAGGGTGACCCACAGGCAGAGAGAGAACCTGGGGACTCTTTGTATTTGTGATTCTCCCCTACATACACTTAATGACGCCCCTTGTGCGGTTCTAGGGCAGACACTGCTAATCCAACATCGCACCTGTTTCAAAGAGCCGAGCCCTGGCCCTGGGAACCTCCTCTCCCCTGGGTCCCTGGGGGCCTCTATCCATTAGGCAAATCAAACTTTTCTGGCCAACTCTTCCCCAAATATAGTCACAGGGATCTTTGACCTGAAAGGAAATAATAAAATATTCAGGGGAAGCCTGAGAAACCCAACAGGTCAAGATCAGGGTCCCTGGGGACAAACCAAAGCATCTCGACACTGGGAACCACCTCAAAGACCCAGGGGAGTTCAGCGTTGGCACCCCTGCCCACGCCGGGCCCTGCTCTGCCTGCCTTCCTGATCCTGCCAGCTGCCCCTAGTCGTCAAAGCCCACAAGTCCCCAGGGACTCCGAGGTTGAGTCCCTCTTCCACACTCTGAGCACCTCGAGGTCACAGAGGGCGATCCGGGCTGCAATCTCCGCCTTCACCATCACCTTCCTCCAGCCCAGCCTCCCTCCCCGTGCTCTGGACCACCCCTCCCCTCACCCACTTCCAGTCCATTCTGCATCGATGGCTGAAGATGACATCAACTGACCCTGCCAACCTCCTCTGCTCCAAACCTCCGCAGGGCTCCCCATACCCCAAGTTACTCCCAGGTTCTCTAAGACCCTGCAGGATCAGGTCTGCCTATCTGTCCCTGTCCCTAAGTGTTCCTGCCGTGGCCTGTCAGCTCTACCACCGCAGCTCTGGAGTTGCAAAGGTGCCCTGTGGTTTTTCTGGCCTTAGTGCAAACCTCTGGGGTGTCTCCTGGGCATGAGAGCAGCACGGGGCCTTCTGGTGGGCTCAGGTCATTCAGAAAGGGCAAGCGACTGGCCAAGCAGACAGGGTCAGCGCTGAGTCCTACTGGGCCTGACTCCTGTGCTCGGTGCTGGCCACCAGCGTCCACAGATGCTCCTGTCCCCAGCAGCTTTCTCCACTCTGGGCACTTGTTCTTCTAACCAGCTGCCTGGCCACCTTGCAGTGGCCTCTGCACTGCCTCAGTGGCCTGGAATCCATGGGGAGGTCGGCACTGGATTCTCCCCATTCCAAGGGCTCTCCATCTTCCCACCCTGCTCAGAGCCACCAAGGTTCTAGTCAGCCTCGTTTGAATAATTAAGCTGGGATCATGGTGGGGAGAGGTCTCTGGGGCGTGGACTGGGTTACAGCCAAGTTCCTCCCCCTGAGCACAATGGTCCTTAGGGAGTAGACACCTTGGAAGGCCGTCCTGGGCACTTTGGGAGGTTGGACTGCACCCCCAGCCTGGACACAATGAATGCCACCAGCACCCTCTTTGACACCCCCAGTTTTGACAGCCAGAAATGTCTCCAGACACTAGCAGTGGCTGAGAACCACAGGAAGAGCTGAACATCTGCCATCAGTCACCAACACCAAGCGGCCACACTCTGTGCCAAGCAGGGAACGTGGCTGAGATTAAAGCGACCAGAGATCAAGGAGGCACAGACCCTGCTCATTAGGGACCAGGTCTAGAACCTGGTTCTACAGCATCACCCTGCAGATGTCTGTCTCTCAGGTCAGCAGCAGCTCTGGGGCAGCACACGGGGGACCTTCCTGTTACCAACTGCCACGGCAACAAGGTGGCTTTGGGGTTCCTTCCTCCTTGGGGACCAGCCTGCTTGTGCTACCCTTCTAGAAGCACCTAGGCCTGGCGGCCCCCTGGGCAGGTGAAGGCCAGCACTGTGTGGCTAGCTGCCTGACTCCCCACAGGGGTTTCTTTGGCTCAGACCTGGCTCAACACTGCCTCTGGGCCTTGGTTCCTGCTGGCAGCCCGCCCCAGACTTCCTGGCTCGGGATGTGGGGTTTTATTTAGACGGTGTCAGCTAAGCAGCTCGGGGAGCCTAGGCCCAAGGGGGCGTCCACTGGACTGGGCTTCTGAATGCCTGGGTTTCCGCCCAGGAGCGGCTGCGATGGTCGTCAGTCAGTGCACCTCCTGACCGTGGGGTTGGTCACCCACCCTGCCTCCTCTGAAGCCAGCTTCCCCTCGCTCACCAGCCACTGCCTTTCTTCATCTTGGCCCAAGTCCCTCTTCCCGGGCCCTCCCCCAGCCCATGGTCCTTGGGAACAAAAGACAGCAAGGGCGTCTAGATGGCTGGTCTGAATGGGAGCTGAGATCCTGTGGCAGGGACAGAGCCTGGCCTCCCAGGCACAAGCGTGGATCAGGAGCAGGGAGGCAGCAGCCGCTCACCACCTCTGGGTCCCCACACACCACCCCTCTGGGTCAGGGACGCTGCTGGAGCCCAGCACAGCGAATTGGCCCTGGGTCACTACTAGAGGGAGCACGGGGACTCCTCCCTGTCTAACTAAAGGGTAGCTTGAGGGACGTCCTCAAAATGTGCCTGCACCCCGGAGCCACCCAACAACCTCAGCTGCCTATCATCATCAACTGGAAGTGTCACATGCAGCCCAGGTCAGGGTGGCAAGGAGACAGCGTCTTCCAGCATCTGGCTCAGAAACCACCTTGTTCCAAGCAGGGGAAGGCCCCAGCCATTCCTGAACCCCACTCCCATGGTGTCCAGGAGAAGCCCCAGAACTGGGGGCCTGGGGCCTGTTTCCCACTCAGACCAGCACCCTGGGGAAGGAGGAGCAGCACCCCACCTCAGGGACGAGGGTTTGTGCTGAAGCCTGGAAACGTGGGTGAACTTGGGAACTGACAGCTGCATGCCCCTCTCGGGGTCTCAGGGACCCCTATCTGTAAACAGAGGCTCAGGTCAGATTATGGTTTTCTGGCTATTTAACCACAGAAGCCTTTGATTTTTAGTCAAGGTCTGACTGCCTGGACCCCAGGGAAGAGGCTGCATCGCCCTGCAGCAACCCAGGCCTCCCAGGGCCTCACCCTGGAGCCCCCGCCCAGCTGGCTCAACTGCCAGAGTGCTGGCCCCAGTGACAGGGTACAGACAATCTAGTGGGGACCTTTCCTGGCCCCTCCCAACATCTGCCCAGGGGCAGTGCTGGTCCAGCAGCACTCCCAGCCTCCCACCTCCCAGCCTCCCACCTCCCAGCCTCCCACCTCCCAGCCAGCCCATTTTCAGCCCCCAGGGCAAATGCATCTGGAACCGCATCTGCAGAGCAAGCCAAGCCCCAGGGCTGGACTCCAGGCATGCTGACTTTGGTCTTTAACATTTATCAAATTCTTAGAATTTTTGGTTAAAGAAGGAGCACACATCACTGTTTACAATCAGAAGGGGCGGAGTAAACACCCCTGCAGGTTCCAAAGGGTCGGGGCCACTGGAAAAACAGCCACCTGCCCGCAACAAACCTGCCTGCCGCACTTGAGCCTCTCTAGGTGACTTTTAAGACCCAACACAAGGTAAGCGCTGTGTACATGGTGGGTGCCCAGCATTGTGTAGGGAGTAATGACAAGGAAAAGTCCAGCCCTGTGCCTCAGACCCACCATGGCACACAGAGAGTATCCATTCCTTGCCACCCCTACTGTGTGGCCTTGGACAAATGTGCCTCTCTCTGCGGAATGGAGGGACAAGAACCCTGGATGTGATGGGGAGAGGCATCCTGGAGCTCACTGACATCTACCTCTCCCTGGGCAGGACTCCTCCTCCCACCTCAGCGCCTTTCCAGTGCCTCCTCCCCCAGGAGACTCCCAGCTCTTCCCCTGGAGCCAGGGGCTCCCAGGCCCTCTCCTCTCCCTTTCCACTCGAAGGTGCTGGGATTCCTGTAGCCATCTCTCCTCCTGTCTGCACCATGTCTCAGAAACAGAATAGGTCCATTCCTCCAGCTGCAGACGTGCCCAGCACTGGGCTAAGCACTCTCCCCATATTATCTCATTTGATTCTCATGCTCTATTGCATGGAGTGAGGATTATAGACCCCATTTTACCCGTGGGAAAACAGAGGCTCAGAGAAGGGAAGCAGCCCACAGAGCCTCTATGTGACAGAGTATGGACACCTGAGCCACTGCCTCCTCCTTCCCAGGACTGACCATGGCTCCCGACTCCTGTCCTCACTGGAGGGTGCAGCCTGCTGGCTCAGAGCTGGTGAGCAGGTGGAATCATGAGGGTGGGGCAGGGGCTGGACAACAGGGCTGTTGTGGGCAAAGGAGGTGGGAAGCCAGGGGGCACTGAGAGAGGGGTGGAGGTCCCCAGACCTGGCCTTCCCACCAAACCCCTCCCTGCTCAGGCTGCTGCTCCTTGAGAAACGAACCTGCACCAGGCCTATGGCCAGCTGGGGACGAGCATGGCCACTCTGGGCCCCGGAGGAATTTCCAAGGCCAAGGCTGCCAGATGGGGAACAGGCAGGTCAGTCAGCCCTCAGGGACCAGAGTGACGGCCTGTGGTCAAGCCCTGTGTTGCTGCCCTCCAGATGGGAGCTAACCAGCAATGCTGACCAGATCCAGGAGGGGCCAAAACTGTCCCTTGGCTGAGCACACAGCCGATGCTTGAGCCATCAGAGCTGGAGCAGAGGGCCAGAGCCTGCCGCCAGCCCACCCAAGACCTGGGAAAGCACTGCCCGGGCTGCAGCGTCCACTGTAGCGGTGCAGCGGTGCTGAGCTACGGGTCAGACCAGCCAGCTCCCACAGTCGTCGGGGGGCAGCGTGGGCCCAACCACGGTCAAGACTGGGGTCCTGGCTGTCACACCTCATCAGGATGGCTGTTGAACTCAGTTCCTGCCCTCGGTCAAGGTCTCCCAGGAAGTGGTCAAGCCAAATCAAATCAGAATAAATCAGCAGACGAAGCACAAACGTACGTCAGGAACCCCGGCAGGCCCGAAGCTGCAGACCCAGCCTGCGAACAGCGGGGGCCACAGCCTGGGCTCCTGCCCAGTGCCAGGAGCTATCTGTCTGAAGCCCGCCCACCCCGTGCTTCCCAGGGCCAGGAGCTTCTGCATTCCACCCCCTGCAATGCCCCTGTGGGCTGCAATAAAAATTCCTAGACAGGTAGTCAGGTCAGAGGCAGGCAGCAGGATGAGCAGGGGAGGAGGGTGCCTTGCCCGGGTCCTTGCCTCCCTGCCCTGGTTCAGCTAACAAGAGGAACCTGGACCCGGGACCTGGGGGGGCTGGGGAAGTCTGCCAAACCCAGCCAGGCTGCAGCAGCAGCGCCAGCACCTCACCCACTAGGCAAGGGGGAGGGAGGCCTCGGGGTCAGGCAGGCGCCCGGCACCCCAGGGCCCTCGCGTCCTCCTGCCTTGCCTTCTAGCCCACCTTCCCCAGAGCTGGAGGGCCGCTCAGGCGGGGAGGTCACAGGCCTGTTCTGTGGAACACACAGCACTTCAAGCATTGCAATAATTAAGTTAAGATTTTTTTTCCAAACAAAAACAGAACATGGAGATGTTGGCTAAAAACAGAGACAGGAGGATGTGTGCAGCTATGCCCTGGGGCAGCCGCACAACGTGAGGGCACTGGGAGGGTCCAGCGGGGCATGGCAGAGCTCCCAGGAAGCACCCAGTGACCGGCTGGCTTCTCCATCATCCGAGAGAGATCCTGAGGTCAAGGTGGAGACAGCACCTGCCAGAAGCATCTCTGAGCTGCCCCTCAGCAGGTGAGGACAGGAGGCCCCGCCTGATCCGCCTCTCCCCTCCCCTGCCCCATGGTAGGACCCTGCCTAGGCCACAGTGGCCCCTCATTCCCTCAGGATGTGACCCAGTGACCTTGATCTCATTAGAATCCAGTTGACCCTGACCTCCAAATGGTTGGGTAACCTCAGAAGGTGAAAGGGCCAAGTGCTTCCATTCTGAAAGAGAAGCCCCAGAAGGTTCCCGGGACACGGTTCCCAACGTCACTCTCTGTCTCCCTGACCTTTGCCATCTCTAAATACTCCATGAAAAGAATTTAAAAGTCTCAATGTCTTTCTTTCCAACTGAAACACACACTCGGCTGGTTCACTTTTCCTGCTTAGCCTGTCTCAACACCGCTCGCGAAGTCCGGGCCGGGCCTGCTCTGCTTCCCTAGTGCAGAGTTAACACGCACTGACCCACGCACACAAGGGTTGAAGCCCATCCACTTGCCACCGACACCCTCTCCTGGGTGACCAGTCTGCTCTGAGCTTGCGGACCTGGTAGGGTGTGTGTGGCAGGTGGGCCAGACAGTCCCGTGCCTTCTGTTCTGGAAGCCTCAGCCTCCCCACCTGGACAAGGGGTTTGGCGGGTGCCGCCGGATGGCACGTGGCACTACTGGTGCACCCAGCAGGCCCTCAGTGGATCACAGTGGCGAAGTCCCAGAGGTCAGGGCTGCCTATGGCACGGCAGTTTCACAGAGGAAAGAACCAGGGCCTGGGAGCCACAGGGCTGGAGCCCCGACTCTGACGGGCACCCTAACTCTGGGCCCCGTGCGTGCACACATCAGTGGCGGGCCCCAACCCCCAGAACGCCGCTCCGTTCTGCGGTCCACACTGTCTGGAGGAAGGCAGCCTCGGCCCTCGCCACCTCTGAGTAACACCTCCTAAGACATGACTCATACCTGTCTGGGGTCACCCACATCCTCGTTCCCTGCACAGGAATGTGGGCCAGGTGAGAGGGGAGGGCGGTGGCTCCAGGCTGGCACCGGCAGCTGTCGGGCTGCAGAGCCCCAGAAGTGCTGGAGCTGCTGTGACTTTGAGGCTGTGCCACCACCCTGAGTGTCCCCGCCCCCGCAACCAGCTGGGGCTGGGATGTGTGCCCAGCCCTGGGCACCTGTTCATGGGACTCAGATTCAGTTACAAAGTGTTTTCCCTCAGAGGCACCTGGATCCCACCAGGGGCCCAGCCTTGCCTTTCCACAGCCCTCTGCCCTGTTTAAAATGGTTACAATGCAATGCTCCACCAACAGAAGCCCCTGCTGATACCTGCAGCCACTGGGCGGGGGTGGGGGGATCAAAGTCCCCAAGAGAGACCAGACCAAAGCACACGCAGTGCAGCTCCCTGTGCAGAATCTGCCAATGAAAACATCCCCTTTAGTGAGGGGCTCAGGTTCCTCAGGGTCTCTGGGGGCAGGTGCTGAGTTGGGCAGAGGCCTCACACCTGGATCTGGGCCCTAGCTGTGCACACAGCTGCCCAGATGCTCAGGAGGACGCACCTTGGGCCCTGAACTTCCCCTCCACAAACACCAGGGCTCCTGGGGGGAGGAGGAGGGAACCCCCACCTCCCAAGGCCCCTGAGGGTCCGTGAGGCCCTTCTTACAGAGCAGAAAATTAAGAGAGGGAGAGGGAAGGGAGATAGAGGCGAGCCAGGGCTCCTCTGGGCTCTGGGGACAGAAAATCCTCAGGTTTTAGAATGTTCCCCTTGGACCTGGGGCTCCAGCTCCTGTCCCAGCTTCTCTGTGATTCTCAGTCCACCTAGCGTCCAGTGCCTGTGGGTCACGGTGACCCTTCTCCCTCAGCTGCAACCTGACACTGGAGGATTCCTGCTGCCTCCTGCTCTGAGCCTCAGGGATCACAGCCTGGTGACCCTTCCAAGAAGGGACTGTGTGGAGGAGGGGCAGGTGCCCAGCCAGCTGAACAGGACACGGGCCCAGCTGGGAAAGTCCAAGAGGGCAGAGGCGTGGGGAGGCCAAGTGCAGCCTCCTTTAAGCCCAGTGACAGGTGTTCTGAGGCCCAGAGGAAGGTGGGGCCATCCCTGCATGGACAGGCGAGGCACAGGCTTTGGAGTCCCACAGCCCAAGTTTCAAGGCTCTGCTGCTCGGTGCTGAGTGAGCTCTGGCAAGGGACTTAGCTCCATCTCCTCAGGTGGAAGGGGCTGCTCTGAGGATCAGGGCGGGCGTGCAAAGTGCCCCTACCTTCCACAGGAATGGCGAGGGTTGAGAGAGCACCTTGGAGGTGGTGAGCACTGAGAAAAGCCTTCAAGTACACGCAGCTGCAGGGCGTGGGGTTTGTTCTCTAAATCCTGACAGTCTCCCAGATTTCCTAACCCACCCCCACTCACCTGAGTCTATTCTGGGGAGACCCCAGGGCTCACTCTCACTGGAGTGGAAAGGGCTGCTGCACCATGCTTAGGGAGGACTCCAGACCTCTGCAGAAAGAGGCAGGTGAGGAGGCAGAGGCAACGGGCACAGCTGCGTCTGTGACCCTGGTTTTAAAGTGAAGCTCAGGGGACTGAGAAATCAGAGTGGTTAGATCTCACTCCATATCTAACTGTGATCTAGCAAGATCTTTGCTCTCCTTTGCACTGGAAGCCACCTTACCAGAGGGCTGCGGGGTCTCTGATACATGCCTGGAGGGGGATCCAAGCCTGAGCACTGGCCGTAGGGCTAGGTCATCCGCAGGGGATGGAGGAGGAGCAGCCTCGGGATCACGGGAGGATTGCCCTGGCTTGAAAGCAGCTCAGAGGGACTCCACAGGGACAGGAGCAGCAGAAGGGAGGAGGTCCTAGATTCTGCCCACAGGGACAATTCCTCCCCCTGCCTGTGTGTCTTCAGCCTCTGTTGTTCTCTCAGCCATTTCTCTGTGCAAACAACTACTAGTTTTCTTGTGAGGCCTGTCTACATCCTGGATGGCCAATAGATTTCATCACTCAAGCCCACAGAACACCCAGAGCACCACCTCTGTAAAGATCTGAGCCCAGCCAGGATGGATGTTGCAATTGATTAGCAATGTCTGCCACGGGCAGCAATCACAGTGCCGGGTCGAATGCACTCAACACCCCGATCTATACTCTGGAAGCCTCAAAGCAGCTTGATAAATCCTGATTGGATCCTCCTCTAACTACAGGGTTACCAGCACATTTCTCTTCCAGTGAACCTCCTCACAGCCAGTACCTAGACAGCCAAGCTCTGCACTTGGCCCTGACCTAGGAGATGTAGATACAAAAATACCCAAGCCAGGTTTTCATTCAGTGTGCAAAGTAGGGGATGCAGGGAAGCTAGGCCAGAGGACCAAGCTGAGGAGGGACTCCAGGAAAGAAATCCCAAGGAAACACCCTCAACTAAACTCAGGCAACTGAGGCCAGGTACTAACAGGCAGAGCCTGGGTTTATTTGGGCAAGTGGAAGTTGGACCTATAATCACACCTCTGGGCATGTGGCAAGCAACTCTAATTACTCTCTAGATGGGAGGACAGTGACAATTTTATTTGGGGCCCAAAGCAACTCATAAAATTATGGAAAATCAGTAGCATGGCACGTAAGTTCATACACCCTTCAGAATTTTGCAAAGACCTAACCTCTCTAACAACTGTCATTGTTAGAGAGACAGGAGGTGGGGGTGGCCCTGTATACTTAAGCCTAGACGACTAGATGATTCCATGGTGGATCCACTCAACGCTAGATTGTCAAAAAGGCAACGGTCTCTGCACTTGTGACTCACTTCAGACTCCCCTCTAGGTCCTAGGGAGAGCCCTTAGTGCCAGCCTGCCCAGAGACCACCACCCACAAGCCTGGGGAGACACACACCTGGACAGGAGGTACATTTGCTGGATCTGTGTTCAAGAGTGGCATCTAAAGGGGCTGGTGGCATTTAACCAGTCATTTCAACAGTGTAATCAACACCCTCTCCTCCACCCTCTCCATATGCCCACCTCTTTCTCCCACACCATAAACAGATTAGAAAAACAGTTTCCTCCCGTGGCCATGACCCCATAGGCTGCTCAGCTCAGCCCCAGTGAATCAACCCTGGCTCACCGCAGCGGCATTCTAAACTGACTGCAGGGTAGCGAGGCGGCACAGACACCAATAAATGAATCACACCTTCCACAAGACCAAACCTTTGGCTTTTACAGACACCAATTACAAAGGAGAAAGAGAAAGAACAAAGAAATTACTCAGGGTGTTTGCGCAAAGTTGATTCAGAGATTTACAGAATCATCAGCAACCGAGTTGCTGTTAGGAAGGCCACCAGTGCCTCGGCCAGGGCCAGTGCTGCCCCTGGGACTCCCGGGTCAGTGGGGCAGGTCCCAAACACTTCTACCCACTTCTGGAGGGTCACTCAAGACCCCCATCAGTCCTTCCCAGCATAGCTGCCTGAGCCGGGCAAAGGCGATCAGGACTTGGGCGCCTGCGCTCAGCCGCTCTCTGCAGGGACTCAGAGTTCCTTAAACGAGGCAGCCGAGATGGAAGGGAGAGCCTGTCTCCTGGGACCCTGGAGCACTCAACACACCAACTTGCCCAAGCACCTGAATCACATGGAACTCTGCCGCCAAGTTTGCCCCTGGGCCCAGGGTGTCCCAGTCTAGTGGGCAGCCTGGTGCAGGAGGGGATGAGACCCAGCTGACACCTGACTTGCCTGCCAGCTCCCGTCACCCGCCCCCCCCCCCCATGGTTTACTGAGCGCCACTGGCACGGAGCCTGAGCTGGGGCGGAACAGATGATTCTTTCCTCACCTCAGTGCAGGAATCCTGAACCCTCGCTCAGGAACATGCATGGCAGCTAAGTTCTGGGAGGAGTCCCTTCCTGAAGACCTCATAGCTTTTAAAGCCTCAACCCAGGACCTGGCAACACACCTCCTGCCCCGCGGGACCGTCCCATGGGCCAGGGGAGGCAAGTAGGGGGCACGGCGTTCCCTCAACATTGAGCCCAGGGAGCAGCGGGCAATCAGGCGGCCCAGACCACTTGGCTGGAAAACCCTGGGGACAGGGTGGTTCACTTTGCCAAATCTTCTGGGAAATGACTGCCCACTGCCCTTCTGCCAAGGACAGAGCCTGGGAAACTGACCTCACCTGCCAGTAGGACTCAGGGTGAGGCTGGGAGGAGGCAGGAGCACTGGGGCCTCCGGCCCTGGTGGACAGAGTCACACATTCCCAGCTAGCACACGTGTGTGCACACGTGTCCTAAAACACAGGCACGCTGTACACACGTGACGATGCCATTTCAGATGTCACAGAACGTTTTTACATTCTCAGACACTAACACCCTAACAAATGATTGTGGGATTTCTCACTTTCACTCCAAGCTCTCAAAGCCAAGAGTGGACACGTCACATCCTAGTGACCTTAGGGACCAACAGACACTCTTCCATCTCTGATCAATGAAATCAATGACAACCTATCCGTGACAACAGAGGCCATCCCTGACAGACCCCACCAGAAACCGCACTTTACCCAACAGCACCCACACCCCCAGCAGCTGAGGAGGACCACACGCCTCTGCGCTGCCCCAAGAATGCCACGCTAACAGCCCAGCCAGGACCCACACAGCCTCCTGCCACCCCCGGCACCCGTGTCAGGGGCAGGCTACATGGGGCACTTTCTCAAAACGTGAACTGCTTGACTGTTCAGAGGGCTGGGGGCAGCCCAGCACTGCCACCAAGGAGCAGCAGGAGGTGTCAGTTCTAGAGGACAGTGAAACTCCAAGGGTCACCTCGAGGAGACCAAATGCAAGCCAGCTCCAGGTATCCAGATGCCAGAGCCAAGGGGGATATGGAACTTGTGACCAAATAACTAAAGGTCTCCCTTCTACCATCAGAGCCACTTCCCAAGCCCACGGGTACAGTGACAAATGGTTTTAGTCAAAATCCACGAGAAGGAAAAGCAAAGCAGTGGCCGCATTTCCCAGCGCTGGACACCTCCCACGCCACTGCAGGCCACTCTGAGCTGCCGTCTTCTAAAACAAACACATATTAGAAATTACAGGAACATCAGGAGGATCCGAAGGCACGTGAGTCACGTGCGGCCTCTCAAGGTCACAGCTGAGCAAAGGCAAGTTCCACTCGAGGCTGCCAAACCCTTTGGGGAAGGAGAGTAGCCAACACTGCTCAAGTCCGCAGTGATGTGTGGAGGAAGAGTCACCCTGGAAACCCTCTCTCCGGGCAGGCGGGGGGCAGGCCCTGGCAATGCATTTTGTGGTCCTGATGCCCCCGCCCCTCGGGGCGGAAGTGGGAAGGCACAGGCCTGCATCCTCTTCTGCACCCACCCTGGGCTAGGTTTGGCTGTCTCGGAGCTGGTGGGTAGGAGGCGAAGGCACAGCTTCCTGCCGCTGATGGTAGAAACTTCTTTGGCGCATTAAAAATAATACTTGGTGCCGGGGGGGGGGGGGGGGGGGGGGGGGGGGCTTGTCATAGCTTCAGCGAATGTCCTGACAACTCTACTGTGGGTGCAGACCCCTCCCCCCGACTTCAGAAGAGCAAGTGCAGGCATGAGAGGGACTGATGGCTGTCAAAGTCCGTACCTCATCCATGTCCTGCCCTGCTGGGAGCATCTAGGAGCCAGCCTGCCTGCCCGCCCTCCCTGCCTATTTCTTTACCTCACCGGATGCACATGAGGTACCTACCAGACAGCAGGCAGGGGCTTGGGGCAGGGGCTTGGTGACTGGAGGGAAATAGACAGACGCAGCACAAGTGTCTACATGGACTCGCAGCTACTGCCAGGACAGTGTGACCAGGAGAGCCACCAGGAGCTCCTGGACACCAACAGGGAGACCAGTGGGGGGACCTCCCTGCACACACTCCTCTCCACTCCCTCCCTGAAATGGACTGGCACGTCCTTGATGTCTCAGAGGGGCCAAGTTCACCTGAACCACACCAGCAGGCATATGACAAACGCTACCCAACACCCGAGCACCTAAAGATGCTCTGCGTCCCACGATGTCCCCATCAGGCCTTGATTTGGCCCCTCCAGGGGTGGGGTGTACACCAGCCATGCACCCAGCAACCACCGAGACATCTGTTGCTGCCAGCGTCCGGATTGTGCCCAGGCGCTGGAGGTACAGACTCTGGCTCCTTACGCAAACTGACACGCAGGAACGTCAGCCAGTGCCTTCTGGAGTGGACCCAGCTGCCTGCTCGGGGGTGACAGAGCTGTCAGCATTCTTCCCTAACGGACGGGCCAAGATGGACAAGACCTAAAATACCACTGCAATGGTGAGGCTCGCAAAGCAGCCCGGGGCACAGGGGCTGGGCGCGGTGTGCACGAGGTAGTGCACACTCACAGGCTATGGGGCCAGGGAGCCTGGGTGTGAGTTCAGCCTCTCACCAGTTCCTGGCTCTGTGACCTGGAGCAAGCGTCTTACACTCTCTGGGCCTATTTTTGCAAGTTGGTGACAGCAATGGCTTTGCTCACAGAGTTGCTTTGAAGATTGAGAAAAATTGGTCACTAGTGCCTGGCACATACTAACTAATGTCTCCACATCCAGCTAGGGAAAGCAGGAGAAGGAAAAGTCTGCCAGCCACTAGGGAACAGAAGAGAAGCCACTCTGACTCTCAGAGAGTGCAGAGATGTTCCAAACTTTCCCAGGCTCACCGAAGCCCCTACCCCCATCAGCCAGCCATTCTGTGATTTTTCCCAGCTTGGTGACAGACGCTTCTGCCAGTGACTGACAAGACCCCGAAGAGACCCCAGAAGTGTCAGGGTTTGGCTTTGTAGTGTCACCTGATGGGAAAAGAAGCTGGCTGCCGGCTGGGTGTTGCCATGGCTTCCCGCAGGGTACAGCCCACCTGGGGGAGGAGGCAGCAGCAGTGCTGGGGAGGAGCTGAGGGTGGCTGCAGAGACCAGGTCCTGGCCGAGACGGTTTGCTCTGCATGGACGCTCACTTCTGAAAACCTGAAAGTGACCGCAAAACTGGGAATCTCAAACCATCACAGGTTTCTGGGCTTTCTGTTCCTGGTTGCTTTGTGGACTGGGGCAGCGAAGTACCTGAACGTGGGGTGGTGCTGATGGCACCACCCTAGCTCTGTGCTTCCTGCTCCCCTCCAGCCCCTGGGCCCCAAGGCTGCTGGTATGGAGGTCCCTGAGGACAGCCCCAAGGCCTCCTGCACCAGGGGTGGGCAGCTGGGGTTTTGGCAGCTCAGTCTGCGGTGGGCCTGGAAAGATAGGGACTGTGACTCGAATATCCAACGACCTCCACATTCAATGTTGGGGTCTCCAGGTGGGCCGCCGGTTCTGGCGTTCCCAGCTGGTCCCAAGGTGGGTAACCCTTTTTCTGGTGAGAGTGGTCTCATTAGGCAGTGTGTCAGAGGGTGGCCTCCAAGGACCAGGCAAAATGGCCAGTGGAGTCTAATCCACTGTCATCCCTCACCAATGAACTCTCAGCAGGGCCACGGCTCTGGGGATGATCTCTGAACACCAGAAACAGCATGCACGCGGCATCACTGGGACCACACCGCACAGCCATGCCCAGTGACGGCAAGTTCAGGATTTCCATCCTTCTGACCCTTGGTCACCCTGCAGGACAAGCTACTAGACAGGGCAGACTGGGTCTGTGAGCAGTTTTTTGTTTTTTTTTTTTTTTTTTTGGCAGTCCTAGGGACTGAGCGCAGCACTGCTCCACCACTGAGCCAGGGCACCAGCCCTTTTCATTTTTTATTTCAACATGCATCTTGCTCATTGCCCAGGCCAGCCTCAACTTGCGATCCTCCTGCTCAGCCTCCCGAGGAGCTGGGCTGACAGGCGTGCACCACCATACCCACGTTGCGGGCAGGTTTCGTAGGGCCTCTCAGGGAGGAGGAAAAAAAGGAACTGTCACCAGAAGTTTAGGGGGCTTGGGGTGCAGCTTGGGGTGCAGCTCAGTGGCAGAGCACTTGCCTAGAGTGTGCCAACACCCTGGGTTCCCAACTCAGCACTGCAAAGAAGCACTAAATAATCACAATAACTCTAGGAACTTTACATCAAAATCTAGCCTGCTGGGTCCCTGGAGCTGAAAGACCTGGCCACATGGGGCCCACAGGCAAAGAAGAGCTGAGTGGAAACAGGAGCCCCTTTATTTTATTTTATTCTATTTAATTTAATTTTTGCAATAGTGGGGATGGAACCAGGACCTTGCCCATGCCAGGCAAGTGCTGTACCACTGAGTGCTGGTCTCCCCAGCCTGCAGGAACCCCTTTAGACAAGACTCACCCCAGTTCCCTGAGGTGCACCTCAAAGGCAACTGAGTTTCCCCGGAACCCTGCTCTCCAGCCTCGGGCAGCCCTGACCAGCGCGGTGCCACCCTCATTGCTCCATGAAAGCAGGCGCCGCAGACACTCGGTCCTACACGTGTCCCCACCATGCCTGCGTTACACAACACCTTTTAAAAGCAAAGAGGAGCCTTAGCTTTGATCCCCTCTCAGCCTGTGCATCATACAGGAGCCTGGGGCCGGCCAGACGACAGCCTTCAAAGTTCAATCTGTAGGAGTTGCTTCCCTGTGGGCAGGATTCCAGGTGCCCAGCTCTGTGGAGTGCAACTCCCGAGGAGATGAGGCCTCGCAGGTCCTCTGGCTTGGGCCCTATACCCCACCCTGTGCCTGGACATCTCCTTACTTTTAAATGACTGACCACATCATGGACCTCTCAACACTCTGGTCCTGCAGTCCGAGCACAACTGAGCCGGCGGCTTTTGGGGGACAGCCCCCTCACTTTCCTCCTCTTCTGAAGGTGGAGCACATGGCTCTGCAGAGCTTCCTGGGGAGGCACCCTCTCTTTCCTCTTTCTCCCCTGCATACCTAGATGTTTTAACCATCTCCAACCCAAACTGAAGCTGGTAGAGAAGGCAGGAAGGGTGGGGGGAGCTGTGAGTATGTAAGTGTGCAAGCACACGTATACATGTGTGGGCAGACGCAGTCTTCTACGTCTTAACAAATACCGACCGGCCCCTGACCCTCTGCACAGCACGGCTGGAACAGTGCGGTCCCCTGGGAGTCTGCTCTCAGAGCACAGCCACAACACTCAACTCCCTGGTTGCACCATGACCTCAAACTCAGGCAGCCAGGAAGCTGGCGGGCAAGAGTCCTGCGCAGAGGCCCAGGGCAGAGCAGCTGGCTGACACCCATGCCTTCCCATCTCCCCTCGTCCTAGTGAGAGCCGGAACTTCATCTTTAGAGGGGCCCCTCCTTCCCTCCTGGCACACAACAGGTGCTCCCTAAAGGCTGAGTGGATAAGTGGCAGGTGCCAACTTGGAGAGTGAGTTTCCCCAGGCCTTTACAGGGACTAATTTCTGAAGGGAATCAAGGTCCATCTCTAGCAATCAGCAGTCTGACTCTTGGGGAACCAACAGCTAAGTAGACAGTGGTTGCTGGGCAGGGGCACCAACCATGTCTGGAGACACCTTTGGCTGGCAATTGAGAAGAGCATTGGCACTGAGCAGGTAGGGGCCGTGAGTGCTGCTAACACCGTACTGTGCAGAACAGCCTTTCTCTGCCACCCAGCAGAACTTATCTGACCCAGAAGGTCCTAGTGGAGAGGCGGACAGACCCTGGGTTCAGGCAACGACAAAACCTGGGCAGCTCACGCCAGATCCGCCAATGGAGAACTGGTGTCCCGTGAGTTTCTAAGGTTTTGAAGCATTTTTTTGGAACAGGTTGGAGAAGAGAAATCAGAGGATCAAGGGCCCCAGCTAGACAGCGGTGCTGACAAACAAGACAGCCACTGTAGGTGACGGCACTGTAGGTGATGGCAGGTCCAGGGCAGGGGGCACCCTCCCCAGGGGCTAGTGTAGTGTGGCCCATAGTCTGGGTTGTCTAAAAGTGTGGTTGGCATCTACCTGCCATCAAGATTCAGGCTGGAGAGAGACAGGTTACTTCTGAGAGCTTCAGCAGAACTGAAAAGAGTCCAAGAGAAATGTGAGCCAGGAGGACAGCTTTCCTCCAAAGTGCCCAGAAAATCCTCTAGGGCCACTTCACTCCTGCAGGTGGCTTTGAATCCTCAGACCTCTGGCTCTGTAAAAGAACTGTGTATTTTTTCATTGTGTGCTTTGGGAACAGTGAATTCCACCTCTCAATTATCCAAAAAGTGGGATCACCGGAATACCTAATTAAAACTCTCCTGCTCCCAGGTTCAAGGTGCATCTGCTCTGGGTCCCAAGTCCCCAATAGAGGAGGTAGAGAGTGCAGTCTGCATAAATACTGGACCAAACTTGGGATGAGGGTAGGCTGGGGGCCTTGGGCAACGCTTTGCACTGCTGACTTCCCTCATCTCCAAGCCAAGGGTGCAAACCCCAAGCTCACCAAGGATCCTCCCAGGTCTGAAACTGGGGCAGCTGAAGGCCACACAGGGGAACCCACTGGTAGGGAGGGAGCCTCGAGCCAGACCTTGGAGAACAAAGGCTGAACCTGGACAGACTATAGAAGTTTAGATATCACCCATCCTGGCCTCACCTTTCAGGTGAGGAAAACAGGCTCAGGATGGCTTAAGGGACCTCAGAAGTCAATCTCCTTTTGCAGAAAGTTTTTTTTTTTGTTTTGTTTTCTTTTTTTAATAAAAGAACCCCATGGACACTGCCTTGAGGCCCAACTCCAAATCTATCTTCAAAGTTCTACAAGGGCTACAAGCAGCTCCCAAGACTTAGGAGGTGGAACTCATCAGCCCTAATAAGTTTCTCCCCTTTCTTCCTTCCATCCTTCCCTCCCTCTCTCCCTTCTTATCTTCTGTTGCAAAGAAACTCCAGGGAACCAGAGGCCTTAAGGCTCCCCAGCCCAGCCTTTCAGGGAAATCTGATTAACACTTGCAACAAACTGTTACATTATATCCACATATTAAAGATGTGTTCCCTCCCTGCCTTGAGGCCTTCTTCCCAGAAACACAGGGGGGACCTAATTGGGGCACCCAGGGATAGGTCACCCTTTCAAGCACTAAACCCCAGGGTTCCCCTCAAAGAGTGTATTTGGGAAGTGCCCAGAGCCCAGGCAAGGGGTTCAACATGACACCGCAGTGCCCATGAAGCCTGAGAAGGGACAGAAAGAATGACCGGGAAGTAAAGAGAGGGCAAAACCAGAACATTCAACTACACCTAGATCCCGGAAGGTGGCTGACAGGTGATGTTAACTCCGTTGGGGAGCTCCCTCCCCCAGGCAGCTCCCTCCCCCAGGCAGCTTTACCGAATGGGGGAAGTAATAAATAAGGCAGCAAGGGTACTGAGCAGCCTGGAGCAAGGGCCAGCCTCTCCCCAGACCGGTGCCAACATACTTTAATAACATCATGATGCATTTCATGACCACCCCCCACACACACCCCGCACCCCCAGTGCACAAATGGCCTCTGGGAAGCAATCGAGCCTAATGCAAGCCAGTTCCCCAAACTCTGGCTCTGGGCAGTTTCTCCTGGAACTCCTGGTCTGCACAGGTGGGGTGGGGTGGGGTGGGTGGGTAGAGAGCCCAGTTTCCTATTTCAGGATGGGCCGGAGTGGGTCAAGGGGTAGAAGGACCCATTACTGAAGCCTGGCCACTCTGCCCCTGCCAGGCTGGTCATGGGTTATTTTTACTTCTTGCACCTCACTATACAGGTTCAGGGGCCCCAAACTGTGGCAGCCGCCTGCGGAAACTGGCTTATGAGTCACCTAGCGACTGCCCTCATTCCCAGTGACTGCCCTCGTTCCATGACAGTTGCCCGTGGGCTCCTGGTCCCAACTGGAAGAAGGCTGCCATCAGCAGGGAAGAGCTGTGTCCCTGTACCCAGGGAGCTAGGGGACAAGGAGGAGGAAACTATAGCCCAGGGAGGCAAAGAGTCCCCAAAAGAGTGGGCCAGGGGAGGGGATCTATATTAGAAGTCAGAACCAAGGAGTAAGGGTTCAACTCCCCACCCAACCTAACATCCAGCTGGGTGGGCTACTGAGGAAGGAAGCAGAGGGTGTTTGCTCAGCTTCCGGTTGTACAGGATGCGACTAGCCCAGGGTTCAACACCTGCTCCCCACCCACTCCTAATCCACTGCCTCCTTCTGGGGCAAGGCAGTCCCAACCACAAACGGTCCCAAACTTTGACTCATTTGTAACCGCGGTCCCAGCCAGACTGAGCCAAGCTGTCCAGACAGAGGCTATTTATAGGTGCGTCGGGACACAGACAGTCACAATGACACGAACTGGGGATCCACGTTGGGCCGGAGGCACCGTGGCTAAGCCCTGAACCACAGACACCTGGACATAATTGGTCCTTAGATTCAGCAGATCTCAGACCCCCGGAGATGCACACAGGCAAGAGAATGGCTAGGTCCCCCACAGAGACTCAGGTGCTCAGGGAGACTAGGAGACACACTCCTGGGACTCCCTCAGACCCACGGACAACCCAGAGATGCACGGAGACTCCTGAGACGCCAAAGCCCCAGAGAGACACGCCGAAGCGCACACCCCACGGACACACCAAAATCCACTCTCTGACATCGCGACGCAGCGCCACAGACACTTCACAGACCAGACAGTGTCTCACACGGCCGCCCCCACCCCCCGGCCAAAGTTGATAAAGAGCCGGCCTAATTGCGCCAGTGCGACAGCCCCTGAGGGAAATAAAATTTAAACTTCACGGATTCGGCCGCCCCAGCCCTTCTGCGCCGCGCGCCGCCGCTGGGCCCCGGGTCCGAGTCCGGGCGGGCGGGGCGCGGGCAGCGGGGGCCGTGCCAGGCTAGCAGCGCCGCGGGACAAAGCCGGGCCGGACGCCAGCTGCCGCGAGCCGGGAGGGCGCGCCCGGGACGCGCCGGGCGCAGCCGGGGCGCCGGGCGCACTGCCCGAGGGGGCGCGCACCTCCCGGGCCCCAGCCCGCAGCTGCGCCCCGACACCGGGTCCGAGTCTGACGGGGCCTCCGGGGAGGGGGCGCAGGGTCACTCACTGATCTCCATGCTCTGGAACAAAGAGCGTTTGCAGTTGCACGTGCAGGAGACATTGGGCTGCCCGGCGGCGGCGGTGGCGGTGCTGTTGACCCCCATCAAGCGGTGCATGGACGGCGCGGCGGCGCGGCGCGGGGCGCGGGGGGCGCGGGGGCGGCCGGGGGGGGCTCCGGCCTGCGCCCGATGCTCGGGCCCCGCATGCAGGAGGCGCGCGGCGGGGGAGGCGCGCCCCGGCTCGCCTGGCTCGGGTCTCCGCCAAGTTCCCGGGGCGCCTCGGGGCTCAGTGCGCCGGGCCGCGCTCCTCCGCGCCCCGCGGCCGCCGCTCGGCAGCTCCGGGGGCGTCGGCAATGTCCGCGGGTGGCGTCCGGAAAATGGGTTGGCAGCCGGGGCGCGCGGTGCCGCCGGGGCTGAGCCTCTGCCGCTGGCTTCCCCCAGCCGAGCGCCTCCGCCGCCGCCGCCGCCTCCTCCTCATTCAAGTCCAAGGAGATCGGGTTTCGCTCCGAGACCGCGGTCGGAGGCAGGCAGACGGTCTGACGTCAGCGCTAGACGGGGCTGCCGGTTCCCACCGCGCGGGGGCCGGGGAGGGGGCGCGCGCTGCGCCAATCCCCGCCGAGGTTCCCCCGCACCCCCTCCCCGGCCCGGGGGGCGGGGTGACGGGAAACGGGGCGGGCTCTTAAAGGGCCAGAGCTTGGTGGCCGGTGTAGACCCGGGACCCGCGCGGCGAAGGAGGGGCACTGTGCGCCCACCCAACTGGAGTCAGCTCGGATCTCCGGTCCCGCACAGGCGGCGTCCCCACGAGCGAGACTCGCGGGAGTTGCTCGCGCCCTCCCCCCCACTCTCACCCCTGAGGTCCCTGACCCAGGCTTTGGGGGGTAGGCTGTTTCTGGAGAGCATGTGTCCCTGGGGTTTAGGGCTCAGAAGTCAGAGAAAGCGGGAGGAGCCCCCAGATCAGTCACCCATTGCCGGATATCGCAGGGGACTCCGCCTCCAGTTCTGCAGCCCTTAGAGGATCCTAGCCCACTAGGCCCCCAAGCACTTTAACCCGACCCGAGGCAGTCGATTTGGAAAGACGGGAACTCGGGTAGACACGCCCGGGACAGCTCTGAGAAACGCCCGGGGGCCCTTGTCATGTAAATACGTGTCCAGGACTGGTGTATTGTCGCTGCCCCAGCCGGCTGGGCCTCAGACGAATCCACACCCATTGTCTGCTGCCCGAGGGGCCCCCGGACTGGGGGGCGTGGCTCCGGAGTTCAAAGGGGGGGTGTCTGTGGGGGTGTAGTTTTATTTCATTGAGTTTTAATTACAAGAGTGCTAGGAGAACACATTCTCCTGGTTTAAAGAGATATTAAAATATTACATAAGAGGCCTCCCCTCCCTAGCACAACTCTAACCTCTCAAAAATGTGGTGTGGCGCCTGGTAGACTCTTCCCTAAATCGCCACTTATTTAACAAGCACTTATGGAGCGTCTACTGTGTGCTAGAAGGGGTCCAAATAGTAAGTGAACCCCATATCAACTAGGAGAAGCAAAATATTATTGTTTCTATTTTGCGAATCAGAAAGCTGGTCGGCAAAGCTGTTCCCTGTGGTCACACAGTGGTAGAGATGGAGTTCCTACCAGGGTCCCTGGGTATCTGCCCCTCCACACATTTCTAGTTCTTTAAATATCCACGTGCAGTACTCTGTAAATCCTGGAGTTTTATTAATGAGCAAGGGCTCCTTTTGTATTCAGAGGGAAAAAAGCTTTTACAAGTCATTTTATTTTTAATAGACTGGATAGAGAAGGAGAAGGGCGATTTGGGAGGTGGTGGTGCAGAGAGAATGATGGGGGCCTGAACAATTCATCCTGCAACCCTTGGAGAAAGTCAGCGGGGTTTCAGCTGCTCCTGCCGGGAAGCACAGGCTGATGCTGTCCAGTCCTCCTGGGAAAGCTGGGCAACCAGCCCAAAGGATTCAAGCCACCAGTGGATGGCTGGGCAGAGTTTTGTGGGGAAGCCCCCAAGTGTCCAGTCTAGAGAGACGTTCACAGTTGCCAAAGGCCATCTGTTTGAGAAGGAAACCGTTAGAAAGCCACTACCCAGCCCTAGGACAGGACCCAAGCCCCCACCAGTAAGGCAGTGCCTCTGCCTTGGGGAAGAGGTTTTTCTCCAGAGGGACTTTCACTAGGGAAGGTCTTGCTGCAGTGTGGCCCCTGTAACTTGAAGGAAGGCTGGGGAGTCCCGGACATCCTTGGAGGGCATTGAAAGTCTTGGTTGGGCCTTGGCATGACCCCAGTTCCACTCATCTTCTAGGCACACCTCCCACTAGTCATCCTTTCCTTCATTCAATCAACAAACTGCAGCCCTGCACAGAATTCAGCAATGCCAGAAGGAGCCCCTGCCCTCCAGGAAGTCTCTGGGTGATCTGGCTCCTCTGGTTGCAAGAAATCACACTTTGATTGTCTTGGAAATGAGGCAGCTTTTACACAATGGAGCAGAACACCAAAGGCAAAATAACCAGTTAATTCATTGAACTGACAAAAACAAACCCACTCACAGCACTTGACCTCCATCGATCTGTCTGGGACAAGAGCAGTGGTCACTTTTAAGAGTGCTACAGTGCAGTCCCACTTCCTGACTCAGGTGTTGTGTGGGAGTGGCTTATGGTCTTCTGCCCTAGTTCCACAGATTCCACCTGGAGGGCTTAATGCTAGGTGTCCAGCATGGGAGGAAGAACTGGGTCCCTAAAGATGAGTGGTGCACAGCTTATGTGACCTTGGCTGAGTGTCTTCCTCTGCAAATCATGGCCACTGACAGCACCTTCACGTGGCATGACTGTGAGGAAGGAGGGGCAGAAGGCCGAATTCAATTTTCACAGCAAGGGTGGGGGGGACATACTGTCACCTTCACTTTCCATTTTGCAGGGTGAGCCATTGATGATTTGCCCACTGGCAGAGGCCCTGGCTGAGTTGGGTCTTAGGAAAGGACAAAATTTCTTTGGAAGGAACCCAGACTACACTGTCTGCAGTCTCTGGAGGTTATGTAGGTGCGTAAGGCTGTCTTGTATACCTCAGGAGACTTCGTTAGATTTGAATTTCAGATAAACCTAAAGGTTTAGTATAAGTATATCCCATGCAATATTTGGTATATACTTATACTAAAAATTTACATGTTACTTATCTGAAATTCAATTGTAACTGCATGTCTTGCATTTTTATTTGCTAAATCTGGTAACCCTGTGTATGCCAGGCATTTTGGAGCTAGGAATTCAGCCGTGAGGGAGCATAGCTGCTGTCAGGCCCAGCGCAGGCAGCAGAACTCACTCCTTGTGATTCTGCAGGGGGCCAGGGTTGGGGGCATCTGCCTGAGGCCAGGCAGGATCTCAGTCTCTGGAAGTGTGTGTGTGTGTGTGTGTGTGTGTGTGCGCGCGCGCGCGCGCACGGGGATGGTCACCACTGGGTAGTCAGATTCCTGGGAGAAAGGCCACAAGTCAGGGAAGGAATTGTCGGTTCATTCTACAACATTCTACAGCCCAGTGCCAAACTGCTGGGCACAGGGCTGAGAACAAAAACAAAACAGGACTCCCTCCTCATGTGACACCATGGAGGGCCAAAGGGATCACAGAGGCACACATCATTTCAGATATGATGACTGTGTGCTAGAGGCCAGGGTAGGGGCAAAGTCAGGGAGGCCTTCTCTGGGGAGATGGCATCTCATTCTACCCATGTGACTGAGCACCACCGAGGGTCCTGTGCCAGCTCCTGCCCCCTGGGGCTCATGCTGTCCAAGGTGAGATGGACCATGTGGCCATGTGCAGACATGGAAATCTGGCGGACAACTTCAGAAAAGGACAAGAACCAGGAAGAGCAGAAAGGAAGAGGCTCTGGCAGTGACCTGAGCCCAAGAAGTCAGGGTGGCCTCTGTGGGCAGATGGGAGCCAGATATGTGAGGAAATGAGGGACAGCAATAGTGGGGAAGGAGTCCCAGGCCAGGGACAACAGGCGGTCAAGGCCAAAGATCTTGGTGACAGGGGAGCTAAGTCCCAGAAAGTGTGGCTTTTGGAACGTATTTCCCAACCCAGCTACGGTCACTGGATTGTGAAATGGGTTTGTGTCCCTGGGTGACTGTCGAGACAGGCCTTTCAGGGACTCCAGACAGCATGCGTGGCCGTCTGCCCTGGCCGTGGGCTGGATATTTAGAGAGGAAAGGTCTGTCTGAGCCGGGGAGGCGTTTTTGCTCCAGCGACAGGTGGGTGGGTGGGTAGGTGCCGCTGGTCTCACCCATGGGTATGACCCCTGCACTCACATGGCCGTCACTCGAAGGGCCGCGGGCCCAGTTCAATGCCCTGGGGTCTAATGAGGTTTTGAGAGTTGTAATAATTAATAGATTTTAATAAAGGGCTCCAAAAATTCTGTAGGCAGTCCAGCTCAGATGCCAGGCCCAAGCGGCTGCCAGCTGGGCTCAGCGGGAGCCAATATGGGTTTTGGCCATGGCCAAGGTGGCCGGCAATGTCCTGATGGTGCCCCCTGGCTGGGGGTGTCTGGGCACTGTGGAAGGTCCCCTGTGGAGGACAGGAGGCAGGCAGGCGTCCTAGGACCTGGGACAGAACGCAGATGTGGGTAGTCTGGGCAGCTGGACGACCCTTGACCTTGTCTCCAGCTTCTCACCCCAAGTCCTTCAGCTCCCAACTCTTCCTGGTTGGCTTTTTTTTTTTTTTCTTTTCCTTTCAGACACCAACAGGAGCTGGTGTTTACTGGAGCGGCTGCTGCCCGGCTCAGATCTCCCTCTTCATAGTCTTCTGCCTGATTGGCCAACAGGCCCAGCTCAGGACCCCACCGTGGCCAGGGGTTGGCAGGTTGTGTTCCCACATGGCCCTGCAGGTTCAAGCTAACACTGTTCCCATTTGACAGAGAGGGAGACTGAGGCTTGGGAGTAAGGTGGCTCTGGGATATGGATGCAGACATTTGTGTCACAAAGCCCCGGCACTGGTCTCAGCAACTACTGCATCTTCTCAGCCCTACTCAGCCCTGTGGGACCCAGGCACACCAGTCCCTTGGGTCCCGGGACCTGCCACTTGTCTTTGGTGGTTCTCCTTCACGAAGCTCACTCCTAAGACACGGAGCGACTGTCGCCTGCTGAGGTGTGAGGCTGGGCCGCTGGGAGGTGAGAGGCACCTCCGGCCACATGCCCCAGCACCCATGTGGGTGACCTGGGCAGGTCTTTGCCTTGCTAGACTGTGTCCCCTGCACCTGAACGGAGGTGCACAGGACAATCTCAACAGAGCTCAGGGCATCAAAACATGTGTTTGTGACTTCACTATCCTCTCCCCTGGAGAGCAGGCCCCTCCCCCTCCTTGTGGCCTGTTTCCCACTGGGTCCTGGTGTCTCAGTCGGGTGAGCAGAGGGACTCATCCACCTCTGTGGAGCCAGCGCCCGAGGGGCACCTATGCACACAAACATACAAATCACATTTGGGGCAGCTAACAGCCTCTTTCTCTTCTTGTCACCTCCTCCACCTCCAAAATCTGCTGTCAACCAACATCTGGAAGCCAGAAACCAGGGCCATCACCTCCCAAGGCAAGGGTAGCAAGTTCTTAAGTTCTTGCCTAGAACCAAAACCAGACCAGAAGTCTGAACCCTAAAGATGCGTGGCGTGTGTGTGTGTGTATCTGTGTTGTGAGTTCCTGGGTGTATGTGTGGGTGTGTATCTGCATATTCATACTGTATGGTGTGTGTGTGTGTGTGTGTGTGTGTTGCATCTTCTTGGTTCTGTCATGTGTGTTTAGATGCAGACACAGGAACTTAGTTGCTGGACAAATGTCCCAGGGCTGAGCTCAGCTGGACAGGACACACATGCCCTGCCCCAGGGCATCCTTTCCAGCCGAGATGCTTTCCAAGAAGAAGGGAGGCAGGTAGCTGGGAGGGACAGAAAGGAGCATTAAGTCCAGTCAGGTCTTCTGGGAGATGCCTAGAAGGGGCGGGCGTGGGTAAGAACCTGCTCGTGAAAGGTGGAGCCGAGGGCAAACCCAGCTCCTGACTGCTGGCCCAGGTCCCGCAGGGCTTTCAGTTACCTGAAATGGCATAACATAGGGACCTTTCCATCACAGACTGAGCCTGGGAAGGGCCAGGAGGATTCCAGATGCTCCACTTGTCCCTAAAACACTTCCTAAAATAACTATTCGTTATTCAAGCTCATTTCATGGCCCAGAAATACCGGAACGGATATGTTCTGCATCTCTGGCCACAGGAACCACACACACTACTGTCATGAATCCTTGACAATGTAAAACTGATTCTCAATGGCAGGGAGGACACTGGGGCGAGGCTGGGCCCTGGCGCTCTGCCACGAGAGGCAGGAGGTGAGGCTGAGTGGATGACAAAGGCCGAGCCAGCCACGGAGGACAAACCAGGGTGGTGTCTGTCTGTTGGTGCCGTTGCCAGCAGGGTACTTGCCTGGTACAGAGACTGTTCCCTACCATGTGCAGGTGCTACCACAGGCCTTGGGGACACAGTGACCAGGGCACACCAGGCTCTGTCCTGGCCTCTGGGAGTCTCTCATTCATTGGTCCATTCCCCAAACTCTGATTCTGTGTCCTCAGCACTGCGAGGCACACAAGGATACTTCACCACTTCTGTGTGACCTTGTTTGGGAAAGTAACTACTCTGGGCCTCGGTTTCCTCATTTTCTAAAGTGAAGATCTGAAAGATATCTACTCTCAAGAGTATTTGTTATAATTGGACGGATTAAATGGGGACTCACATAGGTCAGTTAGCACAGGGCTCGGCTTGGAAAAAACTCTTGAAAGACGATGATAATCATTATTCTGTATGCTCTGGAGGCTCCCTGTCCCAAATGAACCCTAGATTCCAAGTTGTCCCTTTATCTCAAATTGCAGTTTTTTTTCAGTGAATTTGTGAGTTGCTCTGTTCAGTGTTTTGCCCTAGCCAAACTGTCCCGTGTGTTCCCGGCGTCTGGTCCTAGGAATAGATGCTCAGCTCCCTCCAGAATGATGTGAGCACTGTCAGAAGCCAGAGGAATGGGTACCACAAGGTCCCAACAGTGCCCACTAGTGTATGGCCCAGGAAAACATTCTGTCCCTTTCCTCTGCAGCCCCCTGCCAGGTCTGAGGTACCAATCTGTGCCCTCCAATTGTACTGGGAGCTCTCCTGCGGGACAGTGTGCTCTCCTGTGAGGCTTGGGAGAAAGTGTCCAAGCACCAACTTCAAAAACAAAGAAGCTTTGCATTGCATTTGTGAAGAAGGCACAGCCCACGCGTCCTCATTGACTGCATTCACAGCTCCCTGCACTTACTGGTGTGTGTGTAAGTGCTCAATAAATAGCTCTGGATGGACGAAAGAAGAGCCATTTTGCAATGTTGATCAGGCCCTTGAAATATGTCTATCCTGGGGCTGAGGTTGTGGCTCAGTGGTAGAGCACTTGCCTAGCATGTGTGAGACACTGGGTTTGATTCTCAGCACCACATATAAATAAATAAAGGTCCATCAACAACTAATAGAATATTTTTTAAAAATATGTCTATCCTCACCCAGTGATCTCATTTCCAGGACATCCTTCAGAAATAACCGTCAGTGAACTGAACAAAGTGTTAAGAATGTTCATCTTTATTTGTAAAAAATAAAAAATGCAATGAAATTAAGGAAGAAAAGAAAAAGCAATGGTTAAATAAAGAAGGTCAAAGACAACATAACTGTTCAGAATCAGGATTTCAAAGATTACTTGAAGATACAGAGAAGTCCTTTTAAAATAAAACCAAAAACTAGGTGCAGAACCCAATTTTGTACAAAAAGAAACTATGTCAAAATATTATCGGTTAGCTTTCTGTAATGTACTAAATGCGGTATAGTTCTGTTATATCATCTGCTATATTTCTTTTTTTAAGTATATTTTTATTTGTAGATGGACACAATATCTTTATTTATTTATTTTTATGTGGTGCTGAGGATCAAACCTAGTGCCTCATGGGTGCAAGGCAAGTGCTCTACCCCTGAGCCACAACCCCAGCCCCTCATCTGCTACATTTTCTTACAATACACTTTAATTTTAAATTGCTTCAAAAGCTTACCTGAAACATAACCCCAAGCAACTGAAGCCTGTTCTAGCCCTGCGGCCCCTTTAACAGGAGTCAAGATACTTAAGAGGCGGGGTGCCAGACACCGCTGACGTCACAGGCAGCCCGAAATGACACAGCAGACGGACCAATCACAAGTTCGGATTCCGGGAGACGCCAGTTCCATTGGACACAAGTGCTGGTGCCCTTGGCCAATTGCAGGAGAGGGGCAGAACCCCGGCGGCCCCGTGGGTTTTAAATCCACGTGGTGGCCAGGGGTCCTGCGCTGCGCAGCGCTGAAAGACCCGGGTGCGGCGGGCCTGCGGCGGGGCTGCGGCTGTCCTCAGTGCTGCTGGGCAAGGCGCGGGGTGGTTCCTCCGCACCTCTTGACCAGGTGACTCAGCCTTGCTGAGCCTGGCTGCATCCACTGAGCACCGTCCTGGGAGCATCTGCTGACGCACGCAGGTCCTGCCAGGAAAGGTCGCACGCCAGAGATGCGTGTGAATCCCACTCTTGCTGTCTCTGCAGTGACCCGCAAGGGCGTAACGTGACCTCCCCCTCTTTCTCCACTGGGCAGCCCTATCAGAACGCCTACTTTGTCTCTTCTCTAAGGACTTGAGCCGCGGGATGTGGGCCGGGGCTTGACTGCAGGGAGGTACCCTGTACCTTGTGGAGGTCTGCCCATGGTACTTGTTGAATGATTCTTTCAAAGACCCAATTCTTAGCGCAGTGCTTGGCACATAGGAGGTGACTGCACCTGGCAGCTGTTCCTGCCCCACCTGGAGCTCTGGAGCTCTGTGCCTCCGCAGCTGGGGATCTTCCACTGCCCGCCCCCCGCCCCGAGGTTTTGTGACCTTCAGTTTGCACATCTGAAAACCCCAGTGGTGGGTGCCAGCTCTGAGTTAGTCACTGGAGGAGGAAACAAAACCCGCGGAGCCTCAGTCCTCTTCTGCAGAATGGGGCTAACAGTGGTTCCCTTCTGGCTGGGTTGCTCTGAGGAGCAAGGCCACATAGGAGCAGCACTTGGCAAGGGGTAGGTGCCCCTCATGGGCCGTTTTATCTTTCTTGGGAAGCTGTTCATTTAGGGCTGTTGGCAGGAATTTCTCCCTTAGCTGAAGCTGAGGTCTGTCTGCTTTATAACTTCCACACTTCTTGCTCCCAGTAGCATACATGTGCTTCTCTGTCATAGAACAGTCCAGAAATTTAGGACCAAGCTGAACACCACAGCTTCCTATGCAAGAGGTACCAACCTATGCCCTCCAACTGTACTGGGAGATCTCCTGCGGGACAGTGTGCTCTGCTGTGGGGTCTAGTGCAAACTAAAAACTCAGGCTGCTTGTTCAAAATCTTGAAATTAAGAATTTCAAGATGAGAGTAGCAGAGCTCATCCCCTCTTGGATCAGAGCCCCATGTCACAGCCCATGAACCTCCCGTGCCCTGCTGGAGGTCCACAGCCTGGCAAGGTCTTCCAGAACAACATGGGACTGGGTTGGAGCTGCCCACAGCCTGACAGAGCAAGGACAGTTTTTAGCTAGTTCAGGAAAGGCCTGAGGAAAGGCGGGTTCACAGAACCTGCCCCATTACCTCCACACACCTCTCCTCCATTGATTTTACTGTTTGATAGAACATAGGTAAAGTGCACAAATCCAAAAGGCCCTTGGGTTTTTATGCTGAACCTCCTATGTAACCACCAGCCAGATCAAAACAGAGAACGTTCTAGAACGTTCAGTTACTAGCTCTCTGACACGGCTGCAGAAGTAAGCACGATTTGACTTCTTTCGCTGTAGATCTGTTTCACCTGCTCTTGAGCTTCGTAAAGATGGAGTCACGTGGCACGTGTCCTTTGGGGTCTCCCTCTTTCCCTCCTGTCCAGCCTGGGCCGGGCTGTTGTGGGTCGTGGCTCATCTCTGTCCAGGCTGTGCAGCTTTCCTCTTGGGAATGTCTCACGTCTCTCCGTCTCCCAGCCGCTGGGGACGCCACCAGGCAGGCTGCCAAGGATGTTCTTGGAGTTCAGGCCCCTGGCAGGCAGGTTATGAGCAGCACAGATCTCTTCCTGCTCCTGGAGCACGTGGTCCAGTGAATAGAAGGGTCTTCTGAGTCCCCCAATGCTCTCCTTGTCCCTTGAAAGTGGAAGTTAGTTGTCAGGAAGACAGACAAAACCCCACATGCCCACTCTGGAGTGAACCGTTCTCATCCCTTCTCCTCACCCAAAGCTTAACAGAGCAATCTGAGATCCCAGAACCTGCTGACCCACCGGACAAGAAGGTCACTTTTTCCCACTAAGAAACGAATCCGGCTTGTCTTTGGCTGCATCTGGGTGACAGACAAGGCCTCCTTTCAGTGAAGCACCTGCAGATGACCAGGTGAAGAGGAGCAGCTGCAGCCCCTACATTCTGCCTCTGTCCACACCCTTTACCCATGGCTCAGGGTGGCCTTGACCCCACCAGCTATTCAGCCAGCCTATGTCTCCCTGCTTCCCTCTTGCTCAGTGCCCATTGCTGCATGGCCTTGAATGTGACCCAGGGCCTTTGCCCTGGCTGGTGCTGCTCCCTGAAATGGTCTCCTCATTCCAGGCTCAGCTCAGATGTCACCTGCCTTGGAAACCTCTACCACCTCCTGTTATTGTCCCCTGCTCCCATTTTCCCCTTTGGGTCACTAGCAGGAGCCTGCACTTAACGCTTGGATTTGTTTACTGTTGGCGGTTTTTGCCTGGCTCAGCTGAACCCCTGTGAAGACAGGGACCTGTCTGCTTGTTTGTCACCCCAGCCCCAAGCCTGCCACAGAGAAGCCTCAGTGCAGATGCGGCACGTCCCATGAACACAAACCTCCCTTCACAAGGAAGGAACTGGCCTCTGAGGAGGCTGTCCCCATGTGCAGTTGTCTCCCACGGGGCGGGGCACGAAGGCCCAAGTTTATAGCACCATTTCCTTTGGTCCCTTTTGGTGACATCCTAGGGTGCAAAGTGGCCGGGATGTGTGGGGAAGTGGGAAACAGCCTACAGGGTCGGAAGGGCTCTGGGGGTAAGGGCCACTCCTGTCAGAGGGAGGCTTCGACGACCTGGGCCTGGCTGGCAGCCAGGTGCTTTCTTGGTTTGGTCTTTGGGGGCCTGTTTTTGTCACTGCCAGGGCAGGTGACAGAGCTTCTTTGTGTCCTGGAGGGTCTAGCTCCTTTTGGGGTGCGTTGAAGCAATACCACGTCAGCCCATGAGGCTGGTCAGCACCTCTGTGCTCATGACCAAGGTCTGCCTGTGGCTCTGGACTGGGGGGGCCTGAAGTCATTTGGTCACATAGACTTGGACAGGAGGGAGAGGGAAGGACAGATGGCATCCATGGAGATTGTGCCACGTGATGGACACAGCCCGGACCTGCCATCAGACAGCCAGGTTATAACAGCAGCAGCGGCAGCAGAAGTGACAATAGTGACTTCAGCTTGAGTTCCTACTGTGCGCCGAGCTCTGCTCTCAGGTCTTTGGCTGTAGGATTTCACAGTTCTTTTAAGAACCCTCCGCAGTGTCTCTCAACATTCTCATTTTGTAGACTAGGAATCTGATGCCCAGAAAGGGTGAATCTCTTGCCCAAGGGTGGAGTCAGGATTGGAATCCAGGCTGATTTTAAAATGGATGCTTGGGGGTTGCCGGGTAGCTCAATGGTTAGAGAGCTTGCTTAGCATGTGTAAGACCCTGGGTTCTAACCCCTGCACTGCAGAAAACCAAAAATCAGAATAAAAATGAAAACCACAGGTCCTACCAGTGAATGCAAGAACTCAGATTTGGAATCAGAAGATGCACCCAGGGTGGGGGTAATGGTGGCAGTAAACTCCACCACCCCCCATGCTCGCCCCGGCCTGGCTGCCTCTCAGAGCCTGGCTCTACCCTGGGTCCAGAGTTATTGTGTACTTTGCTTTATTCTTCCCTCTGCAAACACGGGTGTGGGGTTGGCGTTAGTCACACACTCTGGCGAGTCCTGGACACAGAGGAGCCAATTCTAAGGTCACACACCTAGGTCCAGATGCTCTGGTCAGCCCTGCCCCCCACCAGTGCTGCACACTCCTCAGGAGCCTGGCTGCTGCAGGAAGGACCTCAGCCACTTGCTGAACAGCTGGGATGCGTGAGGGATTTTGATGCCACTTCCTGGCACAGGGTAGATGCGGCTCAGCAGTGTACCCCCAGGCACCCAGCCTCTGGGGGAGGTTCAGAAACGTCACAGACCCACCCAGAGAAGAGCACTGAAGGTGGGGGGTGAGCCAGTGTGTTTGTGCAGAGAGAAGGCACGCGGGATGGAAGACAGGGACCGAGAGTGAGTGCTTCAGAGGCAGCTACTGGAGACCTGGGAGAGGCTGATGTGCCTGTGCCACCTGCCAGCAATGTCCTGTGCTGAGAGCAGGGAGACTAGCAGGGGCACTGAGGTTGGCTCGGGGGTGGCTCCCCACCAGGCAAAGTGAGCACATGGTTTTCAAAGACCCAAGGGGCAAACCCAGCCCCAAGAGTGTGGTGGCTGCTGGGAGGGACCCTGGGTCCCATAGCAGTTTCACTTGCTTTGAAACCAGATTGGCTCAGCTCCTGAGTGGGGATGGTGTCCTCAAGACTGGGACCCTGGGACAAGTCACTTCACCTCTCTGGGCTTCGTGGAGTCTTCTGTAAAATGGGTGTAAAGTCATGAATGATTTCACAGGATAGAGATCTCGGGGCAGTACCAGGCCCAGAGCAGCGATTCAGTGTTGGTCCCTGTCCCACTGGAATTTGGGGACATTAAGGGCTCCCAGAAGATTCTGATGGGCAGCAGGGCTGAGAACGCTACTGTAGGTGCTGTCTGGCTGTGGGACTCCCCTTTTTGCCATGAGTGCCACCCAAGTATGCCCGGGCATCAGAGCTCCCCAGAGAGCCCCAGGCCCAGCCCAGCAGACCCTCAGACTTGCGGGGCAAGGAGGGCACAGCAGCAGGTGAGGTGGGCTGGCCTGTGTCGCGGTCTTCTGTCTCCCTCGGCCCAGCCAGGGTGTCCTGGGAGGAGGTGGGGGCAGGGGTGCGACTCCTGGTGGGCCAGCAGCAGCTCTGCGTGTCCCTGGCGTGGCCCCCACGTGCTGAGCACCCGCCCTGCGTGCCCTTCTGCCCCAGGAGGCTGGGTAGTGAGCTCACCGCAGCCTGCCAGGGCAGGCGGGGTCTGCCTCCAGGCCGCTCAGGCTCAGGGCCACCATGTTGGGCACGGTGCTGTCCTGCAGCAGAAAGAGAGAACCAGACGTGTCCTCGGCAGCCTGGTGTGTCTGGTCCCCAAAATGACAGGCTTCAGAGCAGTGGCAGCCGCATGTCCTGTGCTTCTCTCTCACAGATCTTTTATTTTTGGCCTGAGACAGCTAATGTGTGGCCAGCGTATCCACGGAAACCCGGATGCTCAGAGCAAGCGCCACCAAATCTGCAGGCGGAAACCACCAGGCGGCCCACCCGGCCTCCTTGCTATTTATTTAATTATTTTAGACCCTGTGCACCATTTTACTCTCCTAACAAGTGCGGCCCAGATGGGTGTGCGCGGGCCGTCGAGCCTGTGCCTGTTTCCGCACAGCATTTGTGTGTTGTGTGTGTGTTGCGGCATGCGGTCTGGGGGCTTCTGTACATGCTGTGTGTGTCTATCTCTGCACATATGTGCCGTATGTGATCTGTGTGTGTATATAGCATTGTGTTTATGTGTATGTGCTGTATGTTTTTGTGTGATGCGTTCCATATCTGCATGGTGTGTGTATGTGCTGTGTTTCTGTGGGGTGTGTGTGTGTTACATGAATGTGTTCTGTGCATTTTGTGTGGTATGTATGTATTGTGTATGTGTGTACATGACTGGTATGTATGTGTTGTGTTTTTATATGTGTTGTGCACGTGTGTATGTGCTGTGTGTGCCTTTTGAATGCTGTGTTGTGTGTATGTGTAGTTGTGTGTATGTGTTGTGTGTATATGTATTTATGTTGAGGTGAATGTGTTATATATGCCTCTGTGTCCATGCATTGTGTGTGCCCACATTATGTACGGTGTTGTATGTATGTATGTGTCATGTGTCAAATATGGATGCTGTGATGCAAGTATATGTGCTTTGTATGTTTTGTGTGCATGTGTTTGTCTCTGTTAGTTGTGCATACCACATGTGTTGTGTGTCTGTGGTGTGTATTGTTCATGTCCGTGTGCTGTGTGTGTGTTTTTTGTGTGTTGTGTATGCTCGTGCATGTGGTAGCTGTGCCTGTGTTGGGTGTAGTGTGTATGTATTGTGTGTGTGTGTGTGTGTGTGTGTGTGTGTGTGGTATCTGTGCGTACAAGTGTTGCACATAGGTGTGTGTGTGTTGTCTGTGTGCACGTGTGTGGTGCGTGTGTGCTGTGTGCATGCCTGTGTTGTGTCGGTGTGGGGTGTGGGTGTGGGTGTGGGTTCTGCCTTGGTGACCCTGGTGGCTTGGCAGCGCAGCTCCGTCAGGCCCCAGCCTCCCTCTCAGCCTCTCCCCCGCCTCTCTGGTACTTGGGGCCGGGTAACAGTCCTGGGGGCTGTCCTGATGTGCAGCGGCATCCCTGTCCCTACCGTGCCCAAGTCCCACCCTCGGTTATGACAACCAAGACTGTCCCCAGCCACGGTCACAGGGTCACTGGGCTTGCGTAACTTGATGAAAGACAAACTCCAGTTACATTTGAACCTCTGATAATCAAAGAGACAGTCTTTCTAAGTAACCACAGAGAAGCAATAAATGAGGCCCGTGATGAAGGCTCGCCTCCCCTTGCTCCTGGGTCTGCAAATCTGAGTCCTTTGGCACCTCCCTCCCCCCTCGCCCGCTCCGCCCCCTCCACCAGTGAGTCCTGGTTCTGCTTCTCTTTTTTAAGTGGCTTTGCTGAGGCATCGCTGGATTATAATAAGCTGCTATGTTCAAGATCTGGCAAGCTCTGATTCATGTGCACACCCAGGAGCCACCATCACTGTCAAGTCCCTGTCACCCTCAGAGGCTCATGTCCCCAGTGGTCCCTCTCTCCTGCCTCCTGTCCCCCAAGCAGCTGCTGCTCTGCTTGTCATTTGAGGTGGCTGCGTTTCCTGGAGGCTTCTGTAGCTGGAACCCTCCAGTGTGGACTTTTCTGGGTCTGGCTTCTTTCCACAACAACTATTTTGAGGCTTGCTCCTGTTGTGTCTGTATCGATGGCTCATGGCAGTGCTCTGTTGTGCGGGTGGACCTGGCCTGCCCATCAGGCACCTGTTGATAAGCCCCCTCTTCTTACAGTGCAGTTACTTACCGGGCACAACCCACATACAGAAAAGTGCATGGAGCACACGTGACCAGACGAGTGGTTTCCCACCAAGGGGACCCCCCGGTCTAACCAGCACCTAGAGGAGGAAGGAGGCAGCATGACTGCACCCCAGAGCACCCCCATTCTGTTTCACCCCCATTTTAGGGTAGCCCTGGCCCTGTTCCCTAACATGGACCCAGCTGAGGGTTCTGGAACTTTCCATGAATAGATCACATGACACATTCATTTATTTTTGCATCTAGCTGCCTTTGCTCAGCTTTGGCTGTGAGTGGCCTCCTTAGAGTTGTGTATGTAGGGAGTTGGTTGCTTTTGGGTGCTGAGTAGTAGCCCATGGGGTGAATGCAGCATGGGTAAGGCCGTGTCCAGTGTGTGGCCATCATGAATAGCATCCTGGTGGACGTGAAAGCTGCCGCTGCGTGCCCCTTGGAGCCCTGGTTTTATTTCTGCTGGGTAGGAGTGGGCTGCCGGCCCTATCCTCTGCACACATTAGTTAGTAGGTATTCTTCTTAAATTCCTTCAAATTGAACCCACCCACTCACCATCTCTCCACCACCACCCCGGCCCAAGGTGCTGTCATTTGCATCTGGTGCCTTCAACTGCCTTTAGGGGGTCCTTGCCTGTCCCTCTCTCCCATCCCTGCTCCACACGGAAGCCAGGGTGGGTCTTCACGGGGGATTACATTACTCCCCTGCTCCGCCACCTCTCTCCACACTGGTTACAATCCAGGCCCCAGATGAAGCCACAGGCCTGGGGCTCCTGGGCCAGGCTGCCCGTAGTGAACAGCACACAGTGGCTTGCTGAGAGCTTCCATCTGAAGCTCAGGAAGCTGGTGGCGAGTGGGGCTGCGTCCCCCAGAGCTCGGGGGAGGATGGTTCCCTGGCCCTTCTCTCTGGAGAAGGTGGCTTCCTGGCCCCGTCTCTGTCTCCACCCCCACGGGCAGCATCTTCTCTCTGTGGTGGCCTCTGTTCCCGTCCTTGCATCTCTGCCATGTCAGGTGCTGCTCCCGGGCCGTGCTGTGGGAGGGAAGCTGGGCCCAGGTCAGGGAGCCTGTTCTGCGAGGACCCCTCGCCCACCGGCTGAACTCCCCCTGACTCCGCGGCTCCAGGTCTCCTCCTCTTCCCAGCAGGCTCCTGTGTTAGCCGGCTCTGTCCCCGAATAGTCCTGGTGGCACTGTACTGCCCACAGTGCAGATGTGAGCACTGAGCCACAGCCACGGTGACCTGGTCACCAAGATCACATGGTTGGGAGACAGAATCCCAGTCGAGACCCCCCACTTCAGAGACACTCTGGACATTTGTTCACATGGTCAGCAAATGGGGAGCTCCCTCCCTGCTAGTTCTGTGTTCCCAGGGGGAGACGGAGCAGGAGACAAGCAACCAAAGCCAAAGCCCTTGCAGTTTGGGACAGTGCAACATTTCCTTGCCACTGGAGAGTGTCTGATGAGGCACATATACAGGTCATGGACAGGCAGCCCGAGAAAGCAGAAGCCAGGACCATGGCAGCCCTTCCCCACAGCTCAGGAGCTTGGCTCGGGACAAATGCAGTCTCACTGTGCCTGTCACACAGTTCAGGGGCCCCTGGGCACCATCTGGCTTGCCGAACAAACCAAGTTTTGCAGGTCACCCTGATCTATGGGGGACAAGCACACAGCCTGGGCTGTTCTGGTCAGTTCTTCCACATCTCAGGTCTTTGCATTCTCGGCCTCCTTTACAGTTATTCTGGGAACTGCATAGGACAAGGCATGGCAGCAGGGCTGATACCAGGGTCACCTGGGGGCTTATCTCCCTGCAATAAGCAAATCTCTCTCTCTCTCTCTCTCTCTCTCTTTCTCTCCCCCACCCCCCACCGCCCTGCTCTCTCTCACCCTAGTGCAATAGAAAACATCTTTCTACAAGTTACAGCAGAAGTTCCAGGGTAGGTGCTTATTGGTCTGTCTCGTGTCACATGCCCATCCCTGAGCCAATCACCATGATTATGGAGATAGAGCACTGTGATTGGTCACACCCACCCTAACACATGGACTGGGAATGCTGATGGTGGTGGGCTGGGGTCCCCCAGAACGTTCAGTGACTCTTACCGGAATGGCAAAAGAGCCCTGTGACCTTGGCTTGTCCGCACTGGTGACTCCCCCAAACCTCCACCCCACTCCCTCCTGGCCAAGTCTGTTGGATGGTCCTGGGAGAGCTTCTAAATTCAGCCTCCTCCTCCGCAGACCGCCTAGTCCTGTGTCCTCCTCAGCTGCAGCGGGAGCCGGGTGGGCTCTGACCCTCTCTCCCCTCCTCCCAGGGCTTCTTTCAGTTGTTTGGTCCTGGTCATTTCAGGCCCCCTGCAGCTGTGGGCTGGGGCCCCAGCAGCTGCGCAGGTTGGAGCTTGCTGAAAGGCTCCTGTCCCACTGACCCACTGGGGCAGAACTCAGCAGTGTGCGCAGGCTCTGTGGGCACCTGAGTCCTCTTCAAGTTCTTGCCCTAAGCTTTTACACACACACACGTGCCCCCTGCTTGGAAAACCGCCTCACGACTAACCTGGCTGAGTCCTCCCTCTGCAGGCCTCACACTACCCACCCCATTCTCCAGGAGCCTTCTGTCCGTCTGCCAGGCTGGACCTGTGTCCTGCCCCCAGTGCCCATGCATCCTCGGTGCTGAGCAGACTGCAGGGTCCGCCTGTTCCCTTCTGCCTCTCTATCTTTTCTTCCTTATTTTGCTTTCTTTCTTCCTTTTCCTCTGCTGGACATTGTCGCAGTCTGGCTGCAGCAAAATAACCGGGGGGGGGGGGGGGTGGTGATGAATAACTTGTGTACGTTGATACAGCAGGAGTAGGAGCCGTTTATTGTAGGACAGGAGCGGTATTTATACATTTTACACAGCCTATCTAATTAGCATAAAATAGATACAGCAGTCAACCAATAAGGAATCTCCACACTTAATGGCTCGCTTTTTTTACTTCACAAACCACTCCCTCTGGCATTTTGCCAGGCACCATGCAGACTTGTTTACAGACTCTAACATTTCTCTGGCAAAATACCAGGTGCCATCCTGACTTGTTTATGTACCTTAACATTTCCCCCTTTTGTTTAATTTAAATAAGGGACCATAGTGTTTTTTTTATAGAAACACCATAAATAACCTGCTAGAAACAGAAAGGGAGGATACAATATGTTACAATACCAAGCCAATTGATGGCTCCATGCAAGAAGCCCTTAGAAAAATTATACCAGCAATGACACTGTTAGCAAAGATACCGAGTTACAATTTGTTGTAGATTACAGTTTGTTGTCTCAGTCCACATAAAGCAGTGTCTCAATAGATTAACTCACAGTCCAGGTAAATCACAGTCCAGGTAAGTTCTGCAGGCAGCTAGCTTAAGTTGTAGCAGCAGAAACAGCAACAGCTCCGAAGTCTCGTCGGGTTCTCAGCCGAAGTTTCCTCCGGTTCTCAGTAACACTGTAAATTATTTCACCTTTGTTTTCACCGGCACTGGGACGAAGGCAGGAACTCCAGATGGCTAAAGAAAATCCTGTAGCATTTCACTAAGAAAACAACCTTCTGAACAATTTAGTATATTATTTCAAGGTTTTTTTACATTTGAAATAAGTCTTAATAGTACTCATTACTCATTAGCTTCCAGGTGTGGGAGAACCATTGTAGTTACTGACATTGGAAATGATCAAACTTCAGGGATGCCAGTAGCGTCTTCTGCCAGCTGTAGCATCCCGGGCAGCCCCAGATGGCCCTGGGGAGAGTCCCAGACTCAAACTGCTTCCGGGCACAGGGAGCAAGAGCCTGCAAGACTGTGCCTCCAGGTCAGGTCTAGATTTGGGCTCACAGTGGCGTTCCGCTCCCCCAGGCAGGGGGGCAGGGAAGAGCCGGCAACTGCCACTTGGAAAATTCTTGCTGTGCCATGATCGGCTTGGGCAGGTGGCAGCCGCCTTGCCCATTCACACACCCTCCGGTAACGAAAAGTATTCAGTAATAGCCTTTTGTTGCAACTTTTTTCCTGATAATCCTTCTTCTGAACTTTCTTTTTCTTTCTGACTAGAGTTTCTGGGCTTTTATCAACACATGCCCTAACTATTCTTGGTTCCACTGGGGTGCCTTTTTCCCTTATCAATTTACTTCTCACCCCTTCCATATTTTCATCACAAAGACAATACAAGATTTCAAGACAAAATAAGACACAAACATACTGCATCAATCTTCTCCATTTTCTTGAAATGGCCATTTTTCCTCTCGCCCTATCTGCCTAGGGACGAGTAGATTGCTCCCGTCCTATCTATGGACGGGCAGCTTTTTTCGTCACTTACCCCCGAGTGTCCCGGGGCTCCCCGTATGGGCCACCATCTGCCGGGGGGGGGGGGGGGGTGACGAATAACTTGTGTACATTGATACAGCAGGAGTAGGAGCCGTTTATTGTAGGACAGGAGCGGTATTTATACATTTTACACAGCCTATCTAATTAGCATAAAATAGATACAGCAATCAACCAATAAGGAATCTCCACACTTAATGGCTTGCTTTTGTTACTTCACAAACCACTCCCTCTGGCATTTTGCCAGGCACCATGCAGACTTGTTTATAGACTCTAACATTTCTCTGGCAAAATACCAGGTGCCATCCTGACTTGTTTATGTACCTTAACAGGACATAATGCCCTTGAGGAGTAGGACTGTGTACTACCTTGGTGACATGTTGCCAAGAGCAGCTGCGGGACAGCCCCTACCAGGCCGTCAGGCAGGGTGGGCTTGGTCTCACGAGACAGGAGATCACCAGGCAGGAAGGGGATCCCACCCTCCCCTGCAGGCTTTGGAACAGGACAGTTTTGATCTAGGAGACCCAAAATGCAGGGCGGCTTCCACTCAGGGGCAGTGGTATGGTGCTGAGCTCCGGGCACAGAAGAGAACTTCAGGAGTTACGTGCTGGCCCTCAGGATTGCTCCCCGGACCCTGGTGTGCTCCCAGGTTGGAGCTCCCATGCTCGGCTCTGACCTCCTGGGGCATCTTCCCTGTGAGGTCTGGCAGTAGGGTTGCCAGATGAAATACAGGACAAGTTCAATTTCACTTTCAGATAAACAACGAGTAATGTATTCGTATAAATATGAGCCAAATATTGCAGGAGACATATTTATTTTGAAAAATTAATCATTGTTTAACTGAAACCCAAACACCTGGCAGCCCTGTGCAGTGGGGCTGAGTTGAAGGAGTGAAGGAACTGGCTTGCACTCAGGGTCTAGTGCCCAGTTAGAAGTCACCATGAACTTCTCAGCTTAAACAGCCTTTGCCATCTCCCTGGCCCTGCGGTCAGGAGTCCAGCCTGGCCTGGCTGAGCGCTCTAGCTCAGGGGCCCTTCAGGTGCAGTTCACAGATGGACTGGGGCTGTGGGCTCAGGTGACATCAAGGTGTGGGGCTGGGAGCCATCAGCTTCCAGGCTCCTGAGCAGTGGGTCCTAGGCCACCACACTCCAGGGACAGGGCCAGGACTGCGGGCAGCAGGGACCCCTGTCCTGTGCAGAGTCCTCCTTCCTGCCTCTTCCCGGTGCCCACGTGGTCATCCTGGCAGCAGCAGCACCGCCCTTTCTTCCTGAGCAGACCCCAGAGGTCATCTCCCGGTCCTCACAGTGCCCAGGCAGGTTGGGCTGCCGAGACGTGTCCCTCCCCTCCCCTCAGCAGCTGCCTAACTGAGCTTCGGCTCAGTTTCCCCACGGTGAAGTGGAGAGGATGGCAGGACCCATCTGTCACGGTGGCTTGTGGGTTCCTGAGACTGCTGAGGCCGTGCGCTCAACTTGGGCAGAGGGTGCCGTGAACAGGGAGCCCTGAGCCCCGTGCCAGGCGCTCCTGAGGGAGTACCCCAAGGTCAGAGCCATCACTGGACCCCAGCAGCATCCCGCTCCCCGCCACTGAAGCAGTCACTTGCTGAGAGGTGGCAGCCCTGCCCAGGCACGTGCTGGGTGCATTTTCTTAACTGTGCATATAAACATTTTTTCAAATTGGATTTATCTTTGGTACCAGGGATGGTGGGCAGGGAAAGTCAGCCTTTGCCAAGGTCTTCCTGCGTGGTAGGCACTCCCTCGCACGGGACACCACCGCAAATCCAGGATTTGCAGGGCTCGAGGTCTAGCCGGGGCTGATGGCGGGGATTCTCCTGTGGACTTCTTGCAAGGCTGATGTCTGGGGCCACCTGGAGATCCCCTGCCTTGGCCTGGAGTCACCTTTCCAAACTCCCGCGGGCGCATGTCCTCCCCAGGCACCGAGGGCAGCTGTGGACCGTGACTCAGCAGGTCAGCGTGGGCCTGAGAGTCTGCATCTCGGACCAGCGCCCTGGTGCTGCTGAGGCTGCTGGTCTCTGGGGGCTTAGATTCGAGTGGGGGTGCTGTTTTTTTTAATTAGGATTCTCCAATAATCTGGTTAGAAACAGATCGAGAGGTCCTCTGATCCCCCTCCCTTCGGGAGACAGCGCAGAATCCCCCGCCACCCGGGCTCTCTTCTACGAGGAGGACATGGTGTGTGAAGGCACAGGGCTTCAGCCTGGCCGCCCCTTGGATGGCTTGCTCTGGGGACATCTGTGAGAACACTCGTGGCCTGTGGAGAGGCCTTTATGGCTGTGGCCTCACCAGCATGTGGGGTGGGTCGTCTTGCTGGACAGCTCCTGGAGACACTCTGAGCCAGGATCGCAAACGCCCTTTGGTGGAACCTGCTATTTCAGGCCATAACTAACTCGCCAAGTGACCCTGAGGTGCATCCAGGAGAGGGCATTGGTGACGAAGTGTGGACAGAGATCATGCATTCACTGAAGCTCCCAGTGCTCAACCCTGAGGGGCCTGAGAATTGCCTGTGGGGCGGGCAAAACACCCCTGGGGCTGTGGCGGCTGCAGGTGGTACCCAGGAGACCCGGTCTGCTGCAGTGGGTCCTGCCTGGCACACTTGGGCCCCATAGCCAGCCCTCGCCTCCCACACGCCTCTGCTCTCTCCTGCCGCCCCCCGCCCCCAGCGGTCCTATGCCACCCTGTTTCCTTGCTATGGGAGCTGCCCCCAAAGTTCTTGCCCCCCAATTAGGCTGCCCATCACCAGGGGACGGCTAAAAAGATGAGGACACCTCTGAGCTTTAAGACGTCGAGTGGCAATAACAGAACCAGGCCAGCTCCCCCTCCGATCTGGAAGGGGGGCCGCAATTTGTCCCGCAGGACAGAAAGCAAGTTGCACATTTTTAAAAATGAAAATAGCTAAATTGTTTTTTTTTTTTTTATTTTTCGTTTTCACCCGCCCCCAATTATAAAAGCAGTACATGCTCATGGCAAAAAATAGAGAAAACAGAAAATTACAAGGAGAAAGAAAGTGGAAGGGATCCAGCCGCTCACTGCCCGGCAACGCTACTTTTAACATTTTGACGCGTTCTCTTCCAGTCTCATTTCTATGCATATTTGCACACATGGGCGTGTGTGTGTGTGTGTGTGTGTGTGTGTGTGTGTTTTAATATATATTGAAGCAAAAATAGAACCACACTGCGAATGTGCTGGCTGGATGGCTTTTTTTCCACTTAACTACAGCAGCTCTCCTTGCTGATGACGATGGTTTTTCGTCCTCTTGCATGGTGACAAGGCACTCACGCTTGGTCACAGACATTCGTGAGGCGGTCCCCCTGCGGTGGACTCTGGGTTGTTGCTGATTTGTCATCACTGCCCACACAGGGCCGAGGGGACACACCCGTGCGCTGCTCTTGCTGCGGGTGCCTGACTCCGCCCAGCAGCGAATTCCTGCAGGTGACATGGTGGTGTCAAGGGAGGTGCAGCGTCTACATGGCCGCGCTGAGGGTGGGCTCTGAGTCAAGGTCTTCTCACCGACTGTTCCGTGTGGGGCGTGCCGGGGGGCTGTCCCACGGCCTCCATCTCCTCAACCCTGCAGAGGGATGATCCGCTGAAGGCCCCTCGAGTCGTTGGGAGGACTCTGAGCTGTGGAAAGTACCCAAGGCTCCCAGGGTCAGCCGGGCCCTCATGGACCCAGGGGTGCAGATTGGGAAGGAGCTGTGGGGACCTTGGTAGCTGATCCTGTCTTAGCCCTGCACCAGGCAGGGCCCCGAGCCCTTCCCAGATTCATCCCATCCTCACATGAGCCCATGAGGTGGGCACCATAGCCCCTTTTTCCAATAAAGGTGAAGCACAGAAACGTCAATGTCAAGGCTTGGAGGTGAGGAGCTAGGACTCGGACTTCGTCGCCTCATCTCCACCACCAGGCTACGGAGTAGAATGGAGCGAAAGAATCCCTGGGGACCCAGGTTCAAATCCTGGCTCTGCCTCTTGACGTTGGTGGTGGGGGTGAGCTGTTGGGTGAGAGAGTGATCTGCGGGGGTGGGGGAGGTGGCAGCCAAGGGGCAACCGTGTCAGCTAATTCCAGGTTGTGGTGCTGTTGGGCTAGAAGTCTCAGAGGACATACTAAGAGGGGAGGGGTCTTGCTTTGGATTTGCAGGTCTGAGGGGATGAGACCTCTGAGCTGCGACCACAAAGAAAAGAGAAGAAGTCACCCTCTGAAGGCAGCCGGGGTGCAGCAAGTGTCCTGGCAGGTGCAAAGCCCCTGAGGTGGGTGAGACTTTGGTGAGTCTGGGAAATTGGAAGGAGGGCCACTCAGGCATGCCAGAGGGAGGAGGGAAACTGAGGCACGCAGAGAGAAGCAGCTTCCCAAGTTCCTGGTGCTGGTGAACATGGAACAGGGCTGCCAGGGTAGGGGCCTGGATGGCTGAGTCTGCGTCCTTAGTGAGGGCCGGGAGCCATGCTCCCCAGCCTTCTGGATGTTCAAGAGAAGCCCAAATCCTGATTTTTATGTGGAAAGCCCTAGTATTTAAATTTTGACAATCAGTTTAAAAATAAAATGATTCATGTGGAGATGTGACCCTGTTTGTGGGACCAACGCAGCATGGGAGTGACCTGGTGTGTCCGGAGGGCACTCTCTGCACCTCTGTCTCCTCATCCAGCCTGTGGGGGGGGGTGTAGGCGGCTGTAGCTAGAGAGAGGCCAGGAGGCGGGGCCTGCCTTTCAGCCCAAGGCGTTTCCACCCCAAGTTTGGTTTCTGTCTCCTCCGTCCCCACCACTTCCTGCAGTGGCCTTGAAAAAGTCACATTTCTAGAACGACCCCACTTGTGTCTGGAAATGGACAGAGTGGGAGCCGTTGGTCTCTGGCTGGCCCTCCTGGCCTTCTCCTGCCCAGAGTGTGTCCGGCAGGGAGACCTGGACGCGGTCATGTTCAAGGGCACCGGCCCCCACCCAGGAACCCCAGTGGGCTGTGTCACCCTAGTGCATCTATCCGGGGGGCCCAGTGGTATGGATCTGGCAGCACTGTCTAAAAACTCACTTCAGGAGACTGCCCGAATGTCCACCAACAAGGGACCGAGAGGCAACAGGACGGACGAGTCACAGTGGGCACCCAGGGACGGTCCCCAAGGCTGGACTAGAGCAGGGCTCAGAAATGGCCCTCAGGCTTCGCCTGGTCCACCCCTTGCTTTTGCACCTGGCCTCTGTTCACGGGGGTTTGTGGCTGCTTCCAGGTGCCCAGCAACAAGGAGGACTTGCGACAATCACGTGGTTCCAAAGGATAAAACATTTGCTTTTTGATACTTTTCAGAAAAATTTTGCTGACCCCTTGGTTACATCAATAAATACCAAGGTGGAAGAAGCCTCCCTGTGACCTGCTGCCACCTGGGGACTCTCAAGAGGAGAGGGAAGGTGATCTCAGCTTATCACAGAAGTGTGAAGTGTGGGCGGACGTACTTTGATAGGCGCCCGAGCATTTGAAAGGACACACTTGACTCTTAAGAGGCCACATCCTTTACTGTACATTAAGTAGGTGCTGGACTCTGGGCCAAACGCAGATCCTCTCACTACATTTTACAAGACGGAGCCCTTTTCACAGATGAGAAAAGGAAGGCACAGAGAGGGAAATTCACTTACCTAAGGCATACAGCTTTCAAGTAGCAGAGCTGGGATTAGAAACCAGGCCTCTTTGTAGATGGAGGGGGAGAGAGAAACTTGCTTTGCTGTACAGATGTCTGCAAGCCTGACAGGCACGGACAGAGAAAGATGTGATGATTCCCAGTGAGCACGCCCTCAGGGTGCTCCAGCCTCCCACCTCCCGCCTCCTGGGAGTTGCTCTGACATGTGGGGCTCATGTGGGATTTTTCAGAGGGGTCATGGTCAGGATCTGCTTTAGCAATGGGCGAGGGGCTGGAAGAGCAAGGTGGGGTGCAGATGTGGGAGTGGAGCCCTCCCTGAGCACGCACGTTCTTGGGGAGCAGAAAGCTCACCTCTTCCACCCAGATTTTCCAAGATGTCACAGCTCATGAGTGTTATCAAACGGTGACATTCCCAAGTGCAGTCGCAGGGTTGTTGTTAATGCTGACTTAATGGTGCTAAGATAATTAAGGCTTTTAAACAATGAGGTTCATAAAAGGTGCTAATAACCCTTAAGTGCCTCAGGAACATTCCCGCCTATCACAGAGGCTCCCCATTAAGTCTCTTCACTGTTCTTTGTCCAAGGAAGCAGTGAGGAATCCTCTGGAAGGTTAGATGGAGCTTTCTGGAGCCTTCTGGAACCTTCTAGAGCAGAGGGGGAGCTATGCACAATCTGGGCAACTCAGGAGAAAGTGCGTCCGAGGGAAGCCCCTGCAGACTTCTCAGGGAGGTCGCTGGCCTTGGAGCCGGGGCGAGGGCCTCAGGCAGCAGGCGCCGTGTGCAGGGCTGGCCTTGGCTTTCTTCTCTGCCCCCCGCCCCGTGAGTGCCTCAGACACACACCTGAAATGGAGGTGACACCGGGCCCTCCTGACTTCTCCGTGTGCAGATCTGGGAAGTGTCATTACCTCCTGGTGTCAACAGCTACTAGGACCTGGTATGCAGTAGGTGCTTGATAATTGTCAGGTGAACAGTGGGATGAATGCCCACAGGGATGAATGGACGCTGGGTGAAGGAGGCCTTGTGCTCTGTGCTGGGGAGAGGGCTTTGGGGAGGGTCCGGGGATTGTGGGGAGGCTGAGGCTCCCTCAGGAGCTCTCAGCTCCCCCAGGGGTTTGCCCTCCTGGGCTCCGCGTGGCAGGGTCCCTCCCTGTCCTCCCCACCAAGGGCCGGCAGCATGGCCTGTGAATGGCCGGCCCTGCCAGGTGCTCCCTGCGCTTGAATTGCAGATGGGAGTCATTCGGGCGGCACCACAAGTCTTTATCACTGGAAGGAAAAGGTAGAAAGACCTTCTCCCTCCTCCAGGTCTGTGAGGGAGACAGACCGACCTCACTAGGGCGGGGAGCTGGGGGAGGGCAGAGGGGGCCCTGAGCTTCCTGCCACCTTCCTCCAAGCTCAGCCGTTTGCATGACGACACTGTCATGTTGTCCCCATCTCTGGGACCATTTTAACATTTCTCACCTGACTTTTTTTTTTTTTTTTGAACAACTTACTTCAAAAATTTACGCAGCATTTTAAAAAATTTTAGGGGTTCCAGGAGTATAGCACTTGCCTGTTAGCTCAAAGTCCTGGGTTCAATCCTCAGCACTGAAAAATGTCTTTATTAGAGGAAATTTTAAACAGACCCCAAAGTAGCTGGAATCTCATAATGCAGGATACAGATGCTATACCTTGTAGACCTTCGTACTGGACATAATGCTCATAATGTTGGATACACTGTAACGCGACACAAATTACAACACAATGCAGAAATGATACATGGAACCCTATTGGGAATGGATTTACAAGTGTGCATAACACCGCCTAGTGTCCCCGCCAGCTCCCCCACGGTGGCCCATCGCCCCTGTGTCCCCACTCTCTCCTCCACTCCAGATCATTCTGAAGCAAACCCCAGACATTGTGTCATTTCATCCACAAATATTTCTGTCTCCAAAAGGTTCGGAACTCCATGTATCTTTCGGGTGAACTCTGTGTCACTACCTTGAAAGGAAAATCTGGGTCACTTTCCAGAAATAGGTGGAAACATAAACTCAAGAGTGAAGGGGGGGCTGGTGCACCGTGGCGGAAGCCCCCGCTCAGGGCGCAGGAGACCCCGACACTGCAGCACCAGCCGACGCCCTGTGCCTGGCAAGGTCAGGAGAGGGCTGCCCAGGAGGGGCCTCCTCTTGGCCCAGAGTTTGTCCTTCTCTGGCTCTACACCCAGGGACCCTGCGCAATCTCAGTGTGACCTGCCCCTCTACCCTGTGGTGCAGATGACTGGGGCAGCTTTCAGGGAACCAGCACTGTGGAGGGGTGAAGGGCCTGGGTTCAGACCCTGGTGCGCCCCTTCCCGAGGGTGACTTGGGCATGCCGCGGGCCTCAGTTTCCTCATTTGGTCAAAGTGGGGAGAAGCATCGTGGACCACCTTTCTTTTTAGGAGGCTCCAATGCGACATTCTGAGGATGGTGCTCAGACAAGTCTTCTTGTTATTGTGTTTAACGATCAGCTGTGAAGACGCTGCCCAGCTCCTCCCAGGTGCCCCTGGACGGCAGCGTCCATTCCGCCTTTCTCTTTCCTCTTCTGGGTGGGGTAGGGTGTCTTGATGGCTGAGGCTCCCCCCTGCCCCCGTTTCTAAGCTTTGAAGCCCATACGGGGCTCTCAGATCCCCCAGCCCAGGCTGAAAGTCCACGAGTCCCCTCCGCCTCCTGGGAAAACCAATCGGCCCAGAAAAAAGCCCAGACTCCCCTGGGCATCCCCAGCTGCCTGCTCCTGGCATGAGTAGCACCGCCCGCCACCCCCATCCCTGCCAGACGGTTGGGCGGGCTGCCAGGCCCACAAGTCACACTCGGGTGGCAGCAGACAGCCCCGCCGGGCGGCCGTGCGTGTGCGTGTGTGCGTGTGCGTGTGTGTGTGTGTGTGTGTGTATGTGTGTGCACTGCTTTCCCCCTTCTCCTGGACTGGGCTGTTTTGCTCTGGGCTGAGATTCATTTTTAGATTCCGGCCGCCTCCCTCCCTCCATCTCCCACTTCTATTCTTAGAAAGCAAACTGGGATGTGTTTGGGCTTCGCAGAGAAGTCGACAGAAGTTTGCCCACGTGCTCTGGCCGCCTGAGATATGGAGTTAATTAAAAAGGAGGCTTTGAGCGGCAGGTTCATTGGCCGGAAACGCAGCTGGCCGGGGCTGGCCGCCTGGGGTGCCCGCGGCTCCGTGCTGCTCTGCGGGGATGATGGATGCTCCGGCCCCTGTCTCCGGAGGCCCAGGGCGGGATGCTTCTGGGATGGGGCTGCCCTGCCCCGAGGGTGGGGTGGCCGTGTGTGGATTACATGTGAGGTCTCTGGGCATGTTAGGCTGCAGAGAGATTTTTAATTAGATAAATAAATTTTCAAGGGCTTGGAGGAGGGTGGCCTTCGGGAAGCTGAGCCAGCTGAAATGTGCTTTGCTGTGGAAGGAAGCTGACCTTCTTCAAGGCCAGCCTGGCAGGGTGAGGGAGGGAGGGCAGAGAGCGGGAAGGAGATGGGGAGGAGGAACAGTCTGGGTTGGGATCTGGGGGGGGCGTGGGGGGGAAAAGCGAGTGCCCGGAAGGAAAGGCAGCCCCCTGAGAGGGTGAGGGCCTGAACTGAGGAGCAGCCCCAGGGGTTCAAAATCTGTCCCCCACCCTGTGCACATTCTAGCTGTGTGACCTTAGGAAAGGCACTTAACCTCTCTCTGCCTCCATTTTGTTCTCTGTAAAGTGGGAACATAATAATTCCCTTCTTTAAGTCAAGGCCAACAACATTCCTCCTGGGCCAGAGGAATCAATCTAAATTCCTCACGCATATAAAGGAGGTGTGTCCGGGGACACAGGGCAAAGAGGAAAAAGAAAAGGACCCTGGCGTTTGCGGGCAGCAGTTGCCTGTTCTGCCTTGGCCCTGAGAATCCCAGTGGCCTTGGTTGGAGGGAGGACGGCAGGACTTACTGTGTTTTGCAGAGAAGCAAGAGGGGCCAGAGAGGGGCTCTTTCCTTGGCTGAAGGCGTGATGGGCTGCCTCCTCCTCCAGGCAGCCTCCCTTGACTGGCACGGGGTGTGCTGTGTTGATGCCTCCTTCTCAGACTTGTAAGTCTGCTTACCCAAAACGTTGTCAAAAGTATTGTGCAAACACATTTTTGATCAAAAACTAAACAGTTTGGAAGCATTGGGCGGGGAACTCCAACGAGGAGGTTGGACCCCACAAACCCCGCAAACCCCATAGAGGGGTGCATGCCCTGCACAGTGAGAGTGTGGACATGCACACTCTTACCTGTCACCTGGTCTGTCACCCGTGTGAGTCTGTGGGGAACAAGTGAGCCTCCAGACGGTGTCCCAGCCCCCCTCCCCACGGGGCGCCTGGGACTTAGCTTTCATTGTTGCTACGATATAGTCACTGAGTTCTGAAAATGGCTGAAAGGGACGCCCCCTGCTCCTGCACCCCCCCCCCCAGTCGTCTCCCCTGCCTGGGGCCATGCTGCTGCTAGGCAGTGTTCTCCCAGGGCCAGCTGTGACACACGGGCATGTGCCTGTCTCCCGCCTTCTCTGTACACATGAGGGACACCTGCTGCTCTGCTCCTGCTGTGCTTTCTGGCCTCCTCTTGGTGGCCATCACTGGCAATGTGGCTGCCCCTCCTTTTGGCTGGGTGTATGGTATTCCATTGTGAGCTACCTAACACCCTCATGGTGGGTGTGATGGGCCAGGGGATTCAAAGCCCCTCCCTGAATTCTGGTCACTTCCCCGAGAGGTCTGCCCTCCCTCCCTGAGCTGTGGGTGGGCTTGTAACTCTGGAGCAAAGGAGTCTGGCACAGTGACACTAGCAGCCCCAGGTCAGAGGTGGCCTCAGAGTCACCTGAGGACATCTGAGGTCTTCACGTTGAGGGAAGCCTGAGCCCTGGGGAGTTCCTGGTGGGGCTCTGGCCGCAGACCCAGCTGAGCTCAGCCTACAGGTTGCCTCTAACTTGGAGCCAGGCCTGTGAGTAAAGAGCCCTGTGAAGATTCTCTGGCTCCTTGAGTCGTCTCAGCTGAGTACCCAGGCTGCAGAAGAGATAAATAGTCCCCGCTATGCCCCATTTGAGAGTCTGATGTCTAAAATTTCTAGCAAAATTAAATGTTTGTTTTAAGGTGCTATGTTTTGGATAATTTGTTACCTGGCAATTTAAAAAAAAATCGGACTAGGTATTATTCAGTTTTCCATTGCTATGACAAAACACCTGGAAAAAATCAACTTGAAGGAAGAAAGGTTTATTTGACTCACAGATCCAGAGGTTTCAGCCTGTGGTCACCTGGCACAGCACTTCAGCACTGTGGTGAGCTCATGGGGGAGGAAGCTGCCCACCTCGTGTGCCTGGAAGTGAAGAGAGAGAGGGAGGGCTGGGTCCCAATGTCCCCTTCAAGGCCACACCCAGTGACATCACTTCCTAAAGGCTCCACCTGCTCCTGGGCCTCAGGGGACATGGAGGACCCAGATCATGACAACAGGCAGGTTCTAAGTGTCCTCGCCCACCTAAGAGACTGCCTCTGTCATTTCTCAGATGGGGCTGATCTCTTGTTGAGGCAAAATTCACATAACACAAAATTAACCACTCTGAGTTTACAGGACATTTAGTGCATTCATGATGTTCTGGAACCACGGCGCCCATCAGGTTCCGGAATACTCCCTGCCCCTCTGAGGACGCCCATCCCTGTCAAGCTGTCATTCTGCCTGTCCCTTCCTCCCAGCCCTGGCAGCTGTGGCCCACCACTGTCTGCAATGCGGGTGGAGTCATGTGGCCTGCGGTCCTCTGTGACCCAGTGCCTTCGCGGCTGGTCCACCGTAGCGAGGGTCAGCACTGCGTTCCGTTCCGTTTTGTGGTGAATCCCATCCCTGAGTGTGGGGAGCCCATGGTGTGCCCATCGCTCACCCTCTGGTGGACACTGGGCTGTTGTCACCTGTTGGCTCCTGTGAGCAGTGTCTCTCTGAACTTTGGTGAACGCTTCATTGTTTAAATATCTGATTTGGGAGCATCCAGGGGTGGGGTTCCTGGGTTACATAGCAATCCTATCTGAACTGTGTGTGTGTGTGTGTGTGTGCGCGCGCACACGCGTGTGTGTGGTGCTGGGGGTTGAGTGCAGGGCTCTGAGCGTGTCAGGTGAGTGTCCTACGGCTGAGCTGTGTCCCCAGCTCCTCCATTGCTCACTTTTTGGGGTCCCACCAAACTGCTCTCCGCAGTCCCTGAACCATTTCCTGTACTGACTGGCATCAGACTGCCAACTCCTCTGCCCCTCACCTGCTCCTGGCGTTGCCCACCTCTAAGAACTGGCAGCCATCCCGGTGGGCATGGAGAGGGTCTCAGGGTGGTCTCTGTTTGCATCTCTCTGACGGCCAGGCTGGCTGGCCTTCGTGTGTTGCCTTGGCAGAGTCTCTTGCTTCCTGATGTCCCTGTGGGGTCTGGCCCAGGCCGACTCAGCCCTCCGTCCTTGCTCACCTGTCCGCAGCTGGGCGGGGGTGACTTGTGGGCTGGGCTCATCGGGGTCTGGAGCCAGAGCCCTCTCGGGGAACTCTCCTGCGGCCCAGGCCTCCTCAGTCACAGTGACCTCAGCGCTCCGAGCCACCCTGCCGAGTGGCACACAGGAGAGTGAAAAGGGCTCCTCTGCACCCGTCCCCATGCTGGGCTGGGCTGCTGGTGGACGCAGCTCCCTGTGGTCCGTCAGTGCAGTGAAGACTTGGACTCCCCTGATGCTCTAAGATGGGTTTCTTGCCCGGCCATCTTCCCCCTTGTTCCTGACTCTGTGAGGGTCCCTTGGTTTCTAGAGAGTCCAGGCCACAGCTTGTCCAACCCGGGTGAGTCCCAGCTGGGTCCACTGTGGTGTGGCCTTGGATTGCTGAGACCAGACGCAGAATCCTGCCTTCACGCCCAGGGTGACGGGTGGAGCTGAGGCGCCCATGGGGCTCAGTAGGGCCTGAGGGGTGCCTGTGAGGGAGATGCGGGGTCCTCCCCAGGGCTGCGCTCAAGATGTGGGAGCCTGGGCTGCTGTGGGCTGCAGCTGGGATGGGGAGGGAGAGGAGCAGCAGAGAGTGCTGCTCCGTGGGGTCCGTGGGGCTCCGTGGGGCTCCCTGGGCTCCGTGGCTGACCTGGGCTCTGTGCTGGAGGGAGGCTTGGGGAGGGGCAGGAGCTGCGGGCAGCTGAGCCACCACCTCTATTTCTTAAGTACTTTTAAACTGAAGTCTAACAAATCTAGAGCACAACTAACTGATCTTATTTGTATGGTCCATGAATTCTGGAATGTGTGCACCTGTGTGACGCTTCCTGTAACTTCAAGGACTCCTTCGCGACCACTCCCAGGCATGGCCCTCCTGGGGAAGCACCGTTTGGGGGCTTGTACCCTCCCCCACCCCCTTTTCCTCTTTCTGCCCGGGTGGGGTGAGTCTGCCCCCCTGGGCATACCTGGCAATGTCTGGAGACGATGGTTGTCACACTGGGGAGTGTGCAATGGGCATCCAGTGGGTGGAGGTCAGGGATGCACAGACCACCAGACCCACCTGGCTGGGAACACTGGGGGTCCCGAGGTGGAGGAGTCACTCTTGACAGGTTTCTCTGCTCAGAGAGGCCACAACTCACTTATCCCACCTGCCGTTGGCGGGCGGGTCATTTCCAGCTGGTGCTGGCCATGCTGCTGAGGCCTGGCTCCCGCCTCTCAGGGCCTCTGTGGCCTTGCTCTCGGGTTCCAGGAGTGGAGTTGTCGCAGACCCCGCCACGCGGTCCTGCCACGCGCCCGGGCCATCTTCACACCCTCCCCCTGTGTGTTCCGACAGCTCCACGCTCTTGTCCACCCCTGGCGTCCTCACAACATGTGGGCCCCTCCCTCAAGTTCCAGGGGTCCCAGAGACAGGGCCAAGGGGAAGCTAAAGTCCCTTTGATGCCTGGTCACATCTGCCGTGTTCTTTGTCAGAACGAGTCATGAGTCCAGCTTGGGCCCCCAGGAAGGGACCGCACCTCCACTGCTTTCAGACTGTTTGAAATGGCCACAGGCCTCACCTCAGCCCTTTCTGCACAAGTACAGCACAGAGAACAGACCCCTGTCTGCATGGTGGCCACTCGGCACAGCCACCCACATCCTCACACCAGCCTGGAACTCTCTGCGGGCCAAGAAGCTTTCCGCAAAGGGCATCCTGCCAACGGGAGGAGCAAGCGCCACAGCCCCCTCTCAGGGGACCTTCCTGGGGCTTTCCAGGCAGCAGGGAGGCCAGCTCTCAGCGGGAAACTCAGGAGAGTTCTGGAGACATTCTCCATGTGGAGTCCTGCCTCTGTCGGGTGACCTGCCTGTTTCCCCTGCACTGATCCTAGCCGTGGAAGGCATTGCCACTGTCACTCAGGAAGCCAGACACAGGTGAGAGGGCTCGCCCCAGCTCACAGGGCCAGCGTGCTGCTGAACTCACGTTGTCACACACGTGGAAAAGGTCTCTGTTTCAGGGAGACTCTTCTGGAAGACTTGAACTTGTGGATCCTGTGTTCCGGACTTCTGGAGCCCCTCTGGGCTGGGAGGGGCCCAGGTGCACGTGAGCACCCTTCCACTTGGAGGCAGTGTTGGGGACAGGGGGTGTGCGCTGGGGACTGGCCCTGCACTGTGCTCTTAGACCTCATGCCTGTGACCTGCCAGGCTGGGCTTCTCTAAGACCCTCCCGTCATGCAGACTCCGAATCTCAGACTCCTATGCCCAGGGCCCATCCCTACTGAGTGGCCATGCTGGGGTCCTGTCCAGGCCTCCTGGAATCCAGCCCCGGGCTCCTGACTGCTGCCTCATAAACAGCCAGCCAACCCTGAGATCCAGCACGGGTCCAGTCCCAGGCAGCCACAGCCTTCTTCACCCGCAGCAGGGATTCCAGCTGATTGACAGCGTTACTGAGATGCGGGTGCAGGGAAGACCGGAAGAGTGCGGGCCCACGGATACCTTCTCACCCACTCACAGGCAGAGGGAAGTTGCCCCCTAAGTCACGTCTGTGTGAGTGACTGACAGGCTACGGGGAGCTATCGCTCCTCGCCTCGCCTCTGGATTTCACTCACTGCTCAGTGATACATTTCATCTTGGCCGAGAGCAGGGCTGAGCTGCACTGGGCTTCCAGACTTTTCTGCATGTTGTGCATGACCAAAGCAAGGGTGGCATGAATTGCTGTGCTGTGGATGCTATTTCCTCAACGTACCCTGCAGATCCCTTCGAATCGGGTCCTTTCTTGCCCTCTGAGCCGTGCCTCGTGCCCTGCTCCCCTTTCCCCCCACTGCCTCACCCAGCAGACCCACTACTGCAGCCCCATCCTCTGCCCAGCCTCCCGAGCCCTGGACTGGGTAGGAGCACACCTCTCAGGTCCCCACCCCCAGCTTCCCTCCGAGGCCTTCCCTGCCCTTCCCTGGAACAAACCTGCCCGGGAGGTGGCCCGAGCCCCGTAGGAGCTCAGCCTGCATAGACTTTGAGGGTTTATCTGTGAATTGGCCACAAATGCTCTGTAAGCCCTGCAGGGTGCCTGCCGCAGGGTGCATGGAAGAGAGACCCTGTCTTCAGGGAGCACTGGCTCTTTCTGAGGCTGACAGACAAGGTCATGCTGAACAGCAACTCTGGGCCGAGAGGCCAGGAGGACAGATTCCTGGACCCCCACGAGGTCCAAACCCAGGTGGCTGGAATCCGTGTGGGGACCCCTGGGGACCTTCTCTCATCATAGGCATGAAGGATACCCAAGGTGGGACGCGGGGGGCCCATGGAGTCAGGACCAGAGATGGCTGCTGAGCTTGGGAGCCTCAGACTGTGAGTGGGGGCAGCTGCACCTCAAGGCCAGGGAGAGGACCCACAGGGAGATACCTGGTGATGGGGCCCCTGTTCTCTGGAGGCCACAGCAGACGGTGCCTGACTCCCCTCACCATGGCGATCTGCGAGAGGACGTTGCTGGGCAGTGGTCTCAGGCAGGAGGAGCGGAGGTTGCTGCAGGGGATACCAGCATGCTGCCTGGGGCTTATGGGAGCCAGGCGCCCAGACGGCGGCCACTGGCATGCAGGAGCCAGTACAGGGCCATTTTATGTCCTGTTTGCCCCTGGGGTGACAGTCAGACAACAGACTACAGGAGAGAGCAGCTGACATTCCCTGGGCTCGGCAGCACTGCTGTGGGTTTCCCGGGGAGTTACCTCTGGTGGGAGTGAAGTTGAGTTCAGCCGGCCAGGATGCAGGTGGGAGGCTCAGCAGTAAGCCGCAGGGTCTCCAGACTACCTGCCGGGGAGATCAGGCAGCAGGCCACCAGGCCAACACAGGGCAGAGCCCGGTGAGTGGGAGGGGAGAGCACAGGGAAGGCTCCCTTCCCAGCAGGTAGACAGGCAGTCTCCCCAGCTGCAGCAAACCGGGAGCCAGGGAGGGGCGAGGACTCAGGGTACACTAAGGTCAAGGCCTTGCCAATGGCGTGGGGTCTGCAGTTTGAATTACAGGTGGGAAGGCTTTGTATCTGGTCACTTAAGAATGACCAGAAAACCATGAGGCTGCCCCAGTTTTCATCCGGGGTGAAAAATAGCCCCACTGAATACAGGTCAATGGGCAGGGGACAACGGTAACACAACTCTGCAGTCCATCTCAAGCCATGCTTGACCACCGTCCAGACTGCGGTGGCCATGCCGGTAACCCCAGTGACTCAGGAGGCTGAGGCAGGAAGATCGCAAGTTCAAAGTCAGCCTCAGCAATTGAGTGAGGCTCTAAGCAACCCAGCAAGACCCTGTCTCTAAATAAACAAAGGCTGGGGATGTGGCTCGGTAGCTAAGCACCCCTGGGTTCAGTCCCCAGTCCCCATCCCCACCCGCAAAAGGTCAAAAGATGGCACACATAAAACATAAACAAAACCACATGATACAGAGAAGGACTTGGAAAAGAGAAACGAATTTATATGATAGACTGGTGGGGAAGGCTGCTTGAGCCGGTGCTCAGAGAAACGGTGACATTTGAATGGAGGCCCCAAAGGTGGAAAGAGCCAGCCGTGAGAAGGTCTGAGCAACGGGAACTCTACAAAGGTCCTGAGGCAGGAGCCCGTGGCAGTGGGGAAGTGGAGGTGGAGAGAGACTCTGGAGAGGGGGTTTGGTCCTAGGTGTTCGGAGGAGCAGCCCCCAGAGGACTTTGAGTGGGGAGGAACCTGTGATTGATGCTCTAGGGAGGTAAAATGGCTGCTATGGGAATGAGGGACAGGGTTGGGGCAAGAGTGCCCACAGGGAGCCCAGGGTGTTGGGCAGGATGGAGATGATGGTGGCTTGGGCTGTGGTGGTGGCCGTGGGTGTGAGAGGCGGCCAGGTTTGGAATGCACAGCAGTGTAGCCATGGAGCCAACATCTAGGACTTGCTAATGGCGCCTGTGCATGGTGTGAGAGGCGGAGAACCACGGTTAAGGTGTTGTGAGGGTTCCTGCCCATGCAGGTGCCTGGGTATTGGTTCCTTTACTCACATGGGGAGATTAGAGATTCACCTGGGGAGGGGAGTCAGGGATCCTCCTCTGGCTGAGAAGCAGGCCAGGGCTGACCGTGCCTAAGCAGAAGAGGCAGAGAGTGGGGAGACCAAGGATTAAGGCTCTGGTGTCAACCTAGAGCTTAGTCATGTGATCTTGGGGAAGTCACTTCACCTCTTTGGTAATTTTCTCAACTGTAAAGTGGGGGTAAAAATTACTGTACCTTCCTGCCATGTTTGTTATGGGGATGGGAACTACCAGGAGCCCATCCCCAAGTGAAAACACCAGACAGGAGCCCGCATTGGTCCTGGTTCTATCTGCCATATACTGGGTGCTGCTCTGAGCTGGGTGGCGAGCTGTGCTTAAGAAAGTTCTGTTTTTGTCTGCCAGTATTTCTCCTGAACCCCTGGGGACCCAGCGCTAGCCTGCAGGACAGCTGGCTCTTGCCAATATCCCTCACTAACTTTCCTGCCAGGGGCTACTCTCTGTCTGGAACTTCTTTTGTGTGGACATTTTTAACAAAGAATTCCATTTCCTTAATATATATAGGCTACGCAGGTTTTCTATTTCTTCTGGTGTCAGTTTTGGTGAAATGATTTTAGAAGAAATGTGTCTCTTCTATCTACATTTGAATCATAAAATTGTTCACAATATTCTTTATACACTCAATGTGTGTAGGCTATGGAGTGATGCCCTTGCTCTCATTTTTTTTTTTTACTGGATCAGGCTTATCAAATTTATTAATCTTTTCAAAGAATGAGCTTTTAATTTCACTGATTTTCTCTTATAATGTATTTTCCCCTTATTTATTTCATTGACTTCTGATTTTGTATTATTTCCTCCTTATACTTACAATAGATTTAATCTGCTCTCCTTTTTCTAATTTCTTAAGATAGGATCTCCTGTGAATGAATCATATATTTCTTCTTAGATAATTGTTTAAAGCTGTTAATTTCTTCTAAGTCCTGCTTTAGCTGTATTACACAAATTTTGATATGTTGGATTTTCACATTCATCCAGTTGAAAATATTTTTAAATTTCCTCTGCAGTTTCTTCATTGGCTGTGGATCAGATGGAAAAACATTTTTTTTTTCCCAAACGTGTGAGATTTTCCTAAGTATCTTGCTATTGATTTCTAATTTAATTCCCTTACTGCCAGAGAAGATACACTGCATGATTTTGGTCTTTTAAAATTTACTGAGACTTGTTTGATGGCCCAGCATGTGAACTCACTGTAAAACACCATGTGCTCTTAGAAAGAATGTGTCTTCTGTTAACCTTGGATATAGTGTTCCGTAAATATCAGGTGGTTTTTAGTGATGTTCATGTTTTATGTATGTGATGATTTTTTTGGCTTACTTGTTCCATCAATGCTGAGAGAGGGGCGTTGGAAAATCTCTCACTATGAAGTGTTTTCTCCCATTTATTTTGTTATTTTCTGCTTCATCTAATTTGATTAGTACACACACATTGTTATATCTTTCTAATGAATGAACCCTTTCATCATCATAAATGCTTTTTGTCTTGAAATCTATTTTATTCAATGTTAACATGGCCACATCCGAGTGCTTACTGTTTGCATATTTTATTTCTTCCTATCTATTTACTCTCAGTCTGTTGGTGGCTTATTATTGCTCTTGAGGACCATATAGTTTGCGCCCCCCCCCATTCTTATTGTCTGTATCTTTTATTATGAATATTTAATTCACTAATGTTTATTGTAATTACAGATATGGTTGGCTTTGCTGTTTTATTATTTTTCTGTTCTACTTGTTTCTTAATTTTTTTCGTTTTTCTCAGTTTCTACCTTCCTGATCTTTGATATTTGGATTATCTATATATTTTTTTAGAATTCCATTTTTATTTTCCTGTTTATTTTTTAAAGCTCTCCTCTATATTACTTTTTAAATGTTTGCCATCAAGATTAGAATGCACATCCTTAGCTTTTCACACTCTCACAGTTAATATTGTACAATTTAGCATAAGATACAAAAATCTTGAAATTGTCTAATTTTGTGCTTCTGCATCTTTTAGGTTATGATTGTTGTATATTGAATACACACACATTATAAACCCCACAAGTCACGGTTATAATTATTTTCTTTAAATATTTCTATGTTTTTTAAGAAATTAAGAGGAAAAAGGGGAAAAGAAAATAATAGCCTTTTGCAAATACACATATATTTAACATTTCCTAGTTTTCGAGGATCCAAGTTTCCACGGGGTATCATTTCCCTTCAGGCAGAAGAACTTCCTTCAGCATTTCTTGTAGTGAAAAATTTGCTGGTAACAAATGCTCTGAGCTTTCGTTTTATCTGAATGTCTTTATTTTGCCTTTCTTCTTAAAGGATATTTTCACTGGATACACAATTCTTTTTGCCTTTCTTCTTGAAGGATATTTTCACTGGATACACAGTTGACAGGGTTCCCCCCCCCTTCCTTCATTACTTTAAAGATGTTTTCTGTACCTTTTGGACTCTATGATTTCTGATGTGAATTCAGACCTTACCTGGATCTTTGTTTCCTCTACTTAATCTGTTGTTTTTCTCAGGTGGTTGCTTAGTTGCATTACCTAATTTGGCTTTGACAGTTTGTGACGTACCTTGGTCTGGGATTCTGTGTTTACTTCACTTGGTGTTGATCAAACATCTTGTATCAGTACATTTTTTTCCACCTTATTTGGAAAAATTTTGGCCATTATTTCTCCATATATCATTTCTATCTCATTCTCTCTTTCTTTTTAAGGATCCATTTATAAGTATATGGGGAACTCTAACATTTAAATAAATTCCTGGGGTTGTGTTCATTTTTTCTTAAATCATTGTTACCTGTTTTTCATGCCGAATAACGTCTATTAATTTCACTTCAAGCTCACTCACTCTTTTCTCTGTTTGACTATAACTTCACTGAGTGAAGTTTTCACTTTAGAGATTGTTTTAGGTCTGGAATTTCTATTTGGTCTTTTTTGTGTGCTGTTTCTAATTCTCTGTAGAGATTTCCTGCTTTTTCATTAGTTAATCGTAAATCTATATCTATGTATTTAAAGTTCATTAAAATGGTTGAATATGTGCTGTAAAATCTCTGTCTTCTAGTTCCAACATGTCTGGTTTATCCTGGAGTTTATCTTGGTTGACTTGAGATAAATTCCAAGATATTTTTTTTGAAATATTCCATTTCTTGTTTTTTTTTTTTTTTCTAAAATAGATACCAGGCAATGTTTGGACTGATTCTAGTGTGCTCAGAACAATGCCTCCCTTCACTCTCCTCTGCCAAGATGACCGCAGCCCAGCCCCAGGATCTGAGAACCATCCCGGTGCTGGCAAGGGGACTGTCCATGTTGGCTCAGGACTTTGAGCAGGGAGGCCACCCTGGACTGCCCTGTGGCCAAGTCATCCTGGGGGAGCAGCTGGGTCCCAGGCAGAGGAGATGAGCTGGAAGGGCAGGAGCAACGTGGCCCAGGGCTTGAGGAGGGAAGAGCCCCAGGGAGAGCAGCCCTTCTGATGTACCCCAGGCTTCGACAAAGGTGAGACAAGCCGTGGAGCCGCGGTACCGTGGCACCCAGCAGCGGTAACAGGTGCCCAGATGCAAGGCCTGGTCTGGCCTGAGGTCCTGGGACTGGGACTTTCTCTCCTGGGCGCTGATTCTTGTGCTTTTCTCAGGCAGCTAATTGGGGGTGTATGGGGGAGGTGAACTTCAAGCTCTGTTTCTGGGGTGGCCGTCCCTGTCTCAGGCCACAGATTTGTCCTCCCTGCTGCCTGGGGCCTGTTGTGTGTGGTCAGAGACGTGGTGGTAGGGTGGGAGTTTCCTCTGCACCCTTTGCATCCAGGGTCCTGCTCTCTTCCACAGCCGTGGCTCACTGGCTTCAGCTTCCCAATCCTGTAGGTTGGAGGCCAGAATCACCCTGGCGTCCTGTGCCCTGACCCCAGCCGCTGACCTTGGCCTCAGCCAGAGGTTCCACAGATGAGGAACCCCTTTGTGCAGCTGCCTGCCCCTGGGGTCCTAGCGCTCCCCTCTGCTGCTTCAGACTTGCTTAGTGAGTTACGCTCAGGACTTCCCTTTGTGTTCTGTGGGGTCCGCTCAGTAGGCCCTCCATGGTGAGCAGGTGGCACCCTGGATGGAATTCTGGTGTCCTTTGCCTCCTCACGGTTGTCGGAGAGAGAAGACCCCTTTTCTCGCACTGGGTGCCAGCTTCCTGCTGTGACTCCGGCTGCACGCCCTGGGGCTGCAGAGTCCACCAAAGCCTCGGTTTCCTCATCTGTGTCATCCACGTGGACGGCCTTATCTGGGAGGACAGGAAACGTGCGTCTGGACAGCGCTGGCCCCAGGCTGCTCACCTCTATATTTTCACGAGCTTCTCGCTGCTGCACGTGGAAGGAGAGGCCCAAAGCCAAGTGCTGGCCAGCTTCCTGACCCCACTGCTCCCTCCAGGTGGGCAGGGACACCGGGGAAAGTGATCCACTTTTCCTGCCAGGAAAATGAGACTTCTGCAAATGACGGCTGCGGGGCCACGAGGGATCCCGAGTTTCCACACTTTACTTCCCCCAACGAGCTACGCTACATGGACTGTGCGCCATGCTGCCGCCCACTCCAACAAGAGGGACCAGGACGTTCCCTAGGGACGTGGCCAGGCTGTGGAGCCTGTAGGGTGGGTCCTGGACCTGGACGAGGCTCTCCCTTGCTCTTCTGTCCAGGTCTGGACGTTGCTCGACTCTTGTGCTGATGCTCCCTTCCTGAGGTTTGTAGGACACGGGTCACTGTGCTGGGTGCTGGGGGAGGCACGGGAACAAGCAGGACAGAGAAGGCCTGTCCTTATGGAGTGACACCTACAGAGCTGGACCTGAGCCCGATCATCACCACCAGAGTGTGCAAAGCAAGGCATGTGACATGAAATGGGAGTGTGTGTGTGTGTGTGTGTGTGCGCGCGCGTGTGCGTGTGTGTAAGACGGGGGCCTGATTCGCTCAGCATGCTGGGGCGAGGTCCTGGGAAGTGACGTGTGCTGAGGTCTGAAGGTGACTGGGCTTCACCTGGCCAGGTGGGAGGGGAAGGGCTGAAGGAGGCTGTGCACAGGCTGTGGGGGAGAGGCGCGGCGAGTTCCAGGGCTGAGGGCAGGTGGGGGCCGAGGGGGAGGGGGTGGGCAGAGGTTGCCACGTTTAGCATGTGAAAGTGTGAGATGCCCAGGGAAATTTGGATTTCAGTAAAAGCCAAGACTTTTCGGTACTCGCATGTCCTGGTGTGGCACGGGACGTACTTGGAGAGTCACACTGGTGAATTCTCGGTGGGGTGCCTGAAATTCAGGTTTCACTGGGCATCTTGGATTGCATCTGGTACAACACGCGCAGGCCCTTCCAGACCAGGGTCAGGAGCTGGTTGGCGCTCCAGGAGCCAGGGGAGGCTGGGGCATGAGCAGGGACAGCAGGACTATGCCACAGTGCTCTGAGGTCAGCTGCCCGCCGTGGGAAGCTGGGAGACCGAGGGGGGGCTGTGAGCAGGAGGAGGCCCCAGGTGAGCTGTGGGGGGCAGCAGTGGGGAGGAGACGGCCAGACCTTCCTCCAGTCGCGGTTAGAGGACAGCTGCTCTGTGCTATGGGCCACTAGGCCCTGGGTGTCCTGTGGAGAGCAGCCAGGAGGGGCCCCTGCTCAGGTCCCAAGGAGCCCAGTCCTGCCCACGGCCGGCCCCACCCTGGGCCAGACAGACTTCTTACCTTCTGTTTGTTTTGTGATTCAAAGATGAATCATCCCCCAGCCAGAGTGAGCCGGGCTTTTTTCCTGGCTGGGAAAACGGGGGTGATTTTCCGAGGGCGCTGGGTTCAAGGGCAGCCTCCTGTCTGTGGTGGGGGGCTCAGTTCATTCACCTGCGAGTGACCCCCAGGCTTTGGAGCCTGGCAGTTCTGTGTTTGGATTCTGGCTTGCGGTAGCTCAGTCACCTTCTGAGACATTCATGGAGTGATAAGAGGGGTCCCTGGGGGGCTGTTTGAGGATGAGATGCGGCAGATCTCTGAGTCTTGGAGGCAGGGGGGCTCTTATTGCTTTGCCTACTGGAGCTGGCGCCCTGGGGCCGGTGCAGGGTCGGCCAGTACGCTCCTGGGAAAGGCCAGGCAGCAGCGTCTCAGACTTTCGGGGCCATGCAGCCTTGGCAGCAGCTCTGCCACCCTGCAGGCCTGGCCAGTGGGACCTCAATTGTGGTCTCTGAAATTGGAGTTCCAAATAACTTTCTGCGCTTTTCAAATGTCACATGACTCTAGATTTTTGCCCCCAGCCATTCAGACACGTAAACACCATTGTAGCTCCTGGCCCTACAGACACAGGAGGCAGGTAGGGTCTGGCCCTGGGGCTGTGGTTGGCAGACCCCTGTTTGGAGTGAGTCTGTCCACAGCTGTGTCCCCAGTGGGAGCCTCACTGTCCACCCCACGGGGCAGGTGTGGAAAGGCCTGGGCACCACTGAGGGTGGGGAGCCGGAGTTGGGCCTCTCCCCGCAGGGTTGGGACTGGGACTCAGCCCCTGGACAGCAAGGAAGGGGCAGCCGGAGGTGGGAGCGCAGAGTCCACCACCCTCAGCGATGCCTGTGACGCTGAAGGTCTCAGCCCAGCTGTGCCCACGGCCAACCTCAGGCTGCTTTCGTGCCCACAGGGGGTCCATGCCAGGGGAATGTGACCTCCTGTGTTGAGGCTGCTCTGTCCTTGGAGGCTCACATCATGTAGCAAGCCCAGGACCCTCCAGTGGCTTCCCAGGCCCAGGGGACAAGCCAGGTTTTCACTGCAGCCCCCAGGGCCTGAGGGATCTGTCCTGGCTGGCCTGTTCCTGCTATTGCACGTCCTTCTCCCTCTTGCTCATCCTTCTGTCCCACATCCCTTGTTCCTCTCTCCAGTACTCTGGCGTGCTCTCACCCCAGGGCCTTTGCACTTGCTACTCTCTCTGCCTGGAGTGCTCTCCTTTCTCATTGTCTGGCTCTCAGCTGTCTTGACCCAGGAGTCAGCCTCCTCTCCCAGTGCCCTGGAGCCTTCTCAGAATATCTGCTTAAAAGGATTCTCCTCTACAACAGCCCTCTAGTGTCTCTAGGGACTCCCGGTGGTGGGGGCTCAGCAGAGAACTGAGGGGCTGCGTGGGGATGTTCCCCAGGGGAGCTGTGGACCTGCAGAGCTGTGCCCACCGACTGCCCTCTCTGGAGGAGACAGCCTCCTCTCCCAGTGCCCTGGCTGCTCTGCTGTTGGGGCAGTTGGCCGCGGGGCACAGTGAACAGGGAGTGGCAGGCCCACCGAGTGGCCTACAGAATCCCCATCTGCAGAGTGGGTGGCTCCACCGAGGACCCCCCAGCTGGCGGTGAGCACTCTGTGTGCAGGAGGGTCGGGGTTCACAGTGGGGCCTCCGCCAGGGTGAGTTAAGGTGAGGACCAGGCAGGAGGCGGGGCCTGGGCTGTAAAGCTGGGTTCTTGGTTGGTGGAGAAAGAAGATGCGTCAGAGTGAAAACGGAGTGGCCTGGGGTGGCCTGAGCCGCAGTGTCCTGATGGTCCAGCTGGGGTGGTGCTTCTCATGGGGAGGCTCAGAGCCGAGGGCCTCCACGTCCAGCTGGTCTGCATGGTTTTAAGCACCACCTGGGCACACTGCTGCCTGCGGTCAATGGGCAATGCTCTCAGACTTGCAGGCAGCAGACGGGTGGGCCGTGCCAGGGTGTGGACAGGAGCCGAGTGGCCCTGAGGAGGGCTGGCTGAGGTGGGAAGCATCAGCCCCAATCCTCCCCTCTGGAGGCAGCACCCCCCACACCCTTCCTGGAGCTCCTGGGCCTCCAGGGCTGGGGACCACCCGAGCAGGAGTGATGACAGTAGCAGACCCCAGTTTCACCCTCTCTCCTCCTCGTTGATCCCAGTGAGCCCTGGCTTTGGCCTGCCCCCTCCGTGGTCACTCAGGGAGTGCTGTGCCCCTTCTGTGGCTAGGAGCTCGCAGCGAGTGTGGGTTTTGGCTTATGGAAGTGGCAGGGATGTCAGGGAGCTCACGTTTCTTCCCTTCCTCCCACATCCTGTGTCAGAGCACCTCTGTGCCATCAAGTGTCTCTCTTAGGACCTCACCGCCGTCCACGGTGCTTGTCACCTGGTGGTCTCTGGGCCCTCATCATGCTGGCTCATCCTCCTCTGGAAGTGAGTGTGTGTGGTTTTGGGGTCTATAGGCCCAGCATTCAGGATTGCTGAATTCCCAAAGTCTACTGGACTCTGTACCCTGGACAGGGCACAGAGCTCCAACGTCCTGATGGGTCCCCAAGCTCCGCCATTAACTGCCTTTGGGATTACTGTCGCCTCCTGAGTTCATTTGTGTTTTCTGATGTTTAATGAATTTGAGCTTCGCGTCATACCCTTATCAACCTTTGGGGTTTCCTTGTCTGTAATTTTTCAAGTTCATGTCCTTTGTCCACTTTCCGTGGGTCTCTCTTTTTGCCGAAGTTCTTCTTACAAAGCGCTGCTGGGTCTTCCATGTCGTGAATATCCTTTTTTTCCCAGGGCCCTTTGTTAAACAGAAATGTTCAGGTTTGACGTCAGCATATTCCTGAGGGTCAGGATTTACAGCCTGTGCTCTTGAAGTTTCATTTCGTCCCTCATCCTTGACCCCCAGGTCCCAAAGCCACCGTCCTGCACGTTCCTGTGCTCTTTGCTTTGCCCTCCGCCTTAGGTTCAGCTCACCTGGGTGCACCTCAGGAGCAGGGTGCGCAGCTGTGGTTCTCGTCATCTAGGGGTCCAGTTCCCCCAACATCGGTACAAAATGGCCCGATTTCCCTGGGATTTCTGGCACCTCCAGGACTACATGTCTGGCAGAAGGCGCCAGGGTGTGGGTTCTGTGCTGCGCTCCTGTCCCCGGCTCTGTCTCTGCATCAGTCTGCAGGGCCCTCTTTCCCGTGCCTTTGGACCAGGCCTGGTGTCTGGTCCAGGGCTGTCTCCCCTTCCGGGGTCCAGGGGGAGGCGCCTGGGGCTCCGTATTTAGGGAGGTCCCTGTTCTGGCCCCAGGGAAGGAAGGCTCCTTTTCACTCTTCGTTTGCCGAGTGCTCTAGCTCTTCCTGGACCTCCGTGTTCCTTACAGGTGAATGTCAGTTTGATTAGAGCCGCACGGCATTCCCCCATCACCTGCCCAAGAACTGGAACTTCTGCTCTGTGCTGACGCCCCACCTAGAGCACGCGGCGTCTCTATTTTCTCGGCTCAGCCTCTACTCAGATTGAAATATTTCCTGCCTGGTGCGCTTGCATGTCCTTGGTGAAATGAACTGATATCTTCCAGTGTTGACTGCTCCAATGGAGAGATCCTCCTTTTTCTTAATTTTTTTAAAGACTGTTTTTAATTGACTAATAAAAATAACGATTGTAATTCGTATGGGATGCAATGTGATGTTTTGATCCATGCACACATTGTAGAGACTTTAAATTGAGCTAATTCACATATCAATCACCTCATCAACTTACCTTTTTTTGTGGTGAGAACATTAAAAATCTGATCTTTAAGCCATTTTGAAATACACAATGTTTCTTTGGTCATCATAAAGTGCAATAGGGAGCTAAAACGGACTCCTCTGGTCTAATGGAAACTTGGACCCTTTGACCAGGATCTTTCCCTCCCATCCTCCCCCAGCCGAGCCTCTGGAAAGCACCTTTCCACTCCATGAGGTCGACTTTTACCTGTTGTGAGTCTCACCGATGTCTGTCTTGCTGAGCAGTTCCGCCTGGTGAAAGTTCCCCTGCTTACCCTCCCCCCCACACACCGTTGACAGCATTTCCTTTGTTCTGAGAGCTGAACGCACCTCTCCTTTGTCCATCCGCCCACCGATGCCCTTGGAGGTTGCTTCCATATCTTGGTCATTGTGAATAATGCTGAGATGACCAGAGAGTCCAGACAACCCTTGGGCGACAGACAGGCCAGTTCCTTTGGATGCATGCCCCTGAAGTGGGGCTTCTGGATCATACGATTATTCTGGTTTTAGTGTTTCGAGGAACCTCCAAACTATTTTCCAAAATGACTGTACTAATTCCTTCCTGCCAGCAGCTACAGGGGCTCCCCCCATCTGTCTTCAACACCTGCCTCCTTTTGTAGTCTTGATAATAGCCACCCTAGCAGGTGTGAGGGCAGCTCCCATCGCGGTTTTAATGTGCATTTCCTGGTGATTAGAGATGCTGACCATCTTTTCATATATTTGTTGGCCGTCGCATCTTTTCTTTTGAGAAACATCTATCCAGGTCCCTTCCCATATTTTAATCAGGTCTTTTGTTTTCTTGGTATTGAGTTTATTTGTGGTCTTTATATATTTTGGATAGTAGCTCTTTAATGGGGGCAATGGCCAGTGTCTCATTGGGGGGTACTTCTTCCTGCCCAGGAGTATGTAAGCCACCCTAAAACTTGAAGCCTCAGATAATTAGTGAAGAACAAACCATGAGCAGTCAGAAATATATTTGCAAAAGCAAAGCCCCTGACTTGGGCTCTGGAACTAGACAAAGACAAAATAGCTCCAGTGGTTTATTTAAGGGGGTACAACAAAGGCGGGGGTAAGGTTTCAGGGGCAGAGTCTTGTTTTGTGATGTCTTGCAGTCAGCAGGTTGATTGGCATCTTGGCAGGTCACACCCATCTCAGGTGCTGTGTGGGATCTTTGGCACAGCTTGAGGGGGAAGTTCACCTGTATCAGGAGGTCAATCCCTGTGGGGGTGTCACGGGGGTTCCCAGTGCCAGACTCATCCCCTCGGGAGGCTACAATGCACAATGGAGGCCCAGGGACAGCTCTTTATCAAATAGATATTTCCCCCTCTCTGTGGGTCGTCCAACCCTGATGATTTCTCCCTTTGCTCTGCAGAAGTGTTTTAGATGCTGAGATCTTATTTGTCTGTCTTTGCTTTTGTTGCCTGTGCCTTTTGGGGATCCAGGCTGGGGAATCATGCCTAGACCAGCACCATGGAGCATTGCCCCTGTATTGCCTTCTAGTGTCTTTATAGTTTCAGGTTTTGCATTTAAAAGCCTTTTCCATTTTGAGTTGTGCATATCCTAAGTGAGTGTCTAATTGCATCGAAAGACATCATTCCTGATTTACTCTCCAGCTAGTTACTGGTAGGATGCACAGTGCCCTGAGTGTTGTCAGCTGACCTTGTTCTAGCATTCCTGCTGATTTCTGTCATTGGTTCTGGACATCGTCAGGCTCTGTGCTGGCCCTTGACAGGGGGGTCCCCACCCTGAGCCATATGCAGGAGATGGGATGTACTCAGGGAGCTGAGCACACCAGCAGGAGCACCCCAGACAGAGGGGAGGGGACTTGCCCCCTTCAGTGCACTCAAAACGGAGTGACTCTACGAAAAGCCACGGCTATGATAGTCGCTCAGGGAGGGAGGTGAGGATGAGCTCGGGCAGCTTAGACAAAGCCTCACTCGGGTTTGTTGGTTCAAGGAGTCATCCCTGTCCATGAACCATGGAGATTGCCCACATGTTCGCCTACCCTTTCACTAGGTCCCCTTCCACATTTAGGGCCTCGGTTCCCTGGGAGCCCCTCGTGTGTGGTGCAAAGCAGGTGCTTCATTTTATCCAAGATGAGGGGCCTCAGTTTGGTTTCCCCAGGTGAGGGTTGTGGCAGAGGCTTTCCTGTGCCGGCAACATTTCCCCAGACAGACTGCCAGGGCCATGGTGGGAGTCCTGTCTCACCCACTCACTGTAGGAGGTGGACACCGTGCCCGCAGGACTCCCATCTGCCTTCCTCCGAACCTGCAGGCAGCACCGGCAGATCCACGATGCTCGATGCTGCCCGGTCAGCGATGGGTGAGCAGCTAAGGGAAGCGGCAGGATCACGGGCAGTGTCACTGCCTGGCACGCGGACCTCTGCTGGTGCTCACTGCTTGCCCACACGAGCCTCAGTCTCCTCTGGTGTCATCTGCAAGGGGAGATCTGCCTCCTCTTCCCCTGGGCCACAGTGAAGCCCTGCTGAGATAACGAGGGTGGAGGGCTTTGACCAGTGCCAAGCCCGGTCCCAGTGTCCTTTCTTGCAGCTGTGTAGTGCCGTTCACCTGGTGGTACCTGCAGGGTTCACCTGCAGATCCACCATACATGAGCGTAATATCACCGAGCGGGGAGAACAGAGCTCATCAGCCCACCTTCTGGGGCTTTTGAAACTGCTGTGAACACGAAGAAGTGCAGATAAAGAAAGTGGTCCAGCACGTGAGCTCAATCAGAGACCAGGAAAACCAAAGTAAGGCAGTCTTTGATCTGTAATGGGAAAGAGAGGAACAACCTCTAAACATATATAGCAATGGGGAGGCGGGTGCAGGGGGACAAAATGCAGGAAAACCAGGCAGCAATTTAGCATTACTCAATTGGAAAGGACACTTCTGTCACGTCTTCTTGAGGAGACCTCCTCTGACAGGGTCATGTGCTCATTTCTGCCCATCCCAGCCACCTCTCCCAGAAATCCTGGTGGCTGGATGGCAAAAACCATCTCAGGTCAGTGCCACCTGGAAGTAACAGGTCACAGCAGCTGCTGACAGCCTGGAGGGAGGTTGTGGGGCCCAGACCCTGGGGGACCGGAGCCAGGATGGTTGTGGCAAGTTTGCTGTCACTCTTGCAGTCCTTTCTGAGGGCCACACTCTCCTGTACCCCAAATAGACTTGTCCATAAGGTAGCCGGCACGGCAGCCTGCCGCAGTCTGGCTGGCACAAATCATGAGCCACTGAAGCAGGAACAAATTTTATTTCCGAACTCGCGCGAACGCCACGCACGCAGCCTTCACCCGGGACACACCACACCAACCGGAATCCCTCCTCCGGAAATCCCTCCTCCTGCACTTCCCCAACCAATGGGAACTCTCCAGGAATCCCCGCAAGAACTCAAAAGTAGCGCGAGAACTCCAAATTAGCAGGCCGAGGCGGACAGCAGGGGTCTAATATACACAGCTTAACATAACCATTATCATCTCAATGGCTTGCTGGCTTCAGCTCTCAACCACTCGGTTCTGGCAAAAATGCCATGCGTCATTCTGACTCTGCTATGGCTCTCAACATCTCTCCCCTTCTGTTTAATTAAACACCAAGAATGTGGCTTAGGGACTGTGCCTGTTAGACTGTCCAGTACTACATATGGTCCTTACCCATCATCGGATGAGCTGACCCCAAGGTGTCAGCCTCCTGTCTTAGGTTTGTACCACTGCAATTGGATCTTACCCGTCACTGACTACTGGTCCAGCATACAGCCATACTTGTGGATAGGCCTATGCACCAGTGTTTGTGTGGGGGGTGAGGTTCTTTGCCTCACCTCTGTTGGCCCCCAAATTTGGCCTTTGCACCAGTGGGGGGGTGAGGTTCTTTGTCTCACCTCTGTTGGCCCCCAAATTTTAGACCATCACTAGCAGAAGGGAGGGGGATACAGAAATGCCACGACACCAAGCCAATTGACAGCTCCTTTGGAAAAATTGTACCACCGGTGACACCATCAGCAAAGATACTCCAGAACTACCAAAATTTGCTGCACCAACAGTTCACAATGCATACAAGTGATACATAGTCCAGGCAAGTTCTGCAAGCAGTTAAAAGCAGAGGAATCTAACAATATGTCCATTTCCTCCCAAAGTAAATTGACTCCTTGATTGAGCATTACTTGTTGAGTTATTATTCATTGATGCATCAGTTTATACAGTTTACTGTGATAGCTATCGAAGAAGCTGTAGTTTGGTTTTATCTTTGTCTTCACCGGAACTGGGATGAAGATAGGAATTCTGGCAATGATGGCTAAAAAAAAATATGTAACATTCCAACAGGTACTAAGAAAACAATTTTCTGAACAATTTACATTATCCTGAACAGAATTATTAAATATAATGAAAAGGAAAGGTGAAAGTAAACAAACAGATCGGTTAACCTCCTTATTTGTTCACATATTAAAACAATCCTCAACAGCTGTTTACCCAACTTAAATTAAACCATTTAAATCACGTGAATAATAAACATATTTGGATCCATTTTTTCATGAGCGCTCCTCATATATGATCTAGGGACATATGCACATACAGACATACAACACAAACACAAGTGTGCACACATAACATACAACACATAGGACAATAGTAAAGGCCTTGTAGCTTTACACAGGTGAAATCTTCATTGCAATGTTTAAAAACTCCAGAGTCAAAAAATAAAACTGATCAGAAAAACATTAACCTAGGTCTGAATGAGCTCAAAAAATAAAATAGAACTTTATGATATGGAAAAAGGCAATGATAAAATAGATATTGAAAAAGACATCCTGGTTACCACCTGGGTTTGACTCTTTTCTGGATATCCCATCCTTTTTCCTATAACTTGCATAATGGGTCTGAAGGTATTCCCACAAGCAAGCCCCAAGGTTTTTTACATTTGAAATAGGCTTTAATGGTGTTCATTATTCATTAGCCTCCAGGTGTGGGAGAACCATTGTTGCAGATGTAAGAATAGCCAAGCTAGAGCTCTGGATATCAGCTGTTATGGATTTGAGTCAAATCATCTTCTTTTTGGTCTGTAGAAATCGATTTGGTTAGTCTCTCTGGAATCCAAATCAGCTGCTATTCTCCCTGTGGAAACACACAAACAGAACCCCGACTCCAGACAAGCACTGGGTCAGGACCTTTCCATTGTCCTGTTAGAATATCCTTCCAAAGTACCTTGGGCTTATGTACATTTTTTGGACACATATGCCTTTCCGCAGCACTGAGCCCTGATGAATCCAAATTTAAAAAGTTTAGAGTAAAAACAGTTATTTTAAGTTTATCTTTGGGGGATATATACCCCTTTCCAATTCCCTCTTTTTGCTTTAATAAGCACATTTTAATAGTTTGTTGAGCTCTTTCAACTATGCCTTGTTCCTGTGGATTGTATGGGATTCCTGTTATATGAGTAATGCCAAATGATGAGCAAAATTGTTTAAAAGAGGTAGAAGTATAACCAGGGGCATTATATGTTTTTAACTGTTTTGGAACGCCCACAGTGGCAAAATTTTGTAAGCAATGAGCTATAATATCTTTAGTTTTTTCTCCGGCATGAAGGGAGCCCATCAAAAATCCGGAAGAAGTATCAACTGTAACATGCAAATACTTTAATTTTCCAAATTCTGGCAAGTGTGTGACATCCATCTGCCAAATATGCTTAGGTATGAGTCCTCTAGGATTGACTCCAAGATTAACTTGTGGTAAAAAGGTCACACAATTTTGACATTGTTTTATTATTTGTCTAGCTTGTTCCTTAGTTATTTTTAAACGCTTTTGTAAAGTATTAGCATTGACATGGAACCTTTTATGAAAATTTATAGCTTCTTCTATTGTAGAGAAAATATGTATGCCATGTATAGTTTTATCTGCTAAATCATTGCCCAAACTAAGGGCTCCAGGCAATCCTCTTTGTGCCCTGATATGTCCTATAAAGAATGGATCTTTTCTGTCCCAGATTAGACTTTGTATAGTGGAAAACAAAGAGAAAACAGTAGAGGAAGGGGAAATCCTACCAGCATCTTCAAGGGATACTATAGCATTAACTATATACTGACTATCAGAAAATAAATTAAATACAAAATCTTTAAACATCACAAAAGCTTGTAATACTGCATTAAGCTCTACCTTTTGAGCTGATTGTTTGGGTACTAAAAATGTAAAAGTTTGATCAGGGGTAACTACTGCTGTACCATTATTTGACCCATCAGTGAATATATTTAGAACATTCATGATAGGTGTTTTTCTTGTCATTTTTGGAAAAACTACAGTATGCGAAGACCAAAAAGACAACAAAGGATTAGATGGTAAGTGATTATCAAATGAAACAGTAGATTTACACATGATTATTGCCCAAGTATTTAACTCATTAGCTAACTCATCAATTTGATCCATAGTATATGGTGTAATAATTTTATTGGGAGAAATTCCAAACACTCCCTTTGCTGCTTTTATTCCTTTGAGTATTAATTGTCCTACAGCCTCAGGATATCTAGTAAGAATAGTGTTAGGAGAATAAGATAAATGAATCCACAATAATGAATCTTCTTGCCAAAATACTCCTGTAGGAATATTTTTTGTTGGTATTACAATAAATAATAAAGGCAAAGTTATATCAATTCTATCCAAATGCATATTTTCCATATATGTTTCAATGATTTTTAATGCTTTTCTTGCTTCAGGCGTTAACATGTGGGGTGAATTTGAATCTGATGGACCTTTTAGGATATCAAATAAAGGTCCCAACTCTCCCGTTGGTATGCCTAGATAAGGCCTTATCCAATTTATGTCTCCTAATAACTTTTGAAAATCGTTATTTGATTTGAGTTGATCTACTCGTATTTGAATTTTTGGTGGAGGGACCATGGTTGAGGATAATAGAACTCCTAAATAATTAATTGGAAGATTTAATTGTTCTTTATCTATTGCTATCTCTAGATTATAATTTTTTAATAAATTTTTTAGTGTGGCATAACATTCTAGCAATGTGTT